>NC_138601.1:921424-1422659 GCF_964289735.1 Phaethon aethereus
GGCGAGGGTTGAGCCTCAAGGAGTAGGCGTTTCAGCCCAGGTCTGGTGCCGGTCTTGGCAACAGTCCTCTGAACTTATCGTGAACTTGAGGGTTCACGATCTCTGAGTGGCGTCCCTCTCAGAGGGAGATGCTGGTGGCAGCCTGCTGCCATCCAGGAGAGCTCAGAGGGACTCAGGACCACTGTTTATTGGGTTGGGAGGTGACTGACTTTAGGTATCAGCAAATTTCCAGCCTGGACACAACACAGACAGGTGATTTCTCAAGTCTCCAGTAGCACTGGTATTGGTCATTCCAGGGTTTTCAGGAGATAAGTAGTTAGTCCTGTTCTCATTCCTCACCCTGGTCAGGCAACCACTTTCCTGGTACAATCAGTGCCATTGTCCACCTCAGCTATGCAAGAGTGTTTGGTACGGGCGAGGGGCTCTCAACTGCCAAGCTCTGTTCAAACACCAAGGCTTGCCAGGCAACTGAATTTCTTTCTTCTCGTTGTAGAGCGACCCAGGTGCAAGGCGAGGAGGAAATGCACCACCACACCTTGCAACCCAAAAGCGCAGGACTTTTGAAAGCTGATGCAGGGATATGAAAGCTCTCTCATGCCACCCACATTCTTAGGGTGTGCCAGTCTCTCTCCTGCCTGGCACATGTCACGCAGCATGCCCTGGCTATCCATTCCTCCTGCGTTTCTGCACTGCCAGGGCTTCCTTCTGCCTCTGTTTAAGGGCCTTGGAGTCATCCGAGAGGACAGGGAATGCGGAGCAAGGTGAAACCTCTTCCAGGGGTTCCTGGGTCCGTCACCCTGCTGGAGCTATCCTGGAGCCAGCACAGGAGGGCCAGGCTGTTCCCTGGAGGCTGCAGGCAGCACGAGAGTGGGGACCTGAGGCGCACAGCTCTCCTCTGGGGTTAACCTTGTGGGAGGTAATTGGCATCATTGCGTTGTGGGATCCCTGGGGCTCTGGCTGCACAGAAATGCACAGGAAGCCTTCTCCTCTGACTCCTTGCATCCCCTCGTTTTTTGCATCTTGGAGCCTTTCCCAACACAGTCGCTGACCCTTGCTTTCATCCAGGCACCACGGGGCAGACCGTTGTCACCTGGCAAGAAGGACAAGTCACGGCAGAGCAAAGAGTCACCTTCCAGTCCGCATGTGCCTACCAGGTCTCCAACGTTTATGGCTTGCTCTGGTACCAGCAGAGGAAAGGCCAAGCCCCACAGCTGGTCTCATATCAGGCAGCAGCTGGCCCCAAGCACAGCGGCCGTCTCCTCACGTCGCTGAACACCACAGGGCAATACAGCCTCCTGCGGCTGGAGGAAGCCGAGGTCTCTGGCAGTGCCTCTGTGCTGTGCAAGACACCCTGGTGCAGGGAGCTTCCTTGGCTGTGCAAAAACCCAGGGCAGGGAGGGGATGTGTCTGTGCAAGGCTGAGCTTGGGAGAGGGGCCTCAGCTCCCCACTGGCAGTGCTGCTTCCCCTGTACACCAGGGCTCTGCAGGGCAAGATCCTCTTCCAGGAGGAGATGGTGTATTGGTTACCGCATTCTCAGTGGCCTGAGGGGAAGGAGAAGGTGGTGAAAGTCTCTCAAGTTCCCTTGTTTTCACCATGGGTTATGTGGTTATTCTGCCCAATGGCTCTGGTGAGGGGACGGGCGATGCAGGACGTTTGAGGCTGTTTGGACAATGGTGCCGTGTTGCTGCTCTTTGCTTTATGGATTTCCCTGCTGCACACTGCTTCTCCAGGGCTTGCTGTGGGCCTGTCTCTTAGAACACCTGCTCTGGGATGTGCCCCTCAGAGGTCGGAGTTCAAAGTAAGATGGAAAACATAAATAACAGGCCACCTCGCAATGCTCCTTCCTGGAATTACATGTCGCAATCAGTTTGGATAGTACTCCGAACCCCCTTGTGGACCTTTCAGTTGCTGCATGGCGGTGTGCTGGGATCTGGAGGACCTACTCTCCCCTGCTGCACTCTGCCGGTCCTTGGAGCCCTTCTCATGCCCTACCTCTTGGGCTTCCCCCAGCCCTGCCTCATTTCTTCTGCACTAGGACCAGGCTGTACAGCTCTCTCCAAGATCTCAGTGGGGGAGCAGACCACCAGGCAGAGGTGGGCCACAGGCCCTACGAGGAGAAGAGCTGGCCTTGCGGAAAGCAGCTTCATGCCTGGGGGAAGGCCAGGCACCACAGATCAGCCATGGGGCCTGGGCCACTGGCTGCTGTCCTTGCTATGCCCTGTGTTAAGGGAGAAGCCACTACCCGAGCATGACACACCGGTCAAGGCGTCGTGCACACAACACCCGAGACTTTACCTGCTAGGACCGGAGTCCCTTTGCAGTGGGCGGCTTCACTGGGCCAGCGGGTGCCCCTTTAGACTCCTCACACACACATACACTCACTCTCAGGTGCTTCCTCTTCCCTCAGACTTGCTTAGACAGTGTCTCTTGATTCCTCCAAAGTTACCCATCCTTGCTTGCACCTTCTTTATGCTTCCTTCTTGTGTTTCCATTTTGCCAGAAGCTCCTTGTTCTTCCACGCTGACCTCCTGTCATGCTTGCTTGCCTTTCTGCTTGTTGGGATGGACGGTCCTTGGCCTTGGAGGAAGTGGTCCTTGAATATTAACCAGCTTTCTTGGGCCCTTCTGGCCTCCAGGGCCTTATCCCATGGGATTCTTCCAAGAAGATCTTTAAAAACACAGAAGTCTGCTCTCCTGAAGTCCTGGCTTTTGAGCTTGCAAGTTACCCTCCTCCCTGCCCTCAGGGTCCTGAACTCCACCATCTCATTGTTACTGCAGCCCAGGCTGCCTTTCATCTTCACGACCCCAAGAAGCCCTTCTTTTTTGGTGCATATGGGGTCCAGCAGAACACCTGTCCTCCTATCCCTCCAGTGCAATATGCCCGTGATGGGAGCCATCCCACCCCAATTCCATGATCCCGATGTGGTCATAGCCCTGGAACTGCACACAGAGCTCTAACTTCTCATCTTTATTCCCTGTACTGCGTGCATTAGTGTGCAGGCACTTGACAGAGGCACCACAGCATGTTGAGTTCTGAGAAAGCCCAGGCAAATCCAGACGAGACCATAACGTACATGGTTATCAGAAACTGATCCAAGAAAGAAGACAAGAACAAGGAAAACAAAACAATCTGGATTTAGTAGTCTGTAATTTGTAGCTCGCTTGCAGGGAAGGTCACAGGTGGATGTAGAGTAGGTAAAGACAACAGATGTAGGTAGAGTAGTAGATACATATAGCAGAGTAGATGGATGAATGCTTGGCGAAGGAGGGACAGATGTTCGTACGCCTGTGTGTATGGAAAAAGAGAGAGGAGGTGGAGGGAAAATGAGACAGGCACTGATCACTCGAGGTCGTGAAAAGAGCCACCGGGCCCAGGGAAAGAGGTTTTGTTGAAAGGTTATTGCAGCTCTTATTGCAGTGTGAAACCTCACTCTGACATAATCTCCACCCGTAGTCTTGGAGCCATGGCAAAGAAGAGGAGGATGTTTGGGACTCAGTTTCTTCTCCTGGGCTTCCCAGATCATCCCAGGTGGCATATGGGCCTCCTTGTCCTGACCGTTTCCATGTGTCTTGCAGCTCTGATGGGAATGGCCTCATCTTTTTTACTGCAGGGAATGATAAGTCCCTGAGGATACTGATACATTTCTTCCGCCGCAGGCTCTGCTTCTTGGAGATCCAGAGCACCACCGCCATGGTCCCCAAAATGCTGGAGGCTTTCCCTGTCACCCGGACAACCACTTGTGTTTCCTGCTGACTGGCATGGTCTTTTTCCCACTTTTCCCGCATATCACTGAGTTTCCAACCTTCTCAGCGATGTCCTTAGGCTGCTACATTGGCATACACAACCAGCTGCATCACATCACTGTCATGACAAAGATACTCTGCTTCTTGCTATGCCTAGCAGCATGGCTGCTGCTTTTTGTGCTCATCAACTCCCAGATGCCTCTGCTGCTGGTGCAGTGCCTTCTCTGCTCCAAGAACAACATTGGGCTTGTGCCCACCCCCATCACCCAAAGCACTCTGCTTTTCAAGACAGTTTTCTTCATCTGTATCATCTTTGCAGTTCTCCATATAGTCCCTTGTCTTTCAGCCACCTGGAGGCTTTATGGGCTTGTACCTCCCATCTCACAGTGGTCCTCATCCTCCATGGAGCTGTCATCTTCATGTGTCTCAAACTCATGGCTCGCTCGTCCTTTAGTCTCAATAGAGTGGAGTCCACCGCTCACGCTCTCCTGACTCTTCTGCTGAATCCTTTCACCTGTACCAGCTGTTGCATTAAGAGGCAGAGCAATCTGGCAGAAACTAAACCCCCTTGTATTCCAGTCGATCCTCAGACATCAGAGGGACTGGGGGTGGCTGAGCTTGGTGTCTGAGTGATGCCCAAAGTCAGCGTTAGTAGTCCGGTCACACCCAACACCTCCGTTGGACTATCATGGGTCCAGAAGCACTACTAACATCACACGACCTGCTCAGCCGGACACCTCCTGAATTAACACAGCCACACTCAAAGGTACAGTCGCATTCAGGGAAAACACACTCGGCTGATGCAAACAATAGTGCAATTTATTGAAGCAAGAGATGCACAAATTCTTTTAGAATAAAAATAAACTCACTGTCTGCAAAGCACATGCAATAAATTAAATATGGCCGGGTTACACACGCGTGGGGTAATAAAAAAACTCTATATAGAGATTCCTAAAGTTCCCAGGGATTCACTTGGGATAGCCGAGTGTTTAAATCTTACTCAAGAGTGTCCCAATGAGGGGGAAGAGAGGGTCAGCCCGTCAGAGGATCCTAAAGGTCAGGAGTGATGGTATCTTCCCCGACATCCAGCTCTTCTCAAAGTATTTTATAGTGTTTTAATTTACAGGTGGAGCTTGAGTGACTCTGGTCATAAGTGCCTTTATCAGGATTGGTCCAAAATTCTCTCGCTTCGTGTTCAAAGGCACAGACTAGGAAAAATTCAGTGCACAAGCTCCTTGAGGGGTGGCCGCACATTGGGAGGTGGGTAACTTTTGAGATGGGTGTGCATTTTGGTAGTATAGTGATATTATAATAAATAAAGTTCACTCCAAGTACAGCATTTCATCAAAAGTTGACAGACTGTTGACCCAGGACATCAAATGTGCAGCTTATTAATGTACACTGTGTACCTTTAGATTCTCTTGTACACATGCGTGGCCGCAACATCTCCACTCTGCTTCACTCTCCATGCAATTTCTCCCAGAGTCAACACGCAACATTCCTCTGAGGTTGCCAACGTCTGGGGTTGCCGAGGGAATTGCCATGGTACAGATTCATTGTACATTAGCTGCGTTCCGCCCTGTTTCAGTGCTGCTCTTAGAGTGTGAATATAAGTTGCCCCCCAGCAATAATTCCACACCATCAGAAACAAGGCGGTGAAGGCAGCTCTGAGGAGAATGTCAATGCAGTGAAAAGCTACTTCAAGCTTAGCAAAGGTTCCCTGACAGCTCAGAAAACACAGCCCAAATGCTGTGTTTATGGAACTGCAATACAGCTGTACTTTCACATTAAATAATGAGCATGGTTCTTAGTCTTCTCTCAGGACAGCCTAATGCAGAGCCTTTCCCTTTAGTTACATCCATTTTGACATAAGGAAGAGGAAATATTAAGCAAAACATACAATTTATATACTTTTCAAACCAGTGTGTTGTGATCTGGCCTAGCATGGTTTTTCAGAGAAAACGAGAACCTCTGTAGACAATGTCCTTTTCAGATGTTGGTCTTGTTCTCCTTAACTGACATACACTGCAGGCAGGGAATAGCAAAGACAGCATCAACATTTTAACTTGTAGTCTGGAAGGATTTTGTCATGATGTAGAGCAATGAGCACCCCCAAAGTATGAGTCAGCGGGTCCATCTCAGACTTGTATCCTCGATGGCAGATCATTCTGCGCCAGAAGCATCTGTTGATTTTTGCCATCATCTAGGCACCAGGTAGATTATGGGCAGAAGGTCTTGGTCCCAGGGTTGGAGCTGGGGCTGGGGCCCAGGCCAAGGCTGGACTCAAGTGTGGCTCAGGTGAAGGTTCCCTCCAGTGACTGCCTGGGAGCTCCTGGGAGGCCAGGAGGACAATAGTAGCCCAGGCCCAGTACAGACGTGCCTGAGCTGGGAATGAACCCGTCCGCCATCCTGCTCCAATGGCACTGGTGGTGTGTGGGGTCTGTGTGAGGGCAAACCCCCCACACCACAGGGCCCCAGGGTCTGCAGATGCGAGGAGACTGTGTGTGGGGAGCAGTGGTGCTGCACAGAGCTCAAGGGCCAGCTCAGCCCCAGGGCTCTGGGAATGCTGAAGGAGCTTGGGGTGGCACCCAAGGTGCTTGTGGGAAGGCACCTCAACCTGTGCCCTATGGCTGGTTTGGCGCATGCTCTTGGCCACTGAGAGACAGCTCATGGACCCATGGTGATGGAGGGGAGGGAGAGGGGGAGTCAAGACTGTAAGCCATCCCCAAGGCTATTTACCCCTTCCCAGTTCCATGCATCCTTTGGTAACATTTTCTTCTGAGTCTCCTTGCCCAGCACAGGTTCACCCAAAGCAAGAGAAGAACTCTTCCCCAAGAGCTTGTGGGACTGCTCACCTCCCGGGGGCCTCCCACATGCCCACAGTTCCCCTCTGAAGGACAGCCCTTGTCAGGATTCCTGTTCACATGACGTGCTCCAGGGCCAAGGGGCTACTTCTGAGCAGAGACGCAGCAAGGCAGGGACTGATGGCCATTGGCTGTGGAGTAATGAGGGTTATCTACCTCAGCTTCAAGAGGCAATGCCTGAAAGAGGACTCACTGCAGTGACTCCCACCCTCCAATCCCTCTGGGAATGACAAAGGGTCCCCCTGTGCCCCCACTTATTTCCCTTCTAAAGCAACGGCTTTCTTCACCAGCACGCAGTCTGCAGATGGAAAGACCACCTAAGGCACACAGGCAGCGTTGCAGGAAATTTTTAATGCATCTAAAGAAGGAAATAAGGTCCCTCCAACTCGAGGTCCAGAGTGTTGGAGAGCAGCAGGAGCAGCTGGGAACCTGTTTCCCTTTTCCTGTGGACCTGCCCCACAAAAGGAGACAGGCTAGCAGGTCCCTGCAGGCTGCTTTCTGGGGTCCTCACAGCAGGCATTGAGGGGAGCACAAGACAACAAAGAAAAGAGAGGAAAAGGGTGAGTGGAGGACAGGAAAGGAAAATATTGGCCATGTTTTCAGAGAGCCCGGGTTGGTCCCTTCAAGATGGCCCTTGCAGGACAAGTCAGAGAAGATCAGGTGCTCTTAAAACAACGACACGAAGTTTGATCCTCTGTCCAGCACCATGCTCTGAGTTCCTGGGAAGCCTTATCCAGTGCTGTTTCCAGCATCTTTAGCAGGGGCGGCAGCTACTGCCACAGTAGCGGCTGGTAATGCAGGAGAGGTCAAAGCACCCAGAGGTGATGGGGACACCATCACAGCTGAGGATGCTGCCAACAGCAGCGGAGGTGGAGGATCCCACAACGGTGTTCTGCGGGAAGGAGCTGAGGATGGGGCCGGGCAGGGTCACCACCACAGGGGAGGGCTCAATGACAACGGTGGAGTTCTGGCACTGCCTGACACAGGGCTCGTTGCAGCTGTTGGCCAGTGGTGTTGGACCACAAGGCTGGCAGGGCTGGCACGGCTGGCATTGTTTGTAGCAGAACATGTCTTGGGGTCCGCGGTACACCTGGGAGAGAGGGCAGGGAGGAAGCAAAACATGGGGTGCATGAGGAGCAGCCTGTCACCACACCATGAGGGAACCAAAGGAAATCTGCAGGGCCGCGAGGTGGAGGCTGTGCAGAGATGTATGAGGGCTTCTTGGCCTCGTCCTGCCAGTGCCCAAAGAGAGCCACCAGCTCCTATGTGGCTACTGAGCAGCCCCTGAGTCCAGAAGCCACCTCAATACAGTCCCAACTTCCACACATGTCTGACCATCTCTCTACTTCCCTCTCCCGTGACAAGCAGCCCCAAGATTTCCCACAGGAGAAAGCCGGTGTCAGCTGAGAGGTCCACTGAGGTGAGACGTCCTTTTGGAGAAAGGAGAGAAGGAGAAGGGCCTTCAGACTCACCTGGTTCGCAAGGAGAAGGAGGCAAGAGAAGTGGATGAGAGAGGGAGGAGCTGGGCTGCCTTTTATCATGGACCTTTACTGCCCCAGGCTGCCAGAGGCATCCCTTGTACAGGTGACTATTTTCTGACAAGCTCATCTTGAATGCAAAACATCCCAGCTGAGGCTACGGGCTGTGCTTTGGCTTCCCGAATGGCTGGTTTTCCATTTCCTGTTTTATGCCAGGCACAGTCCCCAGTGACGGTGTCTTTTGCCTGACAGGATGAGAGGTCCAAGCATTTCTAGAGCAAAACATCTCAGCGTGGCTGGAGGACACATTGCACGTGCTGGAAGAGTCCAGTGAAGGACACTCAATACAAACTAAACAGCTGGCTTTTGTAACACACATACACACACACACACAAATCTCAACCTCAAGTCTCCTGGAGTTAATTGAGAAGACTCACGACACCCAAAGGGAGGCTGTCTACACTGTGTCCAGGGCCACTGCACACATGTTGGACTTGATGGGGTCATCTTCTGCATCCAAGGATAGAGTGCTGCATCCAAGGGTTGAGCGTGGCTGGGGGAAGACTGACCTACACTCAGTGAGAGCAGGAGATGCAGCTGCTGAGAGCAGTGTGCCAGGCTGGAGCCTCCACATGCACCCAGAGCTATGCACACTCACACATATTTGTGCTGATGAGGAATGTTTATTGTGTCCATTCAGGCAAATTTAGCTTTAGCTTAAATATGCATTAAAACAAAAAATCAAAACCCACCACCTGATGAGTGTGTTGGTCAGAGTCCTACCACCATAAGCACTTCTACCAGGAGTCCGCAAAGGCCCATCAGGAGCCGATTCCTGACATACACTGGCAGCAGCACCAACCCTGTCAGCATTAGCATGAGGCACCTCAGCCTGGCACTGGGTCTATCCCCCAGCACCAGCTCTGCTGCCCAAAGGTGCCCCTGAGCAGTCACATGCCAGGATTGCCACAAGACAATGCTGCAGCTCTTTCTTATCTCACCACCATGGGAAACTGCACTCCCTTACAGGCAGCCCTTCTGCCCCTGGCAGTCCTGCTGCCAGCCACCTTAACCCCTTCTGCACTTGCGTCTCCTTACCCTCGCTGGCAGATCACTCCTTGGTCACAAATTACCACCGCTGAGCAGTTAGAGTTTGAGTGTCCCCTTCAGCGCACACACAGATTCACACGCACGCGCCCAACCACAAACGTGAGCTGCCACGCACCCAAAGAGCAACTCATACGCATGCACTTATGCAGAGGTGTGTGCACACACATTTCCAAGGGAGCCCATGTCCATACGGACGGGCACCGGCACCCCCCATACCACCATGTACGTGCAGGTATTCAAGCACACATGCCTACACCTGTGCATGCTCCTGCACACATGTATATGCACACAGATGTATGTGCATGCTCCTCTGCACAGATGTACACACACACAAAAGCACACATCTGCACTCACCTTTGCCCACATAATTCTGCAGACAAGTCACACACATTGCTGCTCTCCTGCATGAAGGCGCGTGTGTATGCTGGAATGCCTACACAGCTATGGACACAGTTGCCCAAACACACACACAACCATGTGCATGCGTGCGACAACGCACACACATGAAGGATAAATAGCAATCCTGACACCAGCTCTCAGCTCCTCTAGATGAACCTAGGCAAGTCCTTCAGACCGTACCGTTAAGGCAACGAATCAGTCATGGGCCAGCCCCATCAGCCTGAGTGAGCTCAAGGGTTTGGCAGTCATCCAGTCACCCGTTTTCCACTCTAAGATAGAGAGAAACCACATCAGAGTCACACCTGTCCTGGCCTTTGCAGACATTGAGCCTCTCCATGTCTCAAGACTGACTTCCATTCTTCCACTTGTACACTTTTGTCACGGCATCTGAATTCTCATGCAGGAAATAAGATATGAGACTGTCTTGGGTGCCAAGGGACATGTCCACTGATCAGAAGGGAGGAATTTTTCCTGTAGAAAAGTCCTCTGCCCACGGAATGGCAGACAACTCCTGAGCACAAATTCTCTGGGGAGACCAATGAAGCAGCCAAGAGCTCTACGCCCGTCTGCAGCTCTTTTGGCAAGTGCACCCAGTACCCTAATCCTTGCTGAACTTCAGATGCTTCTGCATGCTCTGTTTCAGAACAAAAGGATAGGGTACATCCTCATGCACAGGAGCCCATCGTGTTCAGTTGAGGATGGCTGGACCTTCTTCCTATGAACGACACTTTATACAGCCCCAACAGAGCGAAACAGGCTGATGTCACCTGCCTGCTTTGGAGGTATCCAGTGATCCCATTAGATCAGGTTGCTCAAAGTCACCTTAAGTCCACTCGTGAACACCTGCCGGCATGGAGATTGCACAGCCTCCCTAGGAAACATGTTCCTTTTCTCATTATTTCTTCTAGCTTATTGCTTAATCAGAACTCCCCAGGTTCTGTCACCAGGGCACTTCCTACAAATGAGGACCGTCTTGTCTGTCTCCACTGTAAAAGTAGTTGTAGAAAGCAAGAAGTTGTCCCCTGAGACATCTCTTTGCCAAGATGGGCAGGCCCAGTTCTCCCAGCTCAGCCTCCCCTTGCATGTTGTGCTTGTCAGGCCCCTAAGTAGCATGGTGACCTTTGTTGGTCTTGCTCAGTATGTTGACCTTCTTCTTCGACAGGGGAGCCCCAACCTGGATGCAGTACTCCAGATGTGGTCTCACAAGGCTCAGAGGGGCAGGGTCACTTTCCTGGACCTGCTGGCAACGCTTTGGCTAATCCAGCTGAGGGTGCAGCTGGCCTTCTTCGCTGCAAGGGCACACTGTCCTGCCTCATTTTAAGCCTGGCTGTCTCCTAAAACCACACAACCTCTTCTGCGCATCTGCTTCCTCCGCAGCCCGTCCCCAGCCTGCAAGACTGCAAGTCGGCCCCTTTCTTCACAGTCACTACTCTGTGAGCCTGGTAGTCCAGACAACCTTCCACCCACATTATCAGCTTCTTAATGAACACATGCATCATCAGGAAGAATGGGAGAGCGCGTCAAAGGTCCTTTAAAACTCCAGATACACACCTGCCCTGCCCTTCCCTTCTCCACAATGCCCGCTACCTCACGAGAAAGCAATGAGGGTGGTGTTTGGCTCCACTAAGAGCCTCAGCTCAGAAGTGGCTCCATGGAGAGGGGAATCAGCCCTGGCTGAGCTTTCCCAGCAGCACTTCCCGGCAATGATGTGGCTAAGGTCACTAAGGGAAGCGGGGAAGCCCTCGGCTGCGCTGCCTGTAAGCTGGACCTGAGCACAGGCTGACAGATATTCAGGAGGGGAAATGGGCTTAGAAAATTTACCCACTGTGCACATCCAATGTCCCTTCCCTTCCAGGGGCAGTTCCTGGGCACTCAGACCAAGACTGCAATGCAAGGCATGGAGGTGTTTGTAGGCTGAAGCCCAAAGCAGTCAGCAGCTCTTTGCCTTTGCTGTCCAAGCCACAGAGTCTGCCCATCCACTCAGAGCACAACAACATCGGGCTTCAAGTTCCGTTCATTCAGCACCTGCTTGATCCACAGTCTCAGTCCCTGCCTGACACGGGTGAACTGCACAAGTACATATGGCAATGGCTTGGACACGAGATAGGGCTGTGTCCCATCCCAGACACAAGTAACAGTGCGGTGGAAGCAGATGCACGCAGGGATGGCCAGCACATGGTCCTCCTCAGCCTTTCTCCTTGCCCAAAAAGCAATCCCCATCCTTCTGAACTCCCTAGCACTGGGCCGAGCAGCTGTGTCCTGGCCTGGAGAGGCAGGGAGGGGGGACTGCCAGCCCCGCTGAGGCACTCCCAATCTTGTTACACCGAATTAAACACAGGATCCAAGCTGGAGGGAACCTGTTCTTGTTGGGCTCTGAAATTGGCATTAGCAGAGCGTGAGGTTTGGAGGGGCAGGAAAAGGAGGGCTCAGGACACAGGGGCTGCATTTCGGTGCCTCTTCCCTGGACAGATCTCATTCCCTTGCGATGAGGGACACACAAGGACACACAGACACACATGCTAATGTACACCAGCATAAAGTCATGCACAATCTGGTGCTCCCACGTGCATCCATACAAACGTTGCTGCTTATAAGTGCACACAAGTAAAGAACACACACAGGAAAACAACGAAGCATGGACTCTGCTGAGGAGCCCTTGTGACTGGGTAGTTGTTTCTATGAGGCAAGTTATTTATTAATTAGATGTTAATTCAGAATAGTTCACTCGAGGTTCAGTTGCAATCATGCTTTTTGGTTGACTACTCTAAAACAGAGTGATCAACCACGCAGTTAGTTCACTCATGCTGTGGGACGTTCCCGCACTGAAGGACAAATCCAGGCCCTCTATGATCCTCGGCAAAGAACATACCTCAGCTACAGCCACACTTAGGCATGTACAGATTAACTCTTGGCTGCCTTGTAACACACACATGATCCTCCTCCTCTTCCTCAGTCCACAGGTGTGTCACCTACTGCCTCTGGCCTAGCCGCCTCCCACCAGACAACCTGGTGAGGTCAGCTTTCATCTCTCGATTCCTCCGGGTGCACATGAGGGGATTCAAGAGGGTGCAGAAGTCAGTAGCCATGCTGTGCACAGGGTTCTGGGACCCTGCCCTCAGGTACCTGACACCACAGGAACGTAATAGCTGGCCACTACTTTGAGGTAGGCAGTGCGGGTGGAGAAGGTATGACACTTGCCTACGGCAGAGTGGCCCCTCAGCACGGCTGAGATGATGCACACACAGGAGGTGAGGATGGGGGTGAAAAGGGACATAGTGATGAACCCCATGTCAAGGAAGATCGCCACCCTCTCACTGAGGCTGGCGTCCCCACCAACTGGCCTCAGCACAGTTTGGATGTCACAGGAAGGGGATGGAGCCGAAGCTGACCTTCACTCTCTCCATTCAGAAATACATGGGGAAAGGAGTAGGGGTCCACACAAGGAATCGGTGGAAAGAGGGCAGGGGCTGCCATCCAGTGCGTAGCATCTCAGCTAAGCAGAGCACCACCGAGCAGGGATTTCCAGGCTACCTGGTGTACCTCCAAGAACACTAAGGCCAGAGTTTGGCTAGCCTTTGTGGCCCAGCCAGCAGGAGATGCGTCAGGTGCCTCCACTGGCTTGCCCCTTGCACTCCACAAGAGCTGCAGGGGTGTTCAAGGGTCAGCATGGGTAGGGAGTAACTGAGATCTCTGTGGCAGAAGGTACCTGCCATGGCAATGTGCTTGGCTGTGCCAAGCAACTCAGACTGCCTCCCCAGAAGAAACAGGTCTCCCCTTGACCACCACAGAAACCCAGAGCCTGACCCATGCACCCAGTAGCACATCGGCCAACCCTGCCAACCCTGCAGCCCAGCACCGTCACATCCCACTGCTCTGCCTCGGCCACTCAGGGTGTCACCCAGGCTAAGAGTGCTCAGTGGCTCTACACGGGCAGAAGGTTGTCTCCTGGGAAACGGACTCTCCCTGTCCTCCAGCAAGAACAAGGCTGTACCGCGTTAGCTGCAGCCTGGGACAGCAACAGGGCCTTGGCCCAGGCGATGGACCAGCTTCCCAGAGGCGCCTCTGAGCTCCGGGGCTGGAAAGAGCAGCCACCGATTTCCTGCAGATGAGAAAGAGTAGGCTTGAGAGCCTCCCTCCAGCTGCCTCCTTGCAGTCCCAGCACAATGCCTGAAAGCTGTGCTATGGCAGAGGGTGCATGAGGACACATGTGCCCATGGTTGTGCAGGGGTCAGAGAGGGCAATGGAAGAGGGGGGAATCACAGGGTCAGAATGGGGGTGAGAAGGGACCTCCAGCGGTCATCTGGATCACCCCTCTGCTCTGAACTGAGCCCGTTAGCACACACAAGTAAAGAACACACACAGAGGAACACAACGAAGCATAGAGTCTGCTGAGGAGCCCCAGGGGACTGGGCAGTGTTAGGCAGGGTGAGGCATAACCTAGGAGCACAACGCACACACCTGGGATGGCATCAATAAATGACCATCAATGTGAAGCTGAGGAGGGAGGGAAAGGAAAGGATAGGGTACGTCCTCATGCACAGGAGCCCTTGATGTCCAGCTGAGAATGGCTGGACCTTCTTCCTGCGAACAGCACTTCAAACAGTCCCAACAGAGTGACACGGGCTGACGTCACCTGCCTGCTCTGGACCTATCCAGTGTTTGAAATGAGTCTTCTGCCTGCACGGCTGCATTCGTGCCCCAGACATCCTGGCGCCTCTCATCCCCATGCTCAGAAGAAGCCTTCATTGGGGAATGGGCATGGCACAAAGCCGGCAATGAAAAGGCACAGTGTCGGAAACCAAAGCACAGCCCGTGTCATTAGCTGCGATGGTTTGCATTCAAGATGAGCTTGTCAGAAAATTGTTACCTCGGCAAGGGGTGCCTCTGGTCCTGCGGCAATGAAGGGCAGGTATAAGAGCCAGCCCAAGTCCCTGCTCCCTCATCCCCTTCTCCTGCTTCCTTCTCCTTGGGAACCAGGTGAGTCTGATGCCCCTTCTCCTCCTCTTCCAAAGTGGGATCTCTTCTTGATGGACAACTCAGCTTATACTGGCTCTGTCCTGTGCTGGAGCTTGGAGCTCCTTGTCATGACAAAAGGAATCGGGTGGGAGTTCTGCTTAGAGAGAGGCCGAGGGGGTTTTTGATTAATGAATTACAAGAACGCCTCTACGGGCCAGGCTCTTCTTTGGAGGGCAATTAAGATCGTGTGGTTCCTGGCTCTGCTTGCAGATATCCACTCCTGGTTCTTTGTGACGAGGTAACCAGGCTGCTCCTCACTCACCCTTGTGCTCTGCTTCCTCTCTGCACTCTCTCCCAGGTGCACCTCTGGACCCTTAGCGACATGTCCTGCTACAACCAGTGCCTGCCATGCCGGCCCTGTGGCCCAACCCCACTGGCCAACAGCTGCAACGAGCCCTGTGTCAGGCAGTGCCAGAATTCCACCGTTGTCATTGAGCCCCCTCCCGTGGTGGTGACCCTGCCTGGCCCCATCCTCAGCTCCTTCCCACAGAACACCGTTGTGGGATCCTCCACCTCCGCTGCCGTTGGCAGCATCCTCAGCTGTGATGGAGTGCCCATCACCTCTGGGTGCTGTGACCTCTCTGGCATTTCCAGCCGCTACTATGGTAGAAGATGCCTCCTGTGATAAACATGTGCCTGGGATAGACCCACGGAGACACCTTGAGGAACTCAGAACATGTTTCTGGGCAGGGGATTGAGATTTTGGGTGTATTTTCAGTTTAGCTGAGTGGATTTGCCTTTCATTCCCCTTTTATTGTTTGCTTCAGTTCCCCTTGGCAGCAAGGTCCCACCAAGGCCAGACTGGTGCAGAACATCTGTCCCCTCTCCCTCTATGGGTCAAGCAGACAGAGAGACATCATGCACGAACTTCTCCAAGGCCAAGGTCTGCAGATTGTTGGCTCCCCCTGGGGCTCCCTGCACTGGCGGCCACCACTTGGTGTGATTTGGTTTCCCTCCTTCGACTCATTAAAGTTCTGCTGCATTCAAGCCTGGCCTCCATGTGGTCCTTCCCTCTGTGGACTCTCCCCAAGCTGCCACGGGAGAAGGGTGTTGCTCTGGGGTGGAAGGGGCTGAGGGCACAAGGAGACCTTTCTCCATTCACAGGGGAATGGGAGGTTTGGACACGCTGCAGTGCGGCCAGTTTTGGGCACCATCCCCTGGAGCTGAGGAAGACATCCCTGGCTGCTGCGCTGCCAGTGACCATCAGGCCTTGCTTTGTTGTGTCCCTGCCCACAAATTCCCAGAAAGGCAGGAGGCCCTGAGGGAGCAGCAGCCCCATGAGCTCTTGAGGAAGGGTGTTCCTCTTGCTCTGTGCAGAGCTGTGCTGGGTGGGTGTGGGGCTCCAGAAGGTGATTTGCTTTGCAGAACCGTAGTGTCGTAAAGCAGGGAGCAACACTTGGGATGGCCCATAGCTGCTACTCCACGTCCCTCTGCCCTCCAACACCCGTTGGAGGGGCCATGGCCAGTGGGCATGGGCAGGAGTCACAGCAAAACGTCTCCCATGGTGCTGAATGCCTTGAGGCTGGAATTTGAGGCTTAGCATATGGGAGCCTAGGGCAGTCAGCACAGAAATGGGGACAGTGAAGCGGTGTCTTTCTGAAGGACATCAAATTGCTCTGAAACAGAGCATGCAGGAGCATGTGAAGATCAGCAAGGATTAGGTTACTAGTGTGAGCTTGCCAAGAGAGCTACAGGCAGGCACAGATCTCTTGACTGCTTCATTGGTCCCCTCAGAGAATTTGTGCTCAGGAATTGGCCTCTGTACTGCGGGAGATGATCTTTTCACATGGAAATCTCATCCCTTCTGATCAGTGGACATGTCCCCTGGCAACCACGTCAGTCTCATATGTTACTACACGAAAATTCAGATGCCTTGACAAAAGTGTACAAGTGGAAGAATGGCAGTCAGTCTTGAGATGTGGAGAGGCTCAATGTCTGCCAGGGCCATGACAGCTTTGACTCTGATGTGCTTTCTCTCTGTCTTACAGCAGAAAACGGCTGACTGCACCACTGCCAAACCCTTGAGCTCACTCAAGCTGATGGGGTTGGCCCATGACTGATTCGTTGCCTTAATGGTAGGGTCTGCAGGACTTGCCTAGATTCATCTAGAGGGGCTGAGACCTGATGTCAGGATTCCTGTTTTTCCTTCATGTGTGTGCATTGTTGCACTCACGCACATATTTGTGTGTGTGTTTGGGCAACTGTGTCCATAGCTGTGTAGGCATGTCAGCACACGCATGGGCCTTCATGCAGGAGAGCAGGAATGTGTGTGACTGGTCTGCATAATTATGTGGGCAAAGGTGAGTGTAGATGTGTGCTTTTGTGTGTGTGTACATCTGTGCAGAGGAGCATGCACGTACGTCTGTGTGCATATACATGTGTGCAGGAGCATGCACAGGTGTAGGCATGTGTGCTTGAATACCTGCAAGTACATCTTGGTACGGGGGGTGCCTGTGCCCGTCTGTGTGGACATGGACTCCCTTGGAAATGTATGTGCACACACCTCTGCATAAGTGCACGCGTATGAGTTGCTCTTTGGGTGCGTGGCAGCTCATGTGTGGTTGGGCGCGTGCGTGTGAATCTGTGTGTGCGCTGAAGGGGACACTCTAACTGCTCAGCAGTGGTAATTTGTGACCAAGGAGTGATCTGCCAGCGAGGACAAGGAGGCCCAAGTGCAGAAGGGGTTAAGGTGGCTGGTAGCAGGACTCCCAGGGGCAGAAGGGCTGCCTTTAAGTGAGTTTCCCATGGTGGTGAGATAAGAAAGAGCTGCAGCATTGTCTTGTGACAATCCTGGCATGTGACTGCTCAGGAGTTGCAGGAGAAGGATGGACTTCACAACTCTACGGGAGTTATATTCCGAAGCCGTTTATTGTCTTGTCTGACTCCAATATATATCATAATTTTTGCTTAGTCGCTGCGCACACACTCATTATTGGTTACAGCTTGTTACACATATTATTGTAATTGGCTATATACAAAATATCACGCGCTGTCCACGTGCCTCTCATGCAGTCAGGATTCGCTGCCTGCAGGTGTTCCTCCACTCCTTTGAGGCTTCTTAGTTGTTTATCACAGCTCCTTCTCCTCAAGGACGAGACGTGCAGATATCCAGCTCTTTACCAGCTTATCAGTGCCACAGCTCCTTCTCCTTAAGGTCGAGCCCTTGCAGGGTGATCCCAACACTCAGGGGTACCTTTGGGCAGCAGAGCTGGTGCTGGGGGATAGACCCAGTGCCAGGCTGAGGTGCCTCATGCCAATGCTGACAGGGTTGGTGCTGCTGCCAGTGTATGTCAGGAATCGGCTCCTGATGGGCCTTTGCGGACTCCTGGTAGAAGCGCTTATGGTGGTAGGACTCTGTCCAATACACTCATCAGGTGGTGGGTTTTGATTTTTTGTTTTACTGCATATTTTCCTGAATGGACACAATAAACATTCCTCATCAGCACAAATAAGTGAGAGTGTGCATGCCTGTGAGTGTACATTGCTCTGGGTGCATGTGGGGGTGCATGTTTGTGGATCCAGGAGGGTTCAGTCAAAGGTCTTGCTAAAATCGAGGCCCAACCACAGCCAGTGCCCCTCCCCTTCCTCACAGGGCCAGTCACCTCCTCACAGAAAGCAATGAGGTTGGTGAGGCATGATTTGCCCTCAGGAAACCCATGTGAGCTCCTCCCAAGCCCCTTCTTGCTTTCATGAGTTCAGAAAAGGCTTCTGAGAGTATTTGCTCCATCTTCTTTCCAGAGGCTGAGTAGTGACTGACCAGTCAGCTCCTTGCACACCCTTGGATGCATCCCGAGTGATCCCATGAACTTGTCTATGTCCAAGTGGCAGTAAGAGCTCCTTCATTCTTTCATCTTCTACTGTGGGTGCTCTTCCATTCTTCTAGACTCTGCGTGGAGGCTCAGGAATATGGTAGGCTCGAGGAGAAGCCATAGCAGTAAAAACTGAGGGGAAATAGGCGTTGAGTACTTCAGGCTTTTCCCTGTCATTTGTCAGCAGTTCCCCATCCTCACCAAGGACTGAGCCCACATCTCCTTAGCCTGCCTTTTGCTGCCAGTAGGCTCGCAGGTGCCTTTCTTGATTCCCTTCACCTCCCTTGCAAGTGTCCTCTCCACATGCGCTGTGGCTTCTCCTCACTCACTTTTCCACACATTGCAGGGGACAATCCTTGCGCTCTGTGGAGGCTGTCCTTGAAAGTTGGCCAGCTCTCCTGGGACCCTGTGCGCTCTGGGGCAGTTTCCCAGGGCTTCCTGCTATGAAGGTAGGTCCCTGCTGAGATCAAGATGTGCTCTTCTGAAGTCCGGGCCAGTAGTCATCCTGCTTGTCTCAGTCAATCTTTTGAGGATCTTAAGCTCCACAGTCTCATGGTCACGGCAGGCAAAGCTGCCCTTGAACTTAACATCATGCAACAGTTCTTCCTCATCTGTGAGTAGCAGGTCCAACAGAGCCTCTCCCCTCGTCCGTTCATGGATTGCCTGCATCAAAAGTTTGTCTTCCAGTCACCCCAGCCATGTCCTGGTGTGCTTGTGCCCAGCGATTTTGGTCCTGCAGCCGATACTGAGGTGGTAAAAATCATCCATGAGCACCAGGGCCTGTGACCGTGAGGCTTTCCCCAACTGCCTGGAAATGGCCTTCTCTTCTTGAACAGGAGACCTGTGGCAGACAAGTACCAACAGCAGCACCTGCACCGCAGGGGAAGTGTGAGAGCCTCCCCTGCCATGCTGTCCCCCATGCGTACCTCTTCCACGCCTTGTGCTCTCCCCTCTCTTCAGCCTATGGTGGACCGCCCTCTCTATACCGATTTTAAGTCCCCCTTCCTAGTTTAGCAGGCATGTGCAAAGACACTCTTGCCTCCCCTTGCCAGACACATTCCACTCCTGAGCAGTAGTCCTCACTCTTCCAAGAGGGGCCTCCGGGTTGAGAAGCCAAAACTGCTGAGTGCTGCTGCACTCCGCTCCTGCCGGTCACGCTGCCCAAATGAGCTCTCAAGGGAGAATGATCCTCTTCTGAAGTTTGTGCCATACTTTGCTTCTCGGTCTCAGAGAATATAGGCAATTAAGGGGATGTGAATGAAATGAACCAGGATCCCTTCCGGGGCCATGTCGATCCAGCCCCAGGGGACCAGCTTCGATTCCAAAGACATCCTCATGCAGAGGCTTTTTCGGCCCAAACTCACTACCCTGCAGGGAAGAACCTTGTGGAACCATTTTTGTTACATTTGAACCATTTTCATCACAGAGTCATGGAGTCTCAGTATCATAGAGTCACAGAATGGCTTGGGTTGGAAGGGACCTTGAAAGACCATCTAGTCTAATCCCCCGGCCATGGGCAGGGACATCTCTCACTAGATCACGCTGCTCAAAGCCCCATCGAACCTGTCCTTGAACACTTCCCATGATGGGGCATCCACTGAGGCTCTGGGCAACCTGTGCCAGTGTCTCACCACCCTCATCGGAAAAAAAAATATTTTTCCTTGTGTCCAATCTAAAGGTACCCTCGTTCAGTTTAAAGCCATTGCCCCTTGTCCTGTCACTAGAGGGCCTGGTAAAACGTCTTTCTCTGCTTTTCCTTTAAGCCCCCTTTAAATAATGAAAGGACGCAAGAAGGTCTCCCCAGAGCCTTCTCCTCTCCAGGCTGAACAACCCCACCTCTCTCAGCTCTTCTTCATAGGAGAGGTGTTCCAGCTAAGCCTCTGAACATTTTTGTGGCCCACCTCTGGACACATTCTAATGGACTCTACAGAGGCTTCCCATGGTCAGTGAAGAGACATGAGCTCAAACACAGGACTTAGCTCATCCAAAAGCAGACGCGCATGATAAATGGGACAAACCATCTCTCTGGAGACGCTGATCCTGCAAATACCAGTGGGGGCCCTTGAACTCCCCAGCTGGCATAAGAGCAGATGTGTCTTGGCTTGGAGAGGAAGGAAGGGGGACTGCCAGCCCCGCTGAGGCACTCCCAATCTTATTACACTGAATTAAACACAGAATCCAAGCTGGAGCATAGCTGTTCTTGTTGGGCTCTGAAATTGGCATCAGCGGAGTGTGAGGTTTGGAGGGGCAGGAAAAGGAGGGCTCAGGAGGCAGGGACTGCATTTCGGTGCCTCTTCCCTGGACAGATCTCATTCCCTTGTGATGAGGGACACACAATGACACACACACACACGGTAATGCACACCAGCATAAAGTCATGCACAAACTGGTGCTCCCACGTGCATCCATACAAGCGTTGCTGCTTAGAAGTGCACACAAGTAAACGACACACAGGAATCCAAAAAAGCATGGACCATCTCTCTGGAGATGCCGATCCTGCAAATACCAGTGGTGGCCCTTGAACTCCCCAGCTGGCATAAGCTCACAGCAGGGCCTACACGCCTGGTCACATGTGCATGGCTTGCTTCACCTGTCCCAGCAGAGCCTAGAAGCACCGCCATCCCATGGCTCAACCCCATATCCACGCCCACAGTGCTCAGGGACAGGCAGAGAGCAGCGCAAGAGCTTGTGTGTGGGCGAATGGGCTCCAGCTGGGCACATTGCTCTCAGCAGCTGCATCTCCCGCTCTCACTGAGTGCAGGTCAGTCTTCCCTCAGCCACGCTCAACCCTTGGATGCAGCACTCTGTCCTTGGATGCAGAAGATGACCCTGTCAAGTCCAACACGTGTGCAGTGGCCCTGGACACAGTGTAGACAGCCTCCCTTTGGGTGTCATGAGTCTTCTCAATTAACTGCAGGAGACTTGAGGTTGAGATTTGTGTGTGTGTGTATGTGTGTTTCCTGAGCCAGCTGTTTAGTCTGTCTTGAGTGTCCTTTACTGGACTCTTCCAGCACGTGCAATGTGTCCTCCAGCCACGCTGAGATGTTTTGCTCCGGAAATGCTTGGGCCTCTCATCCTGTCAGGCAAAAGACACCGTCACTGGGGACTGTGCCTGGCATAAAGCAGGAAATGAAAAACCAGCCATTCGGGAAGCCAAAGCACAGCCCGTAGCCTCAGCTGGGATGTTTTGCATTCAAGATGAGCTTGTCAGAAAATAGTCACCTGTATAAGGGATGCCTCTGGCAGCCTGGGGCAGTAAAGGTCCATGATAAAAGGCAGCCCAGCTCCTCGCTCTCTCATCCACTTCTCTTGCCTCCTTCTCCTTGCGAACCAGGTGAGTCTGAAGGCCCTTCTCCTTCTCTCCTTTCTCCAAAAGGACGTCTCACCTCAGTGGACCTCTCAGCGGACACCATCTTTCTCTGTGCGAAATCTTGGGGCTCCTTGTCGCGAGAGAGGGAAGCGGGGAGATGGTCAGACATGTGTGGAAGTTGGGACTGTATTGAGGTGGCTTCTGGACTCAGGGGCTGCTCAGTAGCCACATAGGAGCTGGTGGCTCTTTTTGGGCACTGGCAGGACGAGGCCAAGAAGCCCTCATACATCTCTGCACAGCCTCCACCTCGCGACCCTGCAGATTTCCTTTGATTCCCTCATGGTGTGGTGACAGGCTGCTCCTCATGCACCCCATGTTTTGCTTCCTCCCTGCCCTCTCTCCCAGGCGTACCGTGGACCCCAAGACATGTCCTGCTACAACCAGTGCCAGCCGTGCCAGCCCTGCCAGCCTTGTGGCCCAACACCACTGGCCAACAGCTGCAATGAGCCCTGTGTCAGGCAGTGCCAGAACTCCACTGTTGTGATTGAGCCCCCTCCCGTGGTGGTGACCCTGCCCGGCCCCATCCTCAGCTCCTTCCCGCAGAACACTGTTGTGGGATCCTCCACCTCCGCTGCTGTTGGCAGCATCCTCAGCTGTGATGGTGTCCCCATCAACTCTGGGTGCTTTGACCTCTCCTGCATTACCAGCCGCTACTGTGGCAGTAGCTGCCGCCCCTGCTAAAAATGCTGGAAACAGCACTGGATAAGGCATCCCAGGAACTCAGAACATGGTGCTGGACAGAGGATCAAACTTCGTGTCGTTGTTTTAAGAGCACCTGATCTTCTCTGACTTGTCCTGCAAGGGCAATCTTGAAGGGACCAACCTGGGCTCTCTGAAAACGTGGCCAAAATTTTCCTTTCCTGTCCTCCGCTCATCCTTTTCCTCTCTTTTCTTTGTTGTCTTGTGCTCCCCTCAAAGCCTGCTGTGAGGACCCCAGAAAGCAGCCTGCAGGGACCTGCTAGCCTGTCTCCTTTTGTGGGGCAGGTCCACAGGAATACGGAAACAGGTTTCCGGCTCCTCCTGCTGCTCTCCAACACTCTGGACTGCCAATTGGAGAGACCTCATTTCCTTCTTTAAATGCATTAAAAATTTGCTGCAATGCTGCCTGTGTCTCTTAGGTGGTCCTTCCATCTGCAGACTGCCTGCTGGTGAAGAAAGCCATTGCTTTGGAGGGGAAATAGGTGGGGGCACAGGAAGACCCTTTGTCATTCCTAGAGGCATTGGAGGGTGGGAGTCACTGCAGTGAGTCCTCTTTCAGGCATTGCCTCTTGAAGCTGAGGTAGATAACCCTAGTTACACCACAGCCAATGGCCATCAGTCCCTGCCTTGCTGCATCTCTGCTCAGAAGTAGCCCCTTGGCCCTGGAGCACGTCATGTGAACAGGAATCCTGACAAGGGCTGTCCTCCAGAGGGGAACTGTGGGCATGTGGGAGGCCCCTGGGAGGTGAGCAGTCCCACAAGCTCTTGGGGAAGAGTGCTCCTCTTGCTTTGGGTGGAGCTGTGCTGGGCAAGAAGACTCACAAGAAGATGTTTCCAAAGGATGCATGGAACTGGGAATGGGTAAATAGCCTTGGGGATGGCTTGCAGTCTTGACTCCCCCTGTCCCTCCTCTCCATCACCTGATCTAAGACCCATGGTCAGCACGTCTGGGAATGGGCAGCAAGGAGAGCTTCCCCGGGCAGCCCTATCACCCTTCAGCACAGCATCTGGCATGGCCCACCTGTTGGCTACGTGCGTTGAGCTGAGGTGGTTACAAGTTAGTACTGGTATCAGCTACAGCGGGAAGCCCCTGTCCCAGAGAACCCAACCCCTGCTTGGGTGAAGGCAGGCCCAGCAAAGTGACTGGTGGCCAACCACACATGGATGCTCTGTGGTGCCTTGACTTCCCCAAGCATGGAGCAGCTTTCTTCAGGCCCACGAACTCTACGGTCCCGCAAGTGCCACAGTCCAGCTCTGGTGTGGAAAGGTGCTGTCTGAGAGCAGATCCCCCCAGCTCCACAGAGACACGGCAGTGACAGTGGGATTTGCTTCTGCACTCAGCAGGGTCCATGAGCTGTCTCTCAGTGGCAAAGGGCACGCGCCAAACCAGCCATAGGGCACAGGTTGAGGTGCCTTCCCACAAGCACCTTGGGTGCCACCCCAAGCTCCTTCAGCATTCCCAGAGCCCTGGGGCTGAGGTGGCCCTTGAGCTCTGTGCAGCACCACTGCTCCCCACACACAGGCCAGGGTCTCCTCACATCTGCAGACCCTGGGGCCCTGTGGTGTGGGGGGTTTGCCCTCACACAGACCCCACACACCACCAGCACTAGAGGACCAGGATGGAGGACAGGGTCATTCCCCTCCCTGGTGCTTCTGTGTCAGGCTAGAGCTACTATTGTCCTCCTGGCCTCCCAGGAGTTCCCAGGCAGTCATTGGAGGGAGCCTTCACCTGGGCCACGCTTGAGTCCAGCCTTGGCCTGGGCCCCAGCCCCAGCTCTGACCCTGGGACCGAGAACTTCTGCCCATAATCTACCTGGTGCCTAGATGATGGCAAAAATCAACAGATGCTTCTGGGGCAGAATGATCTGCCATCAAGGATACAAGTCTTAGATGGACCCACTGACTCATACTTTGGGGGTGTTCATTTCTCTACATCATGACAAAATCCTTCTAGACAACAAGTTAAAATGTTGATGTTGTCTTTGCTATTCCCTGCCTGCAGTGTATGTCAGTTAAGGAGAACAAGACCAACATCTGAAAAGGACATTGTCCACAGAGCATCTCGTTTTCTCCGAAAAACTATGCTAGGCCAGATCACAACACACTGGTTTGAAAAGTATATAAATTGTATGTTTTGCTCAATATGTCCTCTTCTTTATGTCAAAATGGATGTAACTAAAGAAGAAGGCTCTGCAATAGGCTGTCTTGATAGAAGACTAAAAACCATGGTCTTTGTTTAATGTAAAAGTGCAGCTGTATTGAAGTTCCACAAACACAGCATTTGGGCTGTGTTTTCTGAGCTGTCAGGGAACCTTTGCTAAGGCTGAAGTCGCCTTTCACTGCCTTGCCGTTGTCCTCAGAGCTGCCTTCACCTCCTTGTTTTTGACGGTACAGGTGAAAGGATTCAGCAGAAGTGTTAGGAGAGTATTGGCGGTGGACTCCACTCTGTTGAGACTAAAGGACGAGCGAGCCATGAGTTTGAGACACATGAAGATGACAGCTCCATGGAGGATGGGGACCACCGTGAGATGGGAGGTACAAGCAGATAAAGCCTCCAGGTGGCTGAAAGACAAGGGACTATGTGGAGAACTGCAAAGGTGATACAGATGAAGAAAACTGTCTTGAAAAGCAGTGTGCGTTGGGTGATGGGGAAGGGCACCAGAAAGCCAAGAGTCTCAATGAGCATTGTATTGGCACAGGCCAGGCTTGGGAGAGGCCCAACATCACAGTAGATAATGGTCAATGTTGTTCTTGGAGCAGAGAAGGCACTGCACCAGCAGCAGAGGCATCTGGGAGTTGATGACCACAAAACGCAGTGGCTATGCTGCTAGGCATAGCAAGAAGCAGAGTATCTGTGTCATGACAGTGATGTAAAGCAGCTGTTTGTGTCTGCCAAATATCCTCTTCTTCTTTGCCATGGCTCCAAGATTACCAATGGAGTTTATGTCAGAGTGAGGTTTCACACTGCAATATGAGCTGCAATAACCTTTCAACAAAAAGTCTTTCCCTGAGTCTGGTGGCTCTTCTCACGACCTCGGCTTACCAGTGCCAGTTTCCTTCTCCCTCCACCTCCTCACGCTCTCTTCTTCCATACGGCCAGGCGTACAACCATCCGTCCATCGTTCCCCAGGCATTCATCCATCTACTCGACTATATGTGTCTCACTGCAAGCGAGCTACAAATTCGAGACAACTAAATTAAAGATTTTTTTTTTTCCTTGTCCTTGCCTTCGTTCTTGGATCAGTTTCTGATAACCATGCAAGTTATGGTCTGGTCTGAATTTGCCTGGGCTTTCTCAGAACTCAACGTGCTGTGATGCCTCTGTCAAGTGCCTGTACACTAATGCACGCAGTACGGAGAATAAAGTTGAGGTGTTAGAGCTCTGTGTGCAGTTGCAGGGAAACGATCATGCTGGGATCACAGAAGCGGGGTGGGATGGCTCCCATGACGGGCATGTTGCACTGGAGGGATAGAGGCTCTATTAGAAGCAGAGAGTGAGAAGACAAGTCGAGGCACTTGCCCGTTCTGTGAGAGAGCAGTTGGAGTGCGTGGAGCTCTGCCTGGGGATGGATGATGTGCCACCTGAGAGCTTATGGGTAAGCAATCAAGACAGGTAAGGGTGACATTGGAGTGACCTATATGCCACCTGACGAGGAACAACCAGCGCAGGAGACCCTCTACAGTCAGATAGGAGCATGTGAGTCATTCACAGGCCCTTGTCCTCATGGAGAAATCAGCCACCCCAATGTCTGCTGCAGGGACAACACAGCAGGCCAGAGGTAAGCCAGGAGGTTCCTGGACCACAAGGACGACAACTTCATCACCCAAGTGGCAGAGGAGCCAAGGATGACAGGTGGTCTGCTGGACATCATACGCACCAAGAAGGAAGGGTTTGTGGGGACATGAAGATGAAAGGCAGCCTGGGCTGCAATGACATTGAGATGGTGGAGTTCAGGACCCTGAGGGCAGGGAGGAGGGTAACTTGCAAGCTCACAAGCCAGGACTTCAGGAGAGCAGACTTCTGTCTCTTTAAAGATCTGCTTGGAAGAGTCCCATGGGATAAGGCCGTGGAGGCCAGAGGGCCCCAAGAAAGCTGGTTAATATTCAAGGACCACCTCCTGCAAACTCAATAACAGCCCATCCCAACAAGCAGAAAGGCAGGCAAGGATGCCAGGAGGTCAGCGTGGAAGAACAAGGAGCTCCTGGCAAAATGGAAACACAAGAAGGAAGCATAAAGTAGGTGCAAGCAAGGACAGGTAACCTTGGAGGAATAAAGAGATGCTGTCTAAGCGTGCAAGGATGGGATTAGGAAAGTCCAAGGCCAACTGGAACTGAATCTGCTGAGGAATGTTGATGGCAACAAGGCTTCTATAAGGACACAGGTGACAGGGAAAAAGCTTAGGTGCTGAATGCCACCTTTGCCTCAACTTTTACCAGCCAGGTCAGCCTTCAGAGTCCTACGTCCCTGAGACCAGAGGGGAGGTCCGGGACAAGGGAGACGTATCCTTGCTGGAAGAGGATCGGGGAATGGGAATACCACAAGCAAACTGCACATACATAAGTCCATCCGGTGCTAACTCGATAGGACAAATGGAGTTTGGATCATGTGTCCCAGCTTCCTGGAGACACTCCCTGTCAGCAATAATACAGCACTGCCCTTCTTCTGGATTTTGGTTCACAGGTGTGAAACACTGCTGCTGGTTTACATTACAGATGTGTTCATAGCACAGCCCGCACTTCCACCTTGACATTCGTGCTGGTTTTCTGTCTCGACCTTAAAATTCTCACAGAAAATCATACCCCAACAATCAACTTCTTTTTGAACAGGTGTGGCCTTGCACCTCTGTAAGCATTCCCCAGACCTGCCCTCTCCCCTGCTGACACCGGCAGCTGGGGCACCTTTTCCTTGTCCCCATGTTAAAGGCACAGCCACGAGGAGGCAGAGCCGTCAACAATATTTACAGCTATGACCATGGCTATACAACGTACGACAAAGCTCAGAAGAGTTTCTCCCTCCAAACACCTTCCTGACACCCTTAACACCAAAATTGCTAGACCAACCTGATCTCCTTCTATGACCAGGTGACCCGCCTAGTGGATGAGGGAAAGGCTGTGGACGTTGTCTACCTGGACTTTAGTAAAGCCTTTGACAGCGTCTCCCACAGCATTCTCCTGGAGAAACTGGCAGCTCGTGGCTTGGATGGGTTTACTCTTCGTTGGGTGAGGAACTGGCTGGATGGCCGAGCCCAGAGAGTTGTGGTGAACGACGTTAAATCCGGCTGGCGGCCAGTCATAAGCGGTGTTCCCCAGTGCTCAGTTCTGGGGCCGGTCTTGTTCAATATCTTTATTGATGATCTGGATGAGGGAATCGAGTGCTCCCTCAGTAAATTTGCAGATGACACCAAGTTGGGTGGGAGTGTTGATCTGCTGGAGAGTAGGCGGGCTCTGCAGAGGGATCTGGACAGGCTGGATCGATGGCCCAGGTGGCCAAGAAGGCCAACAGCCTCCTGGCCTGTATCAGAAATAGTGTGGCCAGCAGGAGTAGGGAAGTGATTGTGCCCTTGTAATCGGCACTGGTGAGGCCGCACCTTGAATATTGTGTTCAGTTTTGGGCCCCTCACTACAAGAAGGATGCTGAGGTGCTGGAGCGTGTCCAAAGAAAGGCAACAAAGCTGGTGAGGGGTCTGGAGCACAAGTCTTATGAGGAGCGGCTGAGGGAACTGGGGTTGTTTAGTTTCCAGAAGAGGAAGCTGAGGGGAGACCTTATCGCTCTCTACAACTACCTGAAAGGGGGTTGTGGCGATGAGGGTGTTGGCCTCTTCTCCCAAGTAACTAGTGATAGGACAAGAGGAAATGGCCTCAAGTTGCGCCAGGGGAGATTTAGATGGGATATTAGGAAAAATTTCTTCACCGAGAGGGTGGTCAGGCATTGGAACAAGCTGCCCAGGGAGGTGGTGGTGTCGCCATCTCTGGAAGTGTTCAAAAAACGTGTGGATATGGTGCTTCAAGAAATGGTTTAGGGAACATGGTGGCGCTGGATTAATGGTTGGACTTGATGATCTTGAAGGTCCTTTCCAACCTTAGTGATTCTGTGATTCTGTGATTCTGTGATTCTACCTTATTGCTTAATCAAAACTCCCCAGGTTCTATCTCCCGGGCACTTCCTACAGAGGAGGACCATCTTCTCTGTCTCCGCTGGAAAAGTAGTTGTAGAAAGCAAGAAGTTGTCCCCTGAGACATCTCTTTGCCAAGATGGGCCGGCCCAATTCTCCCAGCTCAGCCTCCTCTCGCATGTCGTGCTTGTCAGGCCCCTAAGTAGCATGGTGATATTTGCTGGTCTTGCTGAGTATGTTGACCTTCTTCTTGGACAAGGGAGCCCCAACCTGGATGCGGTACTCCAGATGCAGTCTCACAAGGGCCAGAGGGGCAGGGTCACTTTCCTGGACCTGCCGGAAACACTTTGGCTAATCCAGCTGAGGGTGCAGTTGGCCTTCTTCGCTGCAAGGGCACACTGTGCTGCCTCATGTTCAGCCTGGCCGTCTCCTAAAACCACACAACCTCTTCTGCACATCTGCTTCCTCGGCATCCTGTCCCCAGCCTGCAGGACTGCAAGTCAGCCCCTTTCTTCACAGTCACTACTCTGTGAGCCTGGTAGTCCAGCCAACTCTCCACCCACATTATCAGCCTCTTAATGAACACATGCATCATCAGGAAGAATGGGAGAGGGCGTCAAAGGTCCTTTAAAACTCCAGATACACACCTGCCCTGCCCTTCCCTTCTCCACAATGGCCGCTACCTCACGAGAAAGCAATGAGGGTGGTGTTTGGCTCCACTAAGAGCCTCAGCTCAGAAGTGGCTCCATGGAGAGGGGAATCAGCCCTGGCTGAGCTTTCCCAGCAGCACTTCCCGGCAACGATGTGGCTAAGGTCACTAAGGGAAGGGGGGAAGCCCTCGGCTGCGCTGCCTGTAAGCTGGACCTGAGCACAGGCTGACAGATATTCAGGAGGGGAGACGGGCTTAAAAAATTTACCCACTGTACACATCCAATGTCCCTTCCTGACGCGGAAGTCATGGACACGACGTACTCGATCAATATGATCAGGTCGATGCCAACCTTTTTTGTACAACACAATCCCTTTTATACACATGCTCCTTTGCTTCCTCTTAGTTGTTTAACTCAGCTCCTTCTCCTCAAGGTTGAGCCGTGCAGATATCCAGCTGTTTACCAGCTTCTCAATGCCACAGCTCCTTCTCCTTAAGGTCGAGCCCTTGCAGGGTGTTCCAAACATCTCCCCCTTTTTGTTTATCTATAAACAAAACCTGATGGATCATTCGCAACCCAAGGACTGTGAGGAAGATGGACCATCTGTACATTCTTGTATCGTCCTGTGCCGCGAACTCAGCCCAGCAGTCGGTAGGTGCCAGCTTTATGTGGGCATCCCCACGGAGGCAACGGTGGCCTTGCCGTACACCGGCCCACTGCCCTTCAGGAAATCCCAGTATTTACACATTTGCAGAGGAACGAGTTTCGACACACGTGGCCAGCGAGTGTTGGAACTCACCTCAGTTGTCACCTTTTAACACAGGGAGCCTATGCACGCGCCACAGCCATCCCGTCTATTGGTTCGTAGGCTTTGTTCACACGGCATCTTACCATAATCCAGCAGTCACATATCAACTATGCTTAAGCCAATAGCAGAATGTTACAAGGCAAACAATTCTAGCTGTACTACTCCTAGCGATGGAAACTACTCCTAGCAATGGAAAAAGCGCCTGCACAAAGCTATGAAAACCAATATTGTATCTTACCAGAGAATTTGCTGTTATAGAGCGCTTTGTCCTAAAAGCTTTCCATTTTCCTCTAATGATACCACGAATTTCAGTGTGATTTATCCATACATTTTCTTTTGGCTGAGGTGGCATCCAGATTGCGATGACACCTGATAGTGTCACGATGTGTCCGACGATGACGATGGTGACGGTTTCGCCCATGGTTTTACCCATTTTGCAGGTGCCTAACAAGTTCCAGAATCTGTAATGACACAAGCATAAACTCGTCCTCAGGTTAGCAGTTGAAAAGGTCCTTCCCACATATTCTTTTCCAAACTTTTAACTTTTACTTGCACATTTTGTGTTAACTCAAACAGACTTCCTGTCATTCCTTTTACATGTTTTATTATGGGAGGTACTGTTTCTCCTTCTGCTAGACGCAAATAATTTAACACATATATGGCTTTATTCAAATGTTCTTGGAGTGGTGTGGTAGCGTCTCCCCCTTTTTGTTCTGAGCGTGTTTATCTAACCAGGTTTATCTAACAAAGCTCATTCATTGGGTGTTTAAGACGCTCATTTGGATTATTAGCTAGCCAAACATTCTTTATTACCTTTTGAACCATTCCTTGTAGACAGTGTAATAAACACAGTACAATAAGCATTATTATTAAGATAACAAGTCATATAACAACTACCCCTTTAAGTAAGTCTTTTAACCATCCAATTAGGCCCAAACTTGACAGCCATGATTCGAGGCCAAGCAAACTTGTCTTTAACTTATCTGTTAACTCCTTCTGTTTTCGCAATTGTTGAATTACCATCTGTGAGTTATCTGTTAAATTCATACAACACAATTCATACATTCTTCAAACTCCTCACATCCGTGCCCTTGGGCCAAAAGTAGGAAGTCGATTGCTGCCCTATTTTGCAACGTCGCATGCCTTATTGAGTCAGTTTCCATTAACAAAACACTGAGCGCTGCAGAAGTAGCATTGGTTTGTTTTGCTAGCCAACATCCCAATCTATTTAAGGTGGTTAAACCTTGGGCAGCAGCGACCCCAGGGGCAAGGAAAGAGGCTAATATGGTTTTGTCTGCATTCCAAAAATCCAATTGATCATTGCACCCTTCCTGATATTTTTGAATCTGTCGTTTTATTCTATGCCGTCGGGTAAGGTTTAATATCATACAAGTGTTGGGAGTCAACAATGTCAGACACCCCAATGTGCAAGGACCACCTCTCAAACGGGAGGGAATGCCTTGCCATGCACGATCACCACAAATAAAAATATTCCTTCAGGGAACCTTTTTGGGATAATACTAGAACGCGAGTTGTTCCTCGCCGTATAATTATACCAATAGGTATCATTCTGAAAAACGGCCAACGTGGGGCTTACATCCTGTGATCTGGTATCGTTCTGTCCCGTATAATTAAAATATAAACAGGCAGGGGCCGTAATGCTTCCTAAAATATCCAACTCCTGTGGTTCCAACAACTCCTGTGGCCCGTGCGCCATCCATCCGTCCCACTTATCCATAGCTGCGGAGGTGTTTGTTATGTTTAAAAACAAGGCTAGATCAGCGGCGGTCTTATTTACTACCATTGCCAAATAATAGTCCCCTAATGGCAGACCAACCAAGCATGTTGTAAACAGATTCTCAGCAGTGGACATGGATAAACAAAGGTGGTCTTGGCCCGTTTGATTAGCTAGTGTAACCCAGATATTTTTTCTTGGTTGAACAGAAAACCATGTCTGACCCTGGCATATGAAACACGTGACCATCAGACTCACGAACAACTTTCTTCCGCTTGTGGAGAGAGCTGTGCTCGCCATGGTCGAAGCCATCAACTTGGAACCCATCTCACTCCGCTATCTGTAAGAATACAAGCATAGCCTCGACCAGTCATTTTTATCTCCGCAGGTCCTTTCCATTCTCCTGTGACATCATCTTTGTACTGTACTAAAATTCTTTTCCCAGTCTGTGATACCCCAGATTGTAAACTTGAACCATGAATCACCATTGGAGGGTCTTCCCTGTCTCCCGTGAAGCGCAAATAATTTAGCACATACACCGCCTTTGCAAGTCGTTCTGCCGTGTCCAGCACGCTTCCCCCTTTTTGTTTTTGCAAAAGCACTTTCAATGTTTGATGTGCCCACTCCATGATAGCTTGCCCTGTGGGGGAATGAGGAATCCCTGTAATATGTCGAATGCCCCAAAGCTGACAGAAATGGGAAAATTTCTGAGACACATACGGAGGCCCATTATCCGTTTTTACCTGTAAAGGTACTCCTAAGGCCATAATAGCAGCATGCATATGCTTGATAACATGTCGCGCTGTTTCTCTGCCTTGTGCTGTAGCCCAAATGGCATGCGAAAAGGTGTCTATCGAGACATGGACATATTTCATTCTTCCAAATTCCGGAACATGTGTCACATCCATCTGCCATAACTGTAACGACTGGAGCTCTCTGGGATTAACCCCTATACCAATGCCCATCCCTGCTTTCTGACAGCTGGGACAAGACTGGACAATGCCCCTACCATCAGTTACGGGAATATGGAACTCTTTTGCCAACGCCTTTGCTGACTGATGGAAAAACTCATGTGATAGCCTAGCTTGTTCAAATGTTCTTACCGCAGGTGCGGTCCAGGCTGGAGCTACGAGGTGATCAGCGTGGGCATTTCCTACGGCTAAACCCCCACACTGCTGATGGCTATGAATGTGCATAATAAAATATGGTTGCTGTCGTTGGTTTAAATACCTCAACAGCTGCAGCAATAAGGAATATAATACCGGATTTTTGACTGCTTTGACCATGTCATGTTCAAGTCGCTGTACCGTGCCCACCACATATTGTGAATCCAACACAACGTTAACAGCCTTTTGAGACCATTTTTCGAATACCCAAAGAACTGCTCGAAGTTCCATAGTTTGTAAAGAATCTCCAAGCACCCCAGGTAACAGTTGATGTTTCCATTCGTCGTTTTCTTGCCAAGTGACAGCCGCTCTACGGGATTTGCGTCCTGCGTCGGTAAAGACTGTCACCACGTTCACTGGGGTCTCCGATCGCATGGGCATTTCTTCAAACTGTTGACTAACCAACAGTGACAACAATCTATCTGACAGATAGCTATTTGTAACGCATCCCAAAAAGTCCGAGATTGCGATCTGAAACTCCAGAGAACTGGCCAACAACCAATCTAAGTACATTTGAGATAGAGGAACATAAATTATTACAGGTTCTAACCCAGATATCTCTACAATTCTTTGTCTTCCCTTAATAATGAGTTGTGCAAATAATTCATGTCTGGTAACCACTGTTTTTCTGGGTTGGTAGGAGAGAAAAACCCATTCCAACACTTTCAAACTGTCCGCCGTATTTCCTAACTGCACAATCAGTCCTAGTGGATGTTTCCATTCCCCTCCTGAATTAATTATCATAAGTGAGATATTCTCAGTAGGTGAACATCTGTGAGCATAGGCTGTTGCTATCTTCTCAGTAATTTTCTGCAAAGCTTGCTGTTGATCCTCGTCCAGTTGAAGGCGCTCCGGATCTTCCACCGATGACCCCAGGAGCGGCATCAACGGCCTCAGACCATCATTAGTAATTCCGCAAATATTTTGAACCCACTGTATAACCCCCATTAATTTTTGGACATCAGAAAGATTTTCTATTTTTGAATTAATCTTTATCTTTTGTGGGCAGACCGCTCCACTGGTGATAATCCAACCTAAATACTGCCATCGTCCCTTCTTTTGAATTTTTTCCGGTGCTATTTTTAGACCCCGTTTTCCTAAATCATGCTCTAATTGCTGTAAAATGTGGTCTGCATTCAATTGTGTCCCTGCTATTAACATATCATCCATATAATGATACATTATTAAATCCAGATACTTTCTCCGCACCAGCTCTAGAACCCATGCCACAAATGTCTGATACATCGTAGGTGAATTTTTCATTCCTTGCGGTAACACTACCCAGTGATACCTCTTTGCTGGTTCTCCTTTATTTACCGATGGTACCGTAAAGGCAAACTTCTCTGCATCCTCAGCTGCTAAGGGAATGGTAAAAAAGCAATCCTTTAGATCAATTATCAACAAATCCCAATCCTCTGGTAACATAACCGGAGAGGGTAGTCCAGGCTGTAATGTCCCCATATCACACATTACTGCGTTGATTGCCCACAAGTCGTGTAGCAGCCGCCATTTTCCAGATTTTTTTGGTATAGTAAATATAGGTGTATTCCACGGACTGGTCGACGGCACAATGTGCCCAGCTTCCAGTTGTTCTTGCACCAAGCTATTAATAATTTGCAGCCGTTCTTGCTTCAGCAGCCACTGATCTATCCATACTGGTTTAGTTGTTTTCCAACTCAGCTTTAGGATTAGCTGCTGCTCAGTGACCGCCCCTAAAAAGGTGGTGTAACTAGTCGAGCCCCTGTTTGACTGAGTAGGTCCCTGCCTACCAAGGCAACAGGCAAATGCATCACGTATGGTCGCGTAGAAACCGTTCTTCTGTCTGGAAACGTAAAAGCAATTACGTCTTTGCTCACCAACGTAACTTGTGTCCCTCCTACTCCCATAATTCCTGTATTAGCCGGCATCAAGGGCCAGTGCTTAGGCCACTTATGATAGGAGACAATGGTGACATCTACCCCTGTATCAATAACCATACCTAATCTAGTGAGTTGCCCATTGGGATGTCTTAAATCCATTTGTTCTTCAGGTTTCCCCTACTAATATCTAAAGCCAATAAAACATCTGGCTGCCCTGTAGATCCAAAACCTTGATCCTCGCTTATTCTTGTGCTAGCATTGGGCACTATCAATTTAAACGGAATCAATTGAGCAATTTTTGACCCTGCTAAGATTGTCAACGGAGGAACAGGGGTATGTACCATAATTTTAATTACGCCATGATAATCAGCATCAATCAATCCTGGGACTACAAAGATACCTTGCCTAGATGCTGAGGATCGTCTTATTAACAGAGCACTTAAATCATGATCTAAAGGTCCCCTGAGGTCCCGAGGGACCCTGCAGAGGGTAGCAGTGGGTCAAACACCGATATTTCTTCCTGACCTCCCGCCCCCACCCCACGCCGCAGAAACAGACTTGTGGGTGGCGGCAGTGTTCTGGAGACGGGTAGCACCGTATGGTCCAACCGAGTCTCCAACTGCTTCAGTCTTTCTATCAGCTCCTGCAACTGTTGCTCTGTTTGGTCACGGAGCTCCCCCTCATCTACTGGCAGCAGTGACGGTGAGGATCATTCTGGCGACTCGCTCCGGGGACTTGTAAGTGGGAACTCTGGCCGTTCCTGGCTATCTCGTTCTGGTGCTGTGACTATGGTCGGAACAGTCATGCTTCTTTTTGGGGGCACCCAAGGAACTACCGGACCCTCAAACATCATAGAGGTAGCGGTGCCTCTCAGATCCCCAAATTCAGCTGACAGAGCTGCAAAGGCAGAAGCAGTGGCAATGCATTCCACCTTTAGTTCTTTTAATGTCTCTAGGATCAACCTCCAGAGCATCAGAAACTTTATACTGTCTTTGCGGCCTGTGCTGACTTCATCCCACAGTGCTGCAGCAATTCCTTCCCAGATCGGGACCTCAAAAGCCGCACCTACTGAGGGGATTAGTCCTTTTTGCCGCGCCCATACCAATAATCTTTTTAGGCCGGCTTCCTCATACTGTACACCAATCTGAGAGGATATGTTGGAGGAGCTTTACCACCGCTTCTTCCTCTTTTGTTAGCATGGACCCCATTTCCTCCCCAGCCAATCACCTGATCAGGGCGAGATTCCGACGGTTTCTTCATTTTCGCTAGCATCCTCCAGGCACCGGGGCAGCACCTGTTACGGCTGGCTTCCGCACCCCCTTTGCTCTCTCTTCTGCTCTGGGAAGCATCGACTAGAGGGTCCCTGTTCAGGCGCCAAATGACGTGGAAGTCACAGACATGACGTACTCAATCAATATGATCAGATCGATGCCAACCTTTATTGTACAACACAATCCCTTTTATACACATGCTCCTTTGCTTCCTCTTAGTTGTTTACCACAGCTCCCTCTCCTCAAGGCTGAGCCCTGCAGGTGTCTAGCTGTTTACCAGCTTCTCAATGCTACAGTTCCTTCCCCTTAAGGTTGAGCCCTTGCAGGGTGATCCCAACACCTTCCCTTCCAGGGGCAGTTCTGGGGCACTCAGACCGAGATTCCAATAAAAGGCATGAACATGTTTGTAGGCTGAAGCCGAAAGCAGTCAGCAGCTCTTTGGCTTTGCTGTCCAAGCCACAGAGTCTGCCCATCCACTCAGAGCACAACAACATCGGGCTTCAAGTTCCGTTCATTCAGCACCTGCTTGATCCACAGTCTCAGTCCCTGCCTGACACGGCACCAGGCTGGTGAACTGCACAAGTACATTTAGCAATGGCTTGGACACGAGAGAGGGCTGTGTCCCATCCCAGACACAAGCAACAGTGCAGTGGAAGCAGATGCACGCAGGGATGGCCAGCACATGGTCCTCAGGGTTCCTCAGCCTTTCTCCTTGCCCAAAAAGCAATCCCCATTCTTCTGAACTCCCTAGCGCTGGGCAGAACAGCTGTGTCCTGGCCTGGAGAGGCAGGGAGGGGGGACTGCCAGCCCCGCTGAGGCACTCCCAATCTTGTTACACCGAATTAAACACAGGATCCAAGCTGGAGGGAACCTGTTCTTGTTGGGCTCTGAAATTGGCATTAGCAGAGCGTGAGGTTTGGAGGGGCAGGAAAAGGAGGGCTCAGGACGCAGGGGCTGCATTTCGGTGCCTCTTCCCTGGACAGATCTCATTCCCTTGCGATGAGGGACACACAAGGACACACACACACACATGCTAATGCACAGCAGCATAAAGTCATGCACAAACTAGTGCTCCCATGTGCATCCACACAAACGTTGCTGCTTACAAGTGCACACAAGTAAACAACACACACAGGAACACAACGAAGCATGGACTCTGCTGAGGAGCCCTGGGGACTGGGCAGTGTTAGGTAGGGTGAAGCATAACCTAGGAGCACGCACACACCTGGGGTGGCATTGATAAATGACCATCAATGTGAAGCTGAGGAGGGAGGGAAAGGAAAGCATAGGGTACGTCCTCATGCACAGGAGCCCTTGGTGTCCAGCTGAGAATGGCTGGAGCTTTTTCCTGCGAACAGCACTTCAAAGAGCCCCAACAGAGTGACACAGGCTGATGTCACCTGCCTGCTCTGGACCTATCCAGTGTTTGAACTGAGTCTTCTGCCTGCACAGCTGCATTCCTGCCCCAGACATCCTTTCATCCCCATGCTCAGAAGAAGCCTTCATTGGGGAATGGGCATGGCGCAAAGCCGGCAATGAAAAGGCAGCAGTGTTGGAAACCGAAGCACAGCCCGTGTCATTAGCTGCGATGGTTTGCATTCAAGATGAGCTTGTCAGAAAATTGTTACCTCTGCAAAGGGTGCCTCTGGTCCTGCGGCAATGAAGGGCAGGTATAAGAGCCAGCCCAAGTCCCTGCTCTCTCATCCCCTTCTCCTGCTTCCTTCTCCTTGGGAACCAGGTGAGTCTGATGCCCCTTCTCCTTCTCTTCCAAAGTGGGATCTCTTCTTGATGCACAACTCAGCTGATATTGGCTCTGTCCTGTGATGGAGCTTGGAGCTCCTTGTCATGACAGAAAGAAGTGGGTGGAAGTTCTGTTTAGAGAGAGGCTGGGATGTGGCTGAGGGGAGTTTTGATTAATTAATTACGAGAACGCCTCTACGGGCCAGGCTGTTCTTTGGAGGGCAATGAAGAACGTATGGTTCCTGGCCCTGCTTCCAGTTACCCACTCCTCATTCTTTGTGACGGGGTAACCAGGCTGCTCCTCACTCACCCTTGTGCTCTGCTTCCTCCCTGCACTCTCTCCCAGGTGCACCTCTGGACCCTTAGCGACATGTCCTGCTACAACCAGTGCCTGCCATGCCGGCCCTGTGGCCCAACCCCGCTGGCCAACAGCTGCAACGAGCCCTGTGTCAGGCAGTGCCAGAACTCCACCGTTGTCATTGAGCCCCCTCCCGTGGTGGTGACCCTGCCTGGCCCCATCCTCAGCTCCTTCCCACAGAACACCGTTGTGGGATCCTCCACCTCCGCTGCTGTTGGCAGCATCCTCAGCTGTGATGGAGTGCCCATCACCTCTGGGTGCTGTGACCTCTCTGGCATTTCCAGCCGCTACTACGGCAGAAGGTGCCTCTTATGATAAATATGTGCCTGCGACAGACCCCCAGAGACTCCTTGAGGAACACAGAACATGGTACTGGGAAGGGGATTGAGATTTTTTGGCTATGTTTTCAGTTTAGCTGAGTGGCTTTGCCTTTCTTTCCCCTTTCATTGTTTGCTTCGGTTCCCCTTGGCAGCAAGGTCCCACCAAGGCCAGACTGGTGCAGAACATCTGCCTCCTCTCCCTCTATGGGACACGCAGACACAGAGACATCGTGCAAGAACTTCTTCAAGGCCAATGTCTGCAGACTCTTGGCTTTCCCTGGGGCTCCCTGCACTGGCAGCCACCACTCGGTGTGATTTTCTTTCCCTCTTTTGACTCATTAAAGTTCTGCTGCATTCAAGCCTGGCCTCCATGTGGTCCTTCCCTCTGTGGACTCTCCCCAAGCTGCCAGAGGAGAAGGGTGTTGCTCTGGGTTGGAAGGGGCTGAGGGCACAAGGATACCTTTCTCCATTCACAGGGGAATGGGAGGCTGGGACACGCTGCAGTGCGGCCAGTTTTGGGTACCATTCCCTGGAGCTGAGGAAGACATCCCTGGCTGCTGGGCTGCCAGTGACCATCAGGCCTTGCCTTGTTGTGTCTCTGCCCACAAATTCCCAGAAAGGCAGGAGGCCCTGAGGGGCAGCAGCCCCATGAGCTCTTGAGGAAGGGCGTTCCTCTTGCTCTGTGCAGAGCTCTGCTGGGTGGGTGTGGGGCTCCAGAAGGTGATTTGCTTTGCAGAACGGAAGTGTAGTAAACCAGGGAGCAACCCTTGGGATGGCCCATAGTTGGTACTCCACATCCCTCTGTCCTCCAACACCCGATGGAGGGGCCATGGCCAGTGGGCATGGGCAGGAGTCACAGCAAAATGTCTCCCATGGTGCTGAATGCCTTGAGGCTGGAATTTGGAGCTTAGCATGTGGGAGCTGAGGGCAGTCAGCACAGAAATGGGGACAGTGAAACGGTGTCTTTCTGAAGGACATCAAATTGCTCTGAAACAGAGCATGCAGGAGCATGTGAAGATCAGCAAGGATTAAGTTACTGGGTGCACTTGTCAACAGAGCTGCAGGTGGGTGCAGAGCTCTGGACTACTTCATTGGTCTCCCCGAAGAATTTGTGCTCAGGTGTTGTCTGCCATTCTGTGGGGAGAGGATTTTTCTACAGGAAAAATTCCTCCCTTCTGATCAGTGGACATGTCCCTTGGCAGCCACTACAGTCTCATATCTTATTTCCTTCATATGAAAATTCTGATGCCTTGACAAAAGTGTGTAAGTTGAAGAATGGAAGTCAGTCTTGAGACGTGGAGAGGCTCAATGTCTGCAAAGGCCAGGACAGGTGTGACTCTGATGTGGTTTCTCTCTGTCTTAGAGTGGAAAACGGGTGACTGGATGACTGCCAAACCCTTGAGCTCACTCAAGCTGATGGGACTGGCCCATGACTGACTCATTGCTTAACGGTAGGGTCTGCAGGACTTGCCTAGGTTCATCTAGAGGGGCTGAGAGCTGGTGTCAGGTATCCTGGTTCTCATTTCTGTGGGTACATCATCACGCTCATGTACATGTTCATGTGATGGAGGCCGTGTGTACATTCGCATGTACACATGTGTGTCTGTGGCAGTACACATGCAAACGTGGGTGTGCACAAATGTTCTATGTGGGTGTGTTTGAGCAATTGCATCCACGATTGTGTATGTGTTTTAGCACATGCACGGGACTTCGTGCAGGAGAGCAGGAATGCGTGTGACTGGTCTGCATAATTCTGTGGGCAAAGGTGAGTGTAGATGTGTGTTTTTGTTGTGTGTACATCTGTGCAGAGGAGCATGCACATACACCTGTGTGCATATACATGTGTGCAGGAGCATGCATATGTGTAGGCATGTGTGCTTGAATACCTGCAAGTACATGGTGGTACGGGGGGTGCCTGTGCCCATCGGTATGAACATGGGCTCCCTTGGAAATGTATGTGCACACACCTCTGCATAAGTGCACGCGTATGAGTTGCTCTTTCGGTGCGTGGCAGCTCACGTGTGTGGTTGGGCGCGTGCGTGTGAATCTGTGTGTGCGCTGAAGGGGACACTCAAACTCTAACTGCTCAGCAGTGGTAATTTGTGACCAAGGAGTGATCTGCCAGTGAGGGCAAGGAGGCCCAAGTGCAGAAGGGGTTAAGGTGGCTGGCAGCAGGACTGCCAGGGGCAGAAGGGCTGCCTGCAAGGGAGTGCAGTTTCCCATGGTGGTGAGATAAGAAAGAGCTGCAGCATTGTCTTGTGGCAATCCTGGCATGTGACTGCTCAGGGGCACCTTTGGGCAGCAGAGCTGGTGCTGGGGGATAGACCCAGTGCCAGGCTGAGGTGCCTCATGCCAATGCTGACAGGGTTGGTGCTGCTGCCAATGTATGTCAGGAATCGGCTCCTGATGGGCCTTTGCGGACTCCTGGTAGAAGTGCTTATGGTGGTAGGACTCTGTCCAATACACTCATCAGGTGGTGGGTTTTGATTTTTTGTTTTACTGCATATTTAAGCTAAAGCTTAATTTGCCTCAAGGGGCACAACAAACATTCCTCATCAGCACAAATAAGTGAGAGTCAAAGGTCTTGCTAAAATCGAGGCCCAACCACAGCCAGTGCCCCTCCCCTTCCCCACAGGGCCAGTCACCTCCTCACAGAAAGCAATGAGGCTGGTGAGGCATGATTTGCCCTCAGGAAACCCATGTGAGCTGCTCCCAAGACCCTTCTTGCCTTTTATGAGTTCAGAAAAGGCTTCTGAGAGTATTTGCTCCATCTTCTTTCCAGAGGCTGAGTAGTGACTGACCAGTCAGCTCCTTGCACACCCTTGGATGCATCCCGAGTGATCCCACGAACTTGTCTATGCCTGACTGGTAGTAAGAGCTCCTTCATTCTTTCATCTTCTACTGCGGGTGCTGCTTCATTCTCCTAGAGTCTGTGAGGAGGCTCACGGATGTGGTAGGCCCGAGAAGCAGCCACAGCAGAAAAAATTAGAGGGTAAATAGGTTTTGAGTATGTCAGGCTTTTCCCTGTCATTTGTGACCAGGTCCCCATCCTCACTGCGGAATAGGCCCACATCTCCTTAACCTTCCAAGTACCTTCATCTCATGGTTAATCCCCATATCCATGTCCAAGGTACTCAAGGACCAACCAATAGCAGGGAGAGGGCTTTTGTGTGGGTGAATGGGCTCAAGCTGGGCACATTACGCGCATTAGCTGCATCGCCCCCTCACACCAAGTGCAGATCAGTGTCCCCTCAACCATCTTGAGGCCTTGGACACAGGACTTACAGAAGATGACTCTGTCAAGTCCAGCACCTGTGCAGGGTGGTAATGAAGTGGGTGTGGATATGTTCTTATGCTAACAATGCTGGTGACTTTGATGTATGCTCTCTCTATATGGAGCTAAACTGCAGAGACTTTACACTGTGTGCGTGCACAGCAAGCCCTGCTTTGTGGAAGTCGGTCGAGTGGTGACTGTGAGGGGGAAAGAACATTTGGAGCACAAACTGTCTGTACATACCAGGTGGATGGAAAGGAAACAACGTCAAGCAACTGTGTACAGCTTGAAGCGAGTCGGCAAGGTGAGAGCTGTTCATCCATGCTTCTCTGGACATCACAGCATCCAGACCTCCTCCAAAAAATCAACCTCTTTCCAACGTTCTCCCTCAGCCAAGGGGACCATGGCTTCACCTGGAGGATGTGAGAGGAGGGGTTAAGGGAATCTTAGCAGTTAATTAGTAGATAAGGTTTGAAATCTTGTTAGCTATTGCATAAAGTAACTAAAGCAGGAGATATGTAGTTCCTTACAAAGACAGTTCCTGATAAACTGACAGGAGTGAGAAGACTTGTGGCCCCTCACAAGGACGGTCCCTGATAAGAAGCAGGAGAGTGCCTCAAGAACCGGCTGAAACTGACCTTGTGGTTTGGACGAAAACCAAAGAACAACTGAGTCTGCGTAAGAGCAAGGGGTTACTAGTGGTGACGAAGAGGAGCCACCGGCCTTCATCCTCACGACCCTCAGCGACCACCACCAGAAGGCACTGCGCAAGCGCAGATGGGAGGAGTTCATGCAAGTAACGTCTTGGAACTCATTTCAATACGAAGCGAGGACAGGTCATGCATATATATAGGCATATTGCGAAACTTTATGTATATGCAACACTTTGCTGTATATATTTGCAGTAAGTGCCGCGTTGGAGTGCGCACGGTTTTTGGTGGGACTACCCCCCCGTGCTGCCCAGCGCTGAATAAACACACCTACTTTACAATCTTATAGATTGTGGAGTCTGTTTTCCGCATGTCAGATGGTGCGTGTCGATTGGATCATTCCATTGGCTGAGCTGGTGAGTGAAGCCTGCCCAAGACATACAGCATAGACTTCCAATGCCTTGCACATTTAAGTAGGGCCGGATTAAGGGGGAGTTCTCTGCTCTTCAGCCACATGAGATTTCTGGTTTGTATTGCTAAGGAGCAAGATGGGAGAGAACGGGATCTTTATATGGTGGTTCAGCTCCATCTCTCTTAGACATCCACCTGAGGATAGCTTGATTCTCTGCTAGAGAACGGATCAAGAATCTTGCCTCGTCTGCAGGGAGGGTTTAGATTATAGCCCACATTTCATCTGGCTTCTCAGCAGAGCTACCATGGATAGAATTGAACTCAGAAAATTTTGTCTTCAACCACTGAGGCATGGATATCTCTGCCCAAGTTGAGATGTCCGACCTATTCATCCGAGCTGCTTGCTAGACTCCTGCCTTAGTCCTCAGAGACACCTGGCACTTTTAGCCTTGTATATGAGGCAAGACGAGCCATGTCTCTCTCGCAAGTGCCTTTTCTCTGCCCAAAGAAGGGGGCTAAGCTGGAGAACCGAGCATTTCATCATACCTCTTTCCACTTAGTCAGAAGTCCTTCTCCTGACTTTGACATGGCAAAATTTCAAGGAGGTGAGTCTGTTGCCTTCGCAGGCGTGGCGACCTGGTTCAGGAACGGCACGGCGACCAACCCCAGGCCACTTGGGCTATCAGCTCGCTGACACCAACGTGGTGGATGGCAAATGGCGTTTATTGGTGTGTGACACGGCGTTATATAGCTTAGGTTTATAACCTCACTTCCGCCTGCTTGCATCATAAACTAAACGCTATTGGCTTTCAGGAGAGGGGCCCTAACTTTCCGTACAGCGCGATATCTTCCGGCCGCCAGACCCTAGCTATCTACATTTCCCCCCTCCCTATGCGTAATTCAATTAATTAAATTATTTTATCAATTTATAATAATAAATTAATTAGTATTAATTATATTAATTAATATCAACAGTAATTAAATTACTATTTAATTAATGAATTTAATTAAATTGGTTAAAATATAGCAATCTTAAAGAATATATATATCGTAATCTTGGATAGGAAACATACTAAATGCATCCTACTCTTACTCTATGCCTTATAATAATCTTAAAAAATATATACATATTACGAACTTGAATAGAAAACACAAGGCACATCAAGAGGTGACTGGGGGGTAGCTGGGAGCAACGGGGTATAACTGGGGATAGTTAAAGGAAATTTTGAACAAGAACATTCTTAAAGCAGCGGGTTGCGATAACTTGCTGATCATCGAATCGAAGGAGGGACCATTTAAATGGCCGATGGGGATGGTGTTCTGATACTGCTTGCCCTATAGTGACGAGCCCTAAAATCAAGATCACACAAAGACATCGTAGCCTCCCCCTTTGGAGGTTAGGTCGCCGCTGTTTGGATTCCACCAGTGTGGAGCTCCCAGGTGCGGACAGGATGCTTGTCGGCTTGTCGTCCTCTCTCGCCACCGGGGTGTACGGGTTACAAGGACGTCCAATAATCCGGTCCTGTGGACAAAAACTCACAGTTTTCATTAGCTTTATTCTGAAGGTCCGGTTTAATAGACTTAAGCGGACACCACTTAACTTTTCCATCTTTTTTAACTGCGGCATACCCTCACCCTGTAAGGACTGGCCTCCACCCTTGTTCCCATTCTCCCAGCTCTTTTTTTTTTTTTTTTTTTTGGTTTGCAGTACCTTTTTGTTGGGCTCCGGCCCCGCCCGCTTCCCTTGCGGGCGGGCCATTCCCGCCCTCTCGATTCATCCCGCCCTCTGCTCGGCGGGGTGTTTGTCTTATCAGCGCATTTTTTCGGATGGCCGCTCTGATTGGCTTTCCACCCTTCGCTCGTGCTCTCCTCACCTTCCCGGTCACTCTCATCACCTCTCTTTTTCACGTTCTCCTCCCCTTCACGTTTGTGTGCGCTTGTTAACGCTAACGCTTCCTCCCTGTTCCCACTAAGGGCATCCCCGCCCCGCCCTTTGCCTTCTTGCTCGGTGCCATCTTGGGGCACATAGGGCGGTGGTGTAGCCCAGACTTCCTCAGACTCTGATTTCTCCGCGGCGCCCCTGGTCTCCTCGGCTAGCTTACCCCAGAAGAATTTAGCTCGTTTCTGTCCGTCCGTAAGCGGATCGGGGTTCGGGAATTGAGGGGACGTGTCGCCCTTTTGCAGATCTTTAGGCTCACTAGAATCGTCATCGTCTGGGGGGTGCAAAGTCTGCGTGGCTGCCCCGACTCCCAATTTCGGGGTGACCAACAAACAGTTCTTTGCCGCCCTCCAGGTGTCCTGTTCTTGTATTGCCTTCTGCAGGGCCTGTACGACTTTCCCCCACGACTTAAGGTTTTTCCCACGACCCGAGGACATCGTCTCTTCAGCTAACGCTTTAGTGCATTTATCCCACACTTCAGGGTGGAGAATATCCACCGGCTGGGCAATGACCCCAATTTGCAAAAGTCTCGCAACTGCGAGAGTAAAATCTTTGGGTTTACAATCAATACCCCACTGCTTATGTAATTGTGATACGACCTTCACAAGGGCTTCCATCCTCCTTGTTGGTCCGGGAGCGTCCTCCCCGCCAGGCTGGTCCTGCCGCTCCGGCCGCCGTTCACCCGTCCAGGCGACGATTCCCGGGTTTCGGCACCACTTGTTGCCTTTGCAGGCGTGGCGACCTGGTTCAGGAACGGCACGGCGACCAACCCCAGACCACTCGGGCTATCAGCTCGCTGACACCAATGTGGTGGATGGCAAATGGCGTTTATTGGTGTGTGACACGGCGTTATATAGCTTAGGTTTATAACCTCACTTCCGCCTGCTTGCATCATAAACTAAACGCTATTGGCTTTCAGGAGAGGGGCCCTAACTTTCCGTACAGCGCGATATCTTCCGGCCGCCAGACCCTAGCTATCTACATGAGTCTTACCCCTAGTAGCTATGCTGAGAAGCAGACTGTCACACTAGCCTGCTGCCCTGTGTTGCTGCCACGTCAGCCCGAAAGCCCTTGCGATAAACTGACCTAGAAGAGGTGAGAAAATCTCCTCCAGTGCCACGTTATCATGACAGTTTTCCAATCCCTCAGTCTCATTTGCTGAAATCACAACTCAGTATCGCCTGCCTTGAAGAGTGCAGGTACGTGATTCCCTTCCCCTGCAACAGTCTTTCAGGTAGCTGGAGACACTTAGCCTGCCATACACAGTTTCCTAAATGGGATTTTCATCCCATGCAAGTAAGTGCATTCACCACGTTCTGGAGGAGATGCCTGTGCTTGATCTGATAGATAATTCCATGTTCATTTGATGGTGTAGGCCTGATCTTCAGAGTCAGATCTAGTTGTCCAAACATGTTTCTGCATCAAAGCATTCTCCTCAGAATTTTAACTTAGGGTAGATGCTCTTTTCCCATGCTCTGCACCAACTACTTTTTCAGGGATGTTGGCTTTGTTTCACTACTAGTAGCATCTGAAGAACCAGCACAGGCATGCAAACTCTCACAGAAACTTTCCTGTCTTTGCAGATGAACCTCAACGTTTGGGCACACGCTGCAAATGGGACAAGTGAGGAAGAATTCATCCTTCTTGGCTTCCCAGGCACATGGCATTCTCCTTTGGTCTCCCTTGTGGTGGTATTTGCACTCACTCTACTCCCTGACAGTAACAGGCAACACATCCATCATAGCCCTCGTGTGGGCAAACAGCAACCTCTGTACCCCAATGGACTTTTTCCTGTGTAATCTCTCCTTTCTGGATATTTGGTACACTATGGGTGTTGTTCCCAAAGCCATAGGAATCATGCTGGGGACTAGCCGTCTCCTTCAGTGCCCCCATCCTCCAGGTGTTCTTTCTTCTCTCCCTAGGCTCCAACAAGTGTTTTCTCCTGTCTGTCATGGCCTATGACCACTGCTTAGCCACATGCTACCTCTTGAGATACAGCTGTGTCATTAACAGTGTCCCCTCTGCTCAGCTGGTGCTCAGCTGCTGGCTGGGAGGCTTTCTGGCCATCTTTCTGCTGACCTTTCTGACATCCAGGATGATGTTCTGTGGCCAGATGTCATCAATCATTTCTTCTGGGATTCCTGCCTTGCCCTCTCCTGCAGTGACATATGACCTTCCTTGTCTAGTGACCTTCCTTGTCTCCATAATTCTTGTGGTGGCCTCCCGTATGGTCACCCCCGTCTCCTGTGTATACAGCATCTCTTGCATCCTGAGAATCCTGTCAGTCCACGGCCAGAAAAAGGCCCATCGCAGTGTCATCATGATCTGGTACGGCTCCACCATGTTCCTGTATGTCAAGCCATTGGCCCAGAGCTCCCTGATCTGAACAAACTCATGCATACCTTTCACACAGTTGTAACTCCTTTGTTGAACCCCTTCATTTACACACTCAGGAACAAAGAAGCAAAGCAAGCTCTGGAGTGGGCTTTCCAGAAAAAGTGAAGTGCCTTTTCAAAGGGCCTCCATGGGAGCAAACAGATTCATCCTCTCCCTCCCATGACTTGTATGCTGCAGAAGTTCCTCACCAAAGTGTAAGGGCACCTGGGCATCACAGGTAGTGAGAAGCCACCAGTTCCCCCGTAAGCTCAACCCTCTCACCACTCTTAAGCCATCCTAGGCTGGGCTGAGCCTCGATTCTAATGCTCCTGCCTCCCTCTGCTTGCTCCTGGGTAAATTCAGAATGCCTCAGGGTGCTCTAAAGACCAGCACTTGGAAAGGGTCACAAACCCCATCCAGAAACAGGTCTTTGACAGAACACTGGAGGAGTGGTTTGTATTCCAGTTTGCTAGGTGCTTCATTTTGTCAGGGATTTGTCTGAATCCCCTAAAGAGGTCCCAGTAGTTGACTCATTGCTTTAGGAACTAGACATTCATTTGTCCATTTAGTCTGATGTTTTCTGGAAGTATCTATGCCCCATTCTCGTGGCTGGTTTTCAAATCCTGCTCTGGTTCAAGATAAAATTTGGCAATGTCTGGTATCACTACCTATAGCCATTCTTCCTAGCATAAGACAGTCAACAAAATTTATATTCCACTTCCTTCCTTCTACCCAGTATCTGAATGTACTTTTAAAGTTTTTATTAAAAATATGAAAATTGCTATGTTTCATGCTAGATGTGTCAGGGCATTTCCACATCTAAAACCCCACATCAGTTTTTAATAGTCCATCGTTCCACCCATCTTGAGCTTTGTTGTGGAAACACTTTAATGTGATAGCCATAGTCCCCAAAGGGCACTTGCTTTCCCCCTGGCCATTATTTTCATTTCAGAACAGATGAATCGTGTTCTCAAAGCTCTTCTTTCTGCACACTGACAGTGTCCATGTGACCGTTTCATAAGGAGGAGGCATCAACAAGGCACATACACCTTTATGAACCCTGTGAGACTGGTTTCACCTGAGTCTAGAGCTCTCCAAGTGAGATTATTGAGTTCAGACTGAATGTCTGCTCCTCCCTTCTGGAAGCAATGGTGCTTCTGGAGGTGACTCACCAACCTCCTCTGTCACCTGTGCTGGGCACTTGGCTCTTAGAGCTGCAGCCAGGCCCAGGCACCAGGGGCCAAGGACAGGCTGCTGCCCACCCTTGGCAGCTGTGCTCTTTCTCAGTGGCTCTTGGGAAAATCCCTGGGATGGCCCACTGAGGCTGGACAAAGAGCCTGAGCCTGGAGCTATCCTCGAGTAACCATCACTGCTTGTTTTGGGGGAAGAATTTTGTCTGTGGAGTGTGGAAGCCCTCTGCAGCCCTGGAGAGCAACCACAAGCAGGACCTGAAATGTCCAAGGCACACGAGACACAGCAGAGTTCAGGACTCTGAGGGAGCAAACAAGATCACTGGGATGTGGTTACCGGCTGTTGGACAGAGAAACCTGCATGGACTCTGTGTTCAGTTTTGGGCCCCTCACTACAAGAAGGATGCTGAGATGCTGGAGCATGTCCAGAGAAGGGCAATGAAGCTGGTGAGGGGGCTGGAGCACAAGTCTTATGGGGAGTGGCTGAGGGAACTGGGGTTGTTTAGTCTGCAGAAGAGGAAGCTGAGGGGAGACCTTATCGCTCTCTACAACTACCTGAAAGGGGGTTGTGGCGATGAGGGTGTTGGCCTCTTCTCCCAAGTAACTAGTCATAGGACAAAAGGAAATGGCCTCAAGTTGCGCCAGGGGAGGTTTAGATGGGATATTAGGAAAAATTTCTTCACTGAGAGAGTGGTCACGCATTGGAACAGGCTGCCCAGGGAGGTGGTGGTGTCGCCATCTCTGGACGTGTTCAAAAAACGTGTGGATGTGGTGCTTTAAGACATGGTTTAGGGAACATGGTGGCGCTGGATTAATGGTTGGACTTGATGATCTTGAAGGTCCTTTCCAACCTAGTGATTCTGTGATTCTGTGACTCAGGGCCATAGGGGCTCCTCCCAGGCGAGCACTGGTGATTTCCCTGAGAAGGAGAAGGGACATGGAAAAGAGCGGGACCACTCTCCAGCAGTGGGTGAGTGCAGGAAGGGTTTGAACAGACAATCTTATCCAGCATCTGGCTGGCTGACGGGTCTTTTTCACTAGCTGACGTGCAGATGCAGGGCAAGGAAGGGCTCTTCCCTCCTTGAGCTGCTATGGCCAGGTGGCAAACCCATACGAGCATTCGTGCCTCCTACCACAAGCTTTGTTCTCCAGCTGTGGCCATCAGTGGAGCACAGGGAAAGGGAACAAGAGGAGAAGCTGATAGGTTACTTGCCCTGAGTACTCACTCCACTGTAGCAGCTACTTTAAGCAGAGGGCCTTTACAAGCCTGTTTTGTCTTGTTCATGCTGTGGCCTCCAGACCCAAGCCAAGGTTTCTTGGGCTCTTTTCCTCATCAAAGACCCTGAATCTAGACGCAGCCGTAAAGTGACTCTGGCATGCACTTCACAGCAGCACAGGCTGGGGAGGCAGAGGCTCAGCCTCACCACAGCCCCCAGGTGCCTCTGCTGGACAGGCTGAGCTCGGGGCTCCATGCAGGCAGTGGCAGGGGGGGAACCACTCCTTAGAGCACCCCCAGGTTTCTGTGCACTGCTGCAAGCCATGGGCACCAGTGTGGGCCCAGCACACAGAAACAGGCAGCGCTGTCCTGGAACTCGGCATCCCGCACATGCAGAAGCACCTCTGCAGACAGCATGGATGAGAACTTCCCTGAATCCTCACGAGCTCTGTACTTGCTCCCCTGCAGCAGAATCTGAGGGGGCTGGGTCTGGTGCTGCTGGTACCGGAAGGTGTAGGGACTGGAACAGCTGGTGGAGAAATTGCAGTGCAGAGTTGCACCGTGTCCCACATGGATGGTCATTTCTGTTGGAAGCTGGAGCACAGAGTCCTTCTGCACATGACCTGTAAAGCCAGAAAGGGCTTTCAGCTTTGCTTGCCTGTGCACCCATCTGTCTGTCACCTCATCAGCATGCTCACTGTCCCCACTTTCCATCTCACTTTTCCTAGCCTCTGAAAGGCTGAGCTCTTTGCCCCTGCACACTTCTTTCTGCAGGTTCTTGCCACTCCTCGCCCCCCGATAATCCTGCTTTTCAGCCACACTCACTGGTCTTTCAGTCCACTGATTGTCTCCATCGCTGCCTCTGAGCTACGTTAGCTGCTGGTGCCTCCTTCAGCAGAAGCAGACATGAGCTGTTCCTAGCCCACCTCTGACCATATCTTCTTGCTGGAACAGTTCCTCCCTATGACACACCACATCCTCTGCCCTTGCCCTGCCCTTGCATGGCACTTCAGCTCTTCTTGTGTCGAGTTAGCCTTCTCTGTGTGTCCCCCAAGGTTTACAACCACCCCTACAGAGACTGGTAATGCTGTATGCATCTAACAGAGAAGCTCGTATATGCCACATCGCTCCGTTCCCTAGCATCTTTCTCTCTTCCGGGCTTCGTATGCATTCAAGAATGCTCAGTACCTGTAAATCTAGGTTGAGGCCTTATTCCTCTTCTGGTGCCCATTACTCCTGACATCTCACAGGTTATCTGCCGTACCTGTCTGCAGCCCCTGCTCTCTCTACAGAAACACTCACAGATCCCGCAGGGAATCAGGACTCATGTCGCCCACCTTCCACCACCAGCTGTGTAAAGTCTTGCCTCACCCTCCCAGCCTGAAAGCCACATATCACCAAAGTCTGCCAGTTCCACCAGTGTTGCCAGGAAAATGAGGACCATGACACGCTCTCCCTTCATGGGGTGCCCAGGGACATGCCAGCATGAGGGACCTGGTGCTTGCAACTTCACCCCTTCTTCTACTAGTGCCAGATCAAAGAGGCCTCCAAACCACAGCCCAGAGGGTGGAGCAAAACTCTCTTCCTGCTGCTCCAGGCAGGCCTCTTTGGGTCTGTACCTCAAGCTCTACCACAAGAAGGTCCTCTAGAGAGGTAACAGTTTTACATGTCTATAAGGAGGACAGGCATACCTCCTGAACTTCCCCTGACATCAACCACCTACCCAGCTGCACAGGCATGTACGCAGCTCTGCAGGAGATGGAGAAAGCACCCCTGCAGCCACCCATGTCCACCCTGTCCCTGGGACTCCCTGGATGGAGATAGGACCAGGAACACACTGAAGCGCCTGGACCCAGGTGTTGCACACTCTGTCCCTTTGCCTCTGGCCATAAGGAAGGCACCTGAAGAAAACCATCTCTGTAAAGAGCATGTGCTGCAAAAGCCAGCCACACAGGGACAGACACACTCCTGCACTCTGGCAGGGAGAGGTCACGGCAACACAGCTCTCCGTTGTACAAGCAGTGCCTCTGTGTCCCTTCACCTACTCACATTACCCCCAACCTCCAGCTGCTTGTCCCACCCTGGGTCCCAGAACCCTAATGCCCAGGCAAGCAAAAGGGACACTTGATTTTAGTGTCTTCTGCTCCCTGCCACCTGGAGCAGGGTTCCTCTGCCACTTCTCACCCAGGGCCCTCTGCTCACACAGCTGGCAGGGACTGCAGGAAGCAGGTTATTAGCATAGCAACCCCCATTCACAACCCTGCTCCTACAAGGCCTTCAGGGTCCTGTTGTTCACTCGAGGCCATGGCAGAAGGATGGTGGGCTGCCCTCTGCCCTCCAGTGACTGCAAACCCGACAGCAGTTACCTTTTAATACAGCTATAGCTGCCACAACAGCCCCAGCTGAGGCAGGGAAGAGGGCTGAATCTTTCCCCTCTGCTACTGAAGCCTGTGAACACAGCCTTTCACAGCTGTGGCAGCTCCTACAGCCACACAGGCCTCACAGGAGCCTGGCTGGGCCCAGGACCCCATGCTCTGAGGACTCTTTCCAGCTCTCACTCACCTCAGATCTTCAGCCCCCTTGGGCAACTTAGCAGATCTCTTTGTGGCTCACTCCTGAGGTCTGGAGCTGGAGACTCAGGTGTGTCTTTCAACAAGTGCCCAGCTCAAGCATCTCTCCTATGTCCTGGACGTCACTTCAACATGAAAGACTCTCAATCTGAGGTTAAAGGGAATCCTGGGCAACAAGCTCTGTGTCCTGAACACCAGCCACTCTGGGATGCACTTGACAGTGTGTCCTTCTCCTGTTGGTGCCAAGGTAGAACTGTTGGCTCTACAGGATACCTTTCCAACACCAGCATGAGCACCACCGAAGCGGACTCTGGAGCTGGAGGATTCCCTTTGTAATTGTATATCTGAGACTATTTATAAAGTTACTGGAAAGAAAGAACTTCTTATTGTGGTTTCAAAGCAACGGCTGGTACTAGCACTGTATCAGTTCAGGCCCTGTTAGTGTGGTGAAAGAGATCCCCACTCCTGCCCGTTGAGCAGCAGCAGCAGGTCCCTGCGGCAGGACCAAGGGCTGTCCGGCTGCCCATGGGCAGGAGGATCTCTGCTGCCAGCCATGCACAGAGCAGAAAGGTCACCCAGCTCTGATTTTCCCAGAGCAATCGTTAGGAAGAGCGGCCAAGGAACAGAGATGGACTTGTTTGGGTGGGAAGATGTGCCTGTGAACAGGGATGGAAGATGATCGTGCTGTGGGTGTGTGGAGCGAGGGGAGAAAGCTGGGAGATATTTGGAATCGATGCATCAGGATCACATTCAGGCCATTCTTGAACATCTTCCAGCATGGAGATTGCACAACCTCTCTGGGAAACCCATTCCAGTTCTTCTTCCTTTTAGCCTGTTGCTTCAGCAGATTTCGCCATGTTGCAGTTGCTTGCCCATTGCCTCTACTCCTATTGCTGAGCACTTGAGTGTCTTGGTACACGTTCTCTGCCTCCTCTGATTAAGTAGTTGTAGAAAGCAAGAAGGTCTTCTCTGAGACAACTCTTCACCAAGATGGGCAGGCTCAGTTGTCTCAGTCTCTCCTCGCACGTCATGTTTGTCAGCCCTCTATCCACATTGGTGGCCTTTGTTGGACTTGCTTCAGTATGGCGATACAATTCTTGGATCAGGGACCCCCAACCTGTACGCAGTACTGCAGACGTGGTCTCACAAGGGCCAGAGGGGCAGGGTCACTTTCCTGCTATCACTTTGGCCGTCACAGCTTGGGATGCGGTAGGTCTTCTTTGCTGCAAGGGCGTACCGATGTCTCATGTTCAGCTGTGTGTCTTCTAAAACCACACATCCTCTTCTGTGCATCTGCTTCCTAGGCAGACAGTCCCCAGCCTGCGGGACTGCATGGGCTGGCTCCCTCTCTAGAAGCAAACCTTCCCCTTCCTCTTTTTGACCTTCATGAGGTTCCAGTCAGCTCCTTTCTTCATGGTCACAACCCTCTGAGCCTGGTAGTTCAGCCCACCTTATCAGCCTCTTAATGAACCCATTCATCTCCAATTTGGTCGCAGAGGAAGTAGAGGAGAGGCTGTCAAATATCTTGCTAAGCTCCAGGTATACACCTTCCCTTCCCTTCCCTTCCCTGCCCTTCGCCACAGTTGCCTGTTACCTCCTGAGAAAGCAATGCCGTTGGCCCTCAGCTACACTAGAGCTTCGGATCAAAAGCAGCAATACAGAGATGGGAATCAGCTCTGGTTGAGCTCTCCCAGCAGAGCTCCCGGGCACTGATCTTGACAAAGGTCACTATAGGGAAGGAGAGAAGCACTCAACAGTACTGTCTCCAAGTTGGACCTGAGCCCAAGCAGGCAGACATTCGGGAGAGGAGATGGACTCAGGAACTTACAAACTCTGCACAGCCCTTGTTGGAAAGAGGGTTTGTTCTGGACATGCCTGTGGGATAGCAGCAGGCTTTGGGGGATGTGGCCTCAAATGTAATATCCCTTCCCTCCCAGGGACACTTGCTGGGCACTCAGACAGAGATTGCAATGCGAGGCATGAAGGTCCTTGTGGGCTGAAGTCCACATCACTCACCAGCTCTTTGCCTTTCCCGTGCAAGCCAGAGAGTCTGTCGTTCTACTCACAGTACAGCAATGTCAGGCTTCACGTTCCATTCATTCATCACCTGTTGGATCCAAGGTCACAGTCCCTGCCTGACATGGCACCAGGCCGATGGGCTGCACAAGTACATTTGGCATTAGGTTGGACATGAGACAGGGGAAATGTGACCCAACCAAGACACCACTGGCATACTATTGGAAGCAAATGCACGCAGGGATGGCCAGCACATGGTCCTCAGGGTTCCTCAGCCTTTCTCCTTGCCCAAAAAGCAATCCCCATTCTTCTGAACTCCCTAGCGCTGGGCAGAACAGCTGTGTCCTGGCCTGGAGAGGCAGGGAGGGGGGACTGCCAGCCCCGCTGAGGCACTCCCAATCTTGTTACACCGAATTAAACACAGGATCCAAGCTGGAGGGAACCTGTTCTTGTTGGGCTCTGAAATTGGCATCAGCAGAGCGTGAGGTTTGGAGGGGCAGGAAAAGGAGGGCTCAGGAGACAGGGGCTGCATTTCGGTGCCTCTTCCCTGGACAGATCTCGAGCAGGCTGGTACCATCACCACTCAGCTGCACTCGGGCACCTTCTGACCCTGAGACCTGCTGCCCTGTGGTGCTCAAGGGGACAGCAGTGGAAAGTGTCCCTGCCATGAGCAGCACATTCCCTCGTGATGTGGGACACACAAGGACACAGAAACAAACATGCTAATGCACACCAGCATAAAGTCATGCACAAACTAGTGCTCCCATGTGCATCCACACAAACATTGCTGCTTACAGGTGCACACAAGTAACGAACACACACAGGAACACAACGAAGCATCGACTTTGCTGAGGAGCCCCAGAGGACTGGGCAGTGTTAGGCAGGGTGAGGCATAACCTAGGAGCACAACGCACACACCTGAGAGGAAAACAACTTGTGACCTTCGGGGTGAGCTGAGGAGGGAGGGAAAGAAAAGGATAGGATACATCCTCATGCACAGGAGCCCTTGGTGTCCAGCTGAGGATGGCTGGACTTTCTTCCAACAAAGAGCACTTCAAACAGCCCCAACAGAGTGACGGGCTGACATCACCTGTCTGCTCTGGACCCACCCAGCACTTGAGCTGAGTCTTCTGCCTGCACTGCTGCATTCCTGCCCCAGACATCCTGGCGCCTTTCATCCCCATGCTCAGAAGAAGCCTTCATTGGGGAATGGGCATGGCACAAAGCCGGCAATGAAAAGGCAGCAGTGTTGGAAACCAAAGCACAGCCCGTGTCATTAGCTGCGATGGTTTGCATTCAAGATGAGCTTGTCAGAAAATTGTTACTTCTGCAAAGGGTGCCTCTGGTCCTGCGGCAATGAAGGGCAGGTATAAGAGCCAGCCCAAGTCCCTGCTCCCTCATCCCCTTCTCTTGCCTCTTTCTCCTTGGGAACCAGTTGAGTCTGAAGCCCTTTCTTCTCCTCTTCTAAAGTGAGATCTCTTCTTGATGGACATTATCTGTAAATCTCATCCTTTCTGATTGCTTGGCAATGTCTCTTGGCAGCTACTACAGGTTCATATCCTATTTCCTGCTAGAAAATCCAGATGTCTTGACAGACGTGTATAAGTGAAAGAACAGATAACCTCGTACCACTGTCCTGCACCAAGGAATTATGGCTAATGAAGCATATCTCAGAATGACTGAAGACCAAACTTTTATAAAGGCATTTCACTTCCATGTCTGAAATCTTTTTTCCCTAACCATTCTATTAATAACACAGCGCAGTTGACTTCCTAATCCTACAACAGTAAAGCTTGTAATAGGCAGAAGTTCCTTGTTAATGGTGATATCATCTACAATTGTGCTTGAGAAGAAGGAGGGATGACATTTCTTCTGACAGACTGGCAAGCCCTTTTGCCATAGCACTGCTACTGATTCCTGGCATGACTCCTGGTTTGCCTGTTCAACAGAAATGATCCTGGAAAGGTAGGAAAAGGGCACAGGATCCATGAAGGCTTTACACTTCAAAATTAGGCCTTTTCTGCCAGAGATTTTTTTATTTTATGGTGATTTAAAGCATCTACTGACAGAGTTGTGGCTGTTCTTTACACCACTCTTAGTCACCTGCTGAACCTATGATTTTTCACCCTAAGAAAAATGGATGTGAAAGCTGCTGGCATTTGTTCACTGGCAACAGTGGCAGGGTGTTACATAACTGAAATGATGACTAGATCTGTTTCTGTTTGAAGAGAATGTTTTAAAAGTGCAGCTTACCAACTCGGGGTACCCCTTCGGTTAATGGGGTCTGCACAGTGTCCTGTGCCCTGGCAAGGGGCAATACACTGTATTGTGCTGTGGGAGCGACTGAGCACTGGCACGTGTTGGCCAGGGAGGTTGCCGAGTCTCCTTCCTTAGAGATACTCAAAAATCATCTAGACACGTTCGTGGGCAACTGGCTCTAGGTGGCCCTGCATGAGCAGGGCAGGTTGGGCCAGATGCTCTCAGATATCCCTTCCAACCTCACCCATTCATTCATTCTGTGAGAGCAGCTGATGTTGAGCATCTGAAGGGATGTAAGGTTATCTATACTCTCCCCTCTTTGTTTCTAGACTTGATGCTAATAAACGCCATTTTAAGGAAAGAAAAGTACAGCAAATTGTGCTAGCCTTCAAGGTCATCGTCTGCTGAGCTGCCTCCCAGCAGAGCTCCGTGTGGACCAGGAGGAACATCTGTCCCCAAGGGGAGGCTGCGAGCCTCCCACTGGCCTGCTGCAGTGCCCAGGTTGCTCACTCCAGGACACCACTGATCAAGCTCCCCAGCCACAGGACATGCTCAGGAGAGCACTTCTCGGGAGAGACAAAGCAAGGCAGGCCACTGGCTCTGGAGCAGCCTTCCTCTGTTCCCAGGAACAGCACCTTAGAAGGGCCCACAGCACTGCGTCCCGCACTCCCCTTCCTTGGCAAACTGGGAAGAATCCCCTTTTGCCTCCACTCTCATCACCCTAGACTAACACCTTGCTCACAGAGCGCTTGGCAGAGTGTCCACAGGGGGAAGGACAAGACAGAGAAAGAGGCTGGGATGCAGCAGAACTTTCATGTGGGTCATGGTTTAACCCCAGCCGGCAAGTAAGCACCACACAGCCGCTCGCTCACTCCCCCTCCAGTGCGACAGGGGAGAGCATCAGAAGAATAAAAGCGAGAAAACATATGGGTTGAGATAAAGACAGTTTAATAGGCAAAGCAAAAGCCACACGCACAAGCAAAGCAGAACAAGGAATCCATTCACTGCTTCCCATGGGCAGGCAGGTGTTCAGCCATCTCCAGGGAAGCAGGGCTCCATCACACCTAACGGTTACTTGGGAAGACAAACAGCATATGTCCAAATGTCCACCCTTCCTTCTTCTTCCTCCAGATTTATATGCCGCACATGACATCATAGGGTATTGAATATCAATTTGGTCAGTTGGGGCCAGCTGTCCCCTCCACCAACTTCTTGTACACCCCCAGCTTACTCGCTTATGGAGAAGTCTAAGAAGCAGAAAAGGCCTTGACTCTGTGTAAGCTGAACTTAGGTTCAGCAGTAACTAAAACATCTTTGTATTAGAATCATAGAATAGTTTGGGTTGGAAGGGAGGTTTTAAAGCCATCTAGTCCAACCCCCCCTGCAATGGGCAGCGATATCTTCAACTAGATCAGGTTACTCAGAGCCCCATTCAGCCTGACCTTGAAAGTTTCCAGGGATGGAGCATCTACCACATATCTGGGAAACATGTGCCCGGGTTTCACTGCCCTCATTGTGAAAAATTTCTTCCTTAGATATAGTCTAAACCTACCCTCTTTTAGTTTAAAACCATTTCCCCTCGTACTATCACTACAGACTCTGCTAAAACATCTGTCCCCATCTTTCTTGCCCCCTTTAAGTCCTGGAAGGCTGCAACAAGGTTTCCCCAGAGCCTTCATTTCTCCAGGCTGAACAACCCCAACTCTCTCAGCCTGTCCTCGCAGCAGAGCTGTTCCATCCCTCTGAACATTTTTGTGTCTCTCCTCTGGTCCCGCTCCAACAGGTCTGTGTCTTCCCTGTGCTGAGGGCTCCAGAGCTGGATGCAGCACTGCAGGTGGAGTCTCACCAGGGCGGAGTGGAGGGTCTAGAATCCCCTCCCTCGACCTGCTGGCCATGCTTCTTTGGATGCAGCCCAGGATACGGTTAGCCTTATGGCTGTGAGGGTGCATTGCCGGCTCATGTCTAGCTTTTCACCCACCAGTACCCCAAGATGTACTGAGGTGAGTGCTTGTGTCTTCCCCCAAGTAACTAGCAATAGGAGGAGAAGGAATGGTCTCAAGCTGCACCAGGGGAGGTTTAGATTGGGTATCAGGAAAATTTCTTTACGGAGAGAGTGGTCAAGCATTGGAACAGGCAGCCCAGGGAAGTGGTGGTGGTCACCATCCCTGGAGGTGTTCAAAAAACATGTAGACATGGCACGGTTTAGTGGGCATGGTGGTGTTGGATTGACAGTTGGACTTGATGATGTTAGAGGTCTCTTCCAACCTTAATGATTCTGTGATTCTATGACACTAAGTCGTTCTCGGCAGGGATGCTCTCAATGCCTTCATCTGCAGCCGGTACTGATGCTGTGAGTTGCCCGCAACACAGGGGCAGGACCCCACACCTGGTCTTGTTGAACCTCATGAGGTCCACTCGGGCCCGTTCCTCAAGCTTGTCCAGTCCCTCTGCATGGTATTGCGCCCCTCAGTCGTGTCAACAACACCACTCAGCTTGGTGTCGTCTGCAAACTTGCTGAGGCTACACTCAATCCCACTGGCTGTGTCACTGACGAAGATATTAAAAAGAAGTGGTCCCAATACAGAATCCTGAGGGACACCACTCGTCACTGATCTCCACCTGGGTATTGAGCCATTGACTGCTACCCTCTGGATGTGACCATCCAAGCAATTCCATATCTCTTCAATTTAGAGAGAAGGATGTTGTAGGCGACCGTGTCAGAGGCCTTACATATGTCCAGATAGACGACATCCATAGCTCTTCCCTTGTCCACTGATGTGGTCACTCCATCATAGAAGGCCACTTGGTTGGTCAGGTAGGACTTGCCCTTGGGGAAGCCATGCTGTCTGTCTTGAATCACCTCTGTCCTCCATGTGCCTTGGTATAGCTTCTAGGAGGATCTGTTATATGATCTTCCCAGGCACTGAGGTGAGGCTGACAGGTCGGTAGTTCTCAGGGTCCTCCTTTCTGCCTGTTTAAAAATCAGTGCAATGTTTCCCTTTTTTCTGAAGTTCCTCCAGGGACATCACCTGACTGCCATGGCTTTTCTAATATCAGAGAGTGTTTTGGCAACTACATCAGCCAATTCCCTCAGGACTCGGATGCATCTCATCAGGTCCCACAGACTTGTGTATCAACACTGTTTCCAGCACAAATCCAAAACATTGCCCTAGCTATGATGAAGAAAAATAACTCTATCTGAGCCAAAATGAGCACAATGCCACAAAGGACAAAAACGAAATCACTCTGTCCTTCCTTCGCTCACAGTCAGTTCCAACTTCCCTTCACTCACATGTCAGCACACATAAAAACACATGTGTATACGCACCCAGTTACACAGGAATTCCTGCACACACACACATTCAACACAGAGACTTGTCATTACATAAGTGTTCACATGTGCTTACACACACTTGCACACTCACCCTTGCATGGAGATTTATATATGCAAGCTCGTTTACAAGCACAGATATGTATGTGCTCGTCTGCACACACACGTGCCCACAGACATACACACACACAATACACACACACACACACTGACACCACACACACTTGCTTGCTCACATGCAAAAACGTGCGTGTACACCAACACATGCACAGGCACACACACACAAATGCACTTGTTCACACACATGCGTTTGCAAATGCACACATAGCCGCGGGCACACAGGCACAAACACACCCACAGGCACACGCAGGTGCACACGAGGAAGAACAGCCTCTCCCCACACACCCTGAGATTCCAAGCCCTGGTGGATTTAATGACAGCAAAGGGCTTTGGGGCTTTTGTGGGTTGGGCAGGAGTAGTTCAATCAATTGCGTCCTCATTATAGGAAAGACAGAAGGTGTAGTGGAGTCCAAGCTGCAGGGTCTTTTTTGGAAACTCAGCCTGTTCACATGCAAAGTCCGTGCATGAGTGGCAAAGACAAAGCTGGAGACAATCCTTATTGCTGCAGCTCCAGCGGTTCCCCACCTAACAAGTCAAAATAATCCCTAAGCTTCAAAAGATCCAGCCCATCCCTAGTGATTGCTGTAGGGCAGTTGTAGGAGCTTGTCCCAAGCTCCTCCATCATTTCTCCCCACGGGAACACCTCCGGTAGTCAGAAGCCATCCTGCAAAGTCTGAAGATTACGCTCAACACAGATGTGAGACAACGATGTAGAGGTGGCTGAAACCTTCAGGCTTTCTCCACAGGTTCCAGATCATGAGGCTGTTGTAGAGGGTTTCCCTCCACACCAAATGCAGAGGGCACCTTCTGTTGCTACAGTAGCTGCTGCCAATGCAGGAGAGGTCACAGCACCCAGAATTGATGGGCACTCCGTCACAGCTGAGGATGCTGCCAATGGCAGCGGAGGTGGAGGATCCCACAATGGTGGTCTGCGGGAAGGAGCTGAGGATGGGTCTGGGCAGTGTCACCACCATGGGGGAGGCCTGGATGACAATGATGGAGTTCTGGCACTGCCTGACCCAAGGCTCATTGCAGCTGTTGGCCAGTGGGGTCAGGCCGCAGGGATGGCAGGGCCAGCACTTGTCGGAGTAGGACATATCTCAGGGCTGGTGGTCAACCTGGGAGAGAGGGCAGGGAGGAAGAAGAGCACAGGACACCTGAGGAACAGCCTGCAACCTCACCAACAGGAAGCCAAGGCACCTGCCGTGTGGGGAGGTGGAGGCTGTGCAGCGGGGAGCAAGTGCTTCTTTGCCTGACCTCCACGGGGTCCTTTGGGTAGCAGTCAGGCCCAGGGATGCTTCTGCCTGGCCTGTAGCAAAAGCTACCTCAGCCCAGCCTCTGCCTCTCTCCATGACCGCCCATGCCTCCCGTGCCCCCATGACCATGATCGCACAGAGCACTTGCAAGACTAAGAAGCAGGTATCAACCTGAAGGCTAGACTTTGTCCTGGAGCACGTGGATGAGAAAGGGGGTTCCACGTCACCTGGTTCCAAAGGAGAGGGCGGTGACTGAAGTGGTCAACAGAGCGACCAGTTGGGCTGGCTTTTATACTCACCCCACACTGCCTCGGGCCCAAAGGCAGCCTCTGCATAAGGGACAATTTTCCTGTATGCCCGTAATGAATGGAAACATCCCAGGGATGTGTTGCTGTTTCCCGCTACACTACCTTCGTATTTCCTGGTTTATGGTTTATGATGGATGAGCAAGACCCTTTGAGATTCTATATGGGAAAGTATTCCCTGTGATTCTTCTGAGCATTTTAAAGGAGACCAAATATATATAAAAGCACAGGCCAGTATTAAGCAATATACGATTTCTCTTTCACAGACATTATCTACACTGTGTAGGTACATAAATCAAAAGGTTTCTCTTCTTTTATACACCCCAGTTCACCCATTCCAAGCTACTCAGACTCTTGCAGCTGAACCAGAGAACCAGCCTGTCCCGGTATCAGTCGGCCCTGTACAAAAGAAGAAATCTTGGAAGGGGAAGTCAGCTCGTTTAGTAAGGGATGAAGAACCTTTTTCTAAGAAGGAGCCAGAGGAAGAGATTGAGGAGGCAGAGTGCCCCAAAGCAGGGCCATCATGAGGACAGAAGAGAGAAGAGAATGGGTCATTGCTTGAAGAGGATGAAGAGGAAGAACTCATAAAAGAGACGGTAACTACCCGGTCTCTATCCCTGAGTGAACTGCAAGATGTGCGAAAGGATTTCAGCCCTCGTCCAGGTGAGCACATTGTCACCTGGCTGCTCCAGTGCTGGGATAACAGGGCCAGTAGCCTGGATTAGAGGGTAGGGAAGGCAAGCAGCTGGGATCCCTTTCTAGGGAAGGGGACATTGACAAAGCAATTGGAAAAGGTGCACGAGTCCTTGGCCTCTGGAGATGACTCCTGTTGGGTGTGAAGGAAAAGTATCCCTTCAATGAAGATGTTCTATGTCACCCAGGCAAGCGGACCACCATGGAGAAAGGTATCCAGTACCTGAGGGAACTAGCTGTGCTGGAAGTGATTTATGGTGACTCGGACAATGGGCAATCATCCAAAGATCCAGATGAAGTCAATTGCACGCGACCTATGTGGCGGAAGCTTGTACGGAGTGCACCATCATCATATGCCAAGTCATTAGCAGTAATGGCCTGGAAAGACAGAGGGATCAATGGTAGATGAATTGACTGGCCAACTCCAGCAATATGAAGAAAGTCTCTCTTCCTCCCTACGGGCCTGCGTCTCTGCTGTAGAGAAACTGTCCCGGGAGTTCCAGCAATTCAAAAAGGATATGCCTTACCCTCCACCCGTACGGACCGGTATCTCAGCCATTAGGAATAAGCGCTCTTCTGCTCAAGAGAGAGGATATAGAGGATACACACCATGAGCCACCCTGTGGTTTCACTTGCATGACTACGGAGAGGACATGAGGAGGTGGGATGGAAAACCTACCTTGACCCTAGAGGCACAAGTATGCGAGTTGCAAGGAAAAACAATTACAAAGGAGGTTCGGGTTCCTCCAGAAAAATCGTCGCTCCACTTTCCAGTGGGCAGTTCCCCAGAAAGAATAGAAGAGCTGATCTCACCTCTGATCCTCTTGAAGGGACTTCTGATTCCTATTTACAAGAAGTGAGTAACAAGTACTATGACCAGGACTAGAGGGGCCCTGCCTCCAGCCAGGCGGAGGAGAGGGACAACCAAGTTTATTGGACTGTGTGGATTAGATGGCCTGGCACATCAGACCCACAGGAATATAAGGCTTTAGTGGACACCAGTGCACAAAGTACCCTAATGGCATCAAGCCATATAGGGGCAGAACCCATCTGTATTTCTGGAGTGACAGGAGGATCCCAGCAGCTGACTGTACTGCAGGCCAAAGTGAGCCTAACTGGGAATGAGTGGCAGAAGCACCATTGTGACTGGCCCAGAGGCTCTGTGCATCCTGGGCATAGACTACCTCAGGAGAGGGTATTTCAGGGACCCAAAAGGGTACCGGTGGGCTTTGGTATAGCTGCCTTGGAGACGGAAGAAATTAAACAGCTGTCCACCTTGCCTGGTCTCTCAGAGGACCCTTCCATGGTGGGGTTGCTCAGGGTCAAAGAACAACAGGTGCCGATCGCTACCACAACAGTGCACCGGCGGCAATATCGCACCAACAGAGACTCCCTGATCCCCATCCATGAGCTGATTCGTCGGCTGGAGAGCTAAGGAGTGATCAGCAAGACTCACTCACCCTTCAACAGCCCCATATGGCCAGTGCGAAAGTCTAATGGAGAATGGAGACTGACAGTAGACTATTGTGGCCTGAATGAAGTCACACCGCCACTGAGTGCTGTTTGCCAGACATGCTAGAACTTCAACATGAACTGGAATCAACGGCAGCCAAGTGGTACGCCACCACTGATATTGCTAATGCATTTTTCTCAATCTCTTCGGCGGTGGAGTGCAGGCCACAGTTTGCTTTCACTTGGAGGGGTGTCCAATACACCCGGAATCAACTTCCCCAGGGGTGGAAACACAGCCTTACCATTTGCCATGGGCTGATACAGACTGCACTGGAACAGGGTGAAGCTCCAAAGCACCTGCAATACTTTGATGACATCATCATATGGGGCAACACATCAGAAGAAGTTTTCAAGAAAGGGAAGAAAATAATTCAAATTCTTCTGAAAGCTGGTTTTGCCATAAAACAAAGTAAGGTCAAAGGATCTGCACAGGAGATCCAGTTTTTAAGAATAAAAAGGCAAGATGGACGTCATCAGATCCCAATGGATGTGATCAACAAAATAACAGCTATGTCTCCACCAACTAGCAAAAAAGAAACACAAGCTTTCTTGGGTGTTGTGGGTTTCTGGAGAATGCATATTCCAAATTCTAGTCTAATTGTAAACCCTCTTTATCAAGTGACCCAGAAGAAGAATGATTTTAAATGGGGCCCTGAGCAACAACAATCCTTCGAACAAATTAAACACAAATGAACACAAATGAAACAGGAGATAGTTTATGCTATATCCCTCAGGCCAGTCCAGGCAGGACAAGATGTTAAAAATGTGCTCTACACGGCAGCCGGGGAGAATGGCTCTACTTGGAGTGTCTGGCAGAAGGCACCAGGAGAGACCCAAGGTTGACCTCTAGGGTTTTGGAGTCGAGGATATAGGGGATCTGAGTCCCGCTATACTCCAACTGAAAAGGAGATATTGGCAGCATATGAAGGAGTTCGAGCTGCCTCAGAAGTGGTTGGTACTGAAGCACAGCTCCTCCTGGCACCGCGACTGCCGGCGCTGGGCTGGATGTTCAAAGGGAGGGTCCCCTCTACACATCATGCGACTGATGCTACGTGGAGTAAGTGTGTCACATTTATTACACAGCGGGCTCAAATAGGAAACCCCAGTTGTCCAGGAATCTTGGAAGTGATCATGGACTGGCCAGAAGGCAAAGGTTTTGGAATATCGCCAGAAGAGGAGGTGGCGCGTGCTGATATAATAAACTGACAGAAAACGAAAGGCAATCTGCCCTGTTTACTGATGGGTCTTCTCATATTGTAGGCAAACATCGAAAGTGGAAAGCTGCTGTGTGGAGCCCTGTATGATGAGCCGCAGAAGTTGCTGAAGTACAAGGTGAGCTAAGTCAGTTTGCACAAGTGAAAGCCATCCAGCTGGCTTTAGATATTGCTGAATGAGAAAAATGGCCAGTACTCTTTCTCTATACTGACTCATAGATTGTGGCAAATGCTCTATGGGGGTGGCTACAGCAATGGAAGCAGAGCAACTGGCAGCACAGAGGCAAGCCCATCTGGGCTGCTGAATTGTGGCAAGATATTGCTGTCCGATTAGAGAATCTGGTCATAAAAGTACATAGATGCTCATGTACCCAAGAGTCAGGCCACTGAAGAACATCAAAACAACCATCAGGTGGATCAGGCTGCTAAGATTGAAGTGGTTCAGGTGGATCTGGACTGGCAACATAAGGGTGAATTATTTATAGCTCAGTGGGCCCATGACACCTCAGGCCATCAGGGAAGAGATGCAACATATAGATGGGCTCGGGATCAAGAGGTGGACTTGACCATGGACGCTATTGCACAGGTTATCCCTGAATGTGAAACGTGCGCTGCGATCAAACAAGCCAAGCGGTTAAAGCCCCTCTGGTATGAAGGACGATGGTTGAAATATAAATATGAGGAGGCCTGGCAGACTGACTATATCACACTTCCACAAACTCGCCAAGGCAAGCGCTATGTGCTTACCATGGTGGAAGCAACCACCGGATGGCTGGAAACATACCCTGTGCCCCATGCCACCGCCCGGAACACTATCCTGGGCCTTGACAAACAAGTCTTATGGCGACATGGCACTCCCGAAAGAACTGAGTCAGGCAATGGGACTCATTTCCGAAACAACCTCATAGACACCTGGGCCAAAGACCATGGCATTGAGTGGGTATATCACATCCCCCATCATGCACCAGATTCCGGAAAAATTGAACGATACAACGGACTGTTAAAGACTACCCTGAGAGCAATGGGTGATGGGACATTCAAACATTGGGATAAACATTTAGCAAAAGCCACCTGGTTAGTCAACACTAGGGGATCTACTAATAGAGCTGGCCCTGCCCAATCAAAACTTTTACGTACTGTAGAAGGGGATAAAAACCCTGTGATGCATGTAAAAAATATGCTGGGAAGACAGTCTGTGTTACTCCTGCCTCAGGCAAATGCAAACCCATTTGTGGGATTGCTTTTGCCCAGGGACCTGGGTGCACTTGGTGGGTAATGCAGAAGGATGGGGAAGTCCAATGTGTACCTCAGGGAGATTTGATTTTGGGTGAAAATAGTCAATGATTTGAATTGTATTATGTTAATTGCTACACAACATGGTATGATATTACTACTATGGTTGCTGTCTTTATTACAGTAAGATGGTATTACAGTAAGAATCACCCAGGCTGATGAGGAATGAGCTTTACTGAAACCGAGCAACATGCAGCGGTGATGGAACCAGAACTGGCTTCAGCAGCTTGCGTGCAGCAACTTCCTCGAGATCGACATCTTTGACGTGCGCATCATGGACATGGACAGTGCCAGATACCAATCCAACACTACATACTGTTGTCCCAAATATGAGTTCTTCCACCCAGTGTGCAGAGAGCTGAAAACCACATGTAGCCGAGATACTTGCTTTTATTCCAAATCTGCACAGAGTTGGGTGCTAGGTGGTAGGCTCACAAAGCTAGCATGCATAAGTGAACACATGGAAAATATTTATACAGTTCGATCAACAGTTATCAGTATTTTTTTAAAAGTTGACTTTGTTACCCTTGTTGCCATTGGTTCTCAAAAGCCTCGTCACCATGTAAAATCACAGTGCCCTTTTTTTCTAGGCATGCTCAGTGAGGAAGAGGCTTTTGTGAGGAGGGGGCTTTCTCCGCCCAGGGGCAGGTTTCTAATATGCCCATTATATGTTATTATATGTTAATTATGTATTAATTAGGATAGTTCACTCAATGTTCAGTAGTTGTGTTTCTTTTGTGATTATCTTGTTCCTTCCTTCAAGGTTGTGCCTTGTTAACTGCTCACAGATACTAAACAATAGCCCCAGCTTAATTCACAGAATCAGAGAATCATTAAGGTTGGAAAGGACCTTCAAGATCATCAAGTCCAGCGATCAACCCAACACCACCATGCCCACTAAACCATGTCCTGAAGCGCCACATCCACACGTTTTTTGAACACTTCCAGAGATGGCGACTCCACCACCTCCCTGGGCAGCCTGTTCCAATGCTTAACCACCCTCTCGGTGAAGAAATTTTTCCTAATATCCAATCTAAACCTCCCCCGGCACAAATTGAGGCTATTTCCTCCTGTCCTATCACTACTTACTTGGGAGAAGAGACCAACACTCATGTCACCACAACCCCCTTTCAGGTAGTTGTAGAAAGCCATAAGGTCTCCCCTCAGCCTCCTCTTCTCCAGACTGAGCAACCCCAGTTCCCTCAGCCGCTCCTCATAAGACTCGTGCTCCAGACCCCTCACCAGCTTTGTTCCCCTTCTTTGGACATGCTCCAGCACCTCAACGTCCTTCTTGTAGTGAGGAGCCTAACACTGAACACAGGATTCGAGGTGCGGCCTCACCAGTGCTGAGTATAGGGGTACAATCACTCCCTTACTCCTGCTGGCCACACTATTCCTGATACAGGTCAGGATGCTGTTGGCCACCTGGGCACACTGCTGGCTCATATTCAGCCACCTGTCAAACATCACCCCCAGGTCCTTTTCCGCTGGGCAGCTCTCCAGCCACTCCTCCCCAAGCCTCTAGCGTTGCATGGGGTTGTTGTGACCCAAGAGCAGGACCCTGCACTTGGCCTTGTTAAACCTCATACAGTTGACCTCTGCCCATCGATCCAGCCTGTCCAGATCCCTCCGCAGAGCCCTCCTACCCTCCAGCAGATCAACACTCCCACCCAACTTGGTGTCTTCTGCAAACTTACTGAGGGAGCACTTGATTCCTTCATCCATATCATTGATAAAGATATTGAACAAGACCGACCTGAGATCCAAGCCCTGGGGAACACCGCTTGTGACCGGACACCAGCCGGATTTAACGCCGTTCACCACAACTCTCTGAGCTCCACCATCCAGCCAGTTCTTTATCTAGCAAAGAGTACACATGTCTAATCCACAAGCCGCCAGTTTCTCCAGGAGAATGCTGTGGGAGACGCTGTCAAAGGCTTTGCTAAAGTCCAGGTAGACAACGTCCACAGCCTTTCCCTCATCCACTAAGTGGGTCACCTGGTCATAGAAGGAAATCGGGTTGGTTAAGCAGGACCTGCCTTTCATGAACCCATGCTGGCTGGGCCTGATCCCTTGGTTGTCCTTCACATGCCCCGTGAGCACCCTCAAGATGAGCTGCTCCATGATCTTCCCTGGCACAGAGGTCAGGCTGACAGGCCTGTAGTTCCCAGGATCCTCCTTCCAGCCTTTCTTGTAGATGGGCGTCACATTGGCAAGCCTCCAGTCTTCTGGGACCTCCCCTGTTAACCAGGACTGCTGATAAATGATGGAGAGTGGCTTGGCAAAGCTCCTCCGCCAGCTCTCTCAGTACTCTTGGGTGGATCCCATCAGGCCCCATAGACTTGTGGGTGTCCAGGTGGCTTAACAGGTCCTTAACTGTTTCCTGCTGGATTACGGGGAGTTTATTGTGCTCTCCATCCCTGTCTTCCAGCTCAGGGGGCTGAATACCCTGCGGATACCTGGACTGACTATTAAAGACTGAGGTAAAGAAGGCATTAAGTACCTCAACCTTGTCCTCATCCTTGGAGACAATGTTCCCCGCCATATCCAGTAAGGGATGGAGATTCTCCTTGCCTCTCTATTTGTTGTTAATATATTTGTAGCAGCATTTTTTGTTATCCTTTACGACTGTGGCCAGATTGAGCTCTAGATGGGCTTTGCCTTTCTAATTTTGTCTCTGCTTGACCTAACGAGACCCTTGTACTCTTCTTGAGTTGCTTTCCCCTTCTTCCAGAGTGATAAACTCTCCTCTTTTCCCTGAGTCCCATCACAATCTCCCTGTTCAGCCAGGCCAGTCGCCTTCCCCGCCAGCTCTTCTTACGGCACATGGGGACCGCCTGCTCCTGCACCTTTAAGATTTCCTTTTTGAAGTTGTCCAGCCTTCCTGGACCCCTTTGCCCTTCAGGACTGCCTCCCAAGGGACTTTCTCAACCAGTGTCCTGAACAGGCCAAAGTCTGCCCTCCGGAATTCCATGGTAGCAGTTTTGCTGATGCCGCTCCTTACTTCACTCAGAATCAAGAATTCTATCATGTCGTGGTCGCTAAGCCCAAGACGGCCTCCGACCACCACATCTCCCACAAGTCCTTCTCTGTTTGTAAACAGCAGTTCAAGCAAGGCACCTCCCCTGGTGGGCTCACTCACCAGCTGTGTCAGGAAGTTATCCTCCACACACTGCAGGAACCTCCTACACTGTTTCCTCTCTGCCGTGTTATACTTCCAGCAGACGTCCAGTAGATTGAAGTCCCCTACAAGAACAAGGGCTAGTGATTGTGAGACTTCTGCCAGTCGCTTGTAGAATGCTTATTCTGCCTCTTCACCCTGGTTAGGTGGTCTATAACAGACAGCCAGCAGGATAGCTGCCTTGTTGGCCTTTCCCCTCATCCTTACCCATAAGCACTTGACTTTGTCATCACAAGCGTTGATTTCTATACAATCAAAACGCTCCCTAATATACAGAGCCACCCCACCACCTCTCCTTCCTTGCCTATCCCTTCGGAAGAGCTTATAGCCATCCATTGCAGCACTCCAGTCATGGGAAGCATCCCACCATGTTTTTGTGATGGCAACTACATCATAGCTGTCCCGCTGCACAATGGCTTCAGCTCCTCCTGTTTGGTGCCCAATGCTGCATGCATTGGGGTAGATGCACTTGATCTGGGCTATCAGTTTCACCCCCAACATCGGCATGCCACCCCTAGGCTCATCTCTAGTGAGCCTGGTTTTAACCACTTCCCCCTTTGAATCTAGTTTAAAGCCCTCTCTGTAAGGCCTGCCAGCTCGTAAGCAAGAATCCTTTTGCCCCTTGGAGACAGTTGCACTCCATCTGCTGCCAGCAGGCCCAGTGCCATGTAAACCGCCTCATGGTAAAAAACACCCAAATTCTGATGACGGCATCAGCCCCTGAGCCATGTGTTGATCAGGTGTGTTTTCCTATTCCTTTCAGCATTCCTCCCTGTCACTGAAGGGATTGATGAAAACACTACCTGTGCTCCCGCTCCATTGACCAGTCGCCCCAGTGCTCTGAAGTCCTTTTTAATTGCCTTTGGGCTTCTTAGCGCAACCTCATATTGCCAACCTGTAGGACCAACAGTGGGTAGTAATCAGTGCGCCAAACCAGACCAGGGAGTTTCCTGGTGACATCTCTCACCCAGGCCCCAGGGAAGCAGCAGCCTTCCCTGTGGGTTGGGTCCGGTCGGCATATTGGGCCTTCTGTTCCCCTCAGGAGGGAGTCGCCTACGACAATTACCCTCCTTTTTCTCCTAACAGAGGACATCTTGAAGCGTGGGGCTGGATGACTCACCCTAGGCACCCCCCTGGATGGACCTTCGTCAGGGTCCTCATGTGCCTGGCCCTCAAGTTCCCGAGCCCCATACCTGTTGTGTGAGGGCAGCTGGGATGGTGAGGGAGGCCAGGAGGGGATTCGTCTGCTGCCCCGAGCAGGGACCTGCTTCCATTCTCCCTCACCTCTTAGGTCCCCTCCTTCTGCTTGGCAGCAAGAGGGCAGGGGATCCCCTGCTGCTTGTGGAGCCTCCACCGGCTGCCCCTGCCCCAGGGACGGCCGGCTGCGGCTCCACTGACCCACCTCCCTCTTGCACTCCCTGATACCCCTCAGCCTCCCCACGGCCTCTGCCAGCTCTGCCCCAGGCTGAGCAGGTCGCTCACCTGGTCGCACCGCACGCAAGGTGGTGTCTCCGCTGGTCTCTGGCACAAGCAACAGGCTCAGGCACTCCCTATAGCCGCGTGCTTGAGCGGGAGCTCGGTCTGGATCACCACATTCCTTTTGGCCATGGCTTTCAGCCAATTGAGACCATGGCTGATCCTCTTCTGGGAGTCCAATGGCCACTCGTCAGAGAGCCTCTAGTGCCGGGGGTGATAGCACCCTGACTGCACACCTTCACTGCACACCCCGCCTGCGCCAACTGCTGCGCAAACTGACATACCACGACCTTCTGATGCGCCACGTACTGTTTGCCCGCCCTGTTTGCCACGTTCCAGGTTGCTCGTGCTCCCAGGGAACGCTCTTGTATGTGGGGGGCTTTGGCCGCCGCCGCCGCCGCTGTAGTCCCCACCCACGCTGAGTCAGAGCTGCCGCTCGTCAGGAGCCCGCTCCACCGGCCTGAAGGGGGGGAGCTGGGGCACCCTCTCTCTCCCTGCGCTGCCGCCTTCATGTTCTCACCACTTTAGGAAGGGTCCCCTGGCACAATCACCCGCTCCAGAGCCCTTTGCCTCGGTGGCTTACACTTGCATTGTATATACTTACTTGCATGGAGATATACATGCAAGCTTGTGTGCAAACACAGATATGTATGTGCTCATCTGCACACACGCATGCCCACACAGGCACACACACGCACACTGACACCACACACACTTACTTGCTCACCTGCAAAAACGTGCGTGTACACCAACACATGCACAGGCACACACACAAATGCACTTGTTGACACGCACGCTGACAGACACTCACTCTCACACGTGCGTTTGCAAATGCACACACAGCTGCGGGCACACAGGCACAAATACACCCACAGGCACACGCAGGTGCACACGAGGAAGAACAGCCTCTCCCCACACACCCTGAGATTCCAAGCCCTGGTGGATTTAATGACAGCAGAGGGCTTTGGGGCTTTTGTGGGTTGGGCAGGAGTAGTTCAATCAATTGCGTCCTCATTACAGGAAAGACAGAAGGTGTAGTGGGGTCCAAGCTGCAGGGTCTTTTTTGGAAACTCAGCCTGTTCACATGCAAAGTCCGTGCATGAGAGGCAAAGGCAGAGCTAGAGACCATCCTTATTGCTGCAGCTCCAGCGGTTCCCCACCTAACAAGTCAAAAGAATCCCTAAGTTTTACAAGTTCCAGCCCATCTCTGGTGATCAGCGTAGGGCAATTATGGAGGTCTGGGACCAGTTCCAGCTGCAGTGTGGGGAGAGGTGCCGCCCCGACACGCTCATGTGGCAGCGAAGGGTTGTGTGTCTGGGGTGAGGCAGATGCCCTGCAGCTGCAAATGCTGAGCCTGGGACACCAGGGCGGAAGCTGGCCTGAGGAAGTTGCCTTCAGATAGATACCCCCTCTTCAGAAGCCAAACTCATACTAATTAGCAAGTGGCATCAGGAGGAGAGTTCAAACTGCCTGAGGCAAGCTGTCTGTCAGTTAACCTGGCTCATTAGAGCTCGTGGAGCTGCGCTGCTGGAGAGGTCTGTCTCCTCGTCTGCTTTTAGCACCGGAGAGGCCTCCAGAGCCACAGGAGTGGTGCACAGGCACCAGGAGGACAAGCCTTGTGCCAGAGAACATCCCAGAAGGGCTGGCATTTTCCAAGGGTCCTCACCTGGCCTGGAAGGCTCTTATTCAGGTCCCCCCCACTGTGACCTGCCTCCCTTGGAGGGAGTCCAGCTCCTAGCTGTGCTCGGCAAGTCCCCCATCAGGAAGCAAGGTGCCAGCCAGAGGGGTTTGTCAGAAAGCTCCTCAGAAAACAGCTGCAGCATTGCTCAGGTTCGCCCAGCTGCTGCCATTGTTGGCCACCAGGCAGCCACAACAGATGTGTACCATGCGTGTAGAAAGCACGCCTGTGTCAGGATTTTCCATCGCTGGCTGGTGAGCTCGGCACTTGCTGCTCTGGTAGACCATCGCTCTTTGTCCTGCCACTATAGGCCCTGGTAAAAAGTCTTTCTCCATCTTTCTTAATTAAGCCCGCTTTATATATTGAAAGACTGCAGTGAGGTCTCCCTGAAGCCTTCTCTTCAGCCTCTCTGGCTGAACAACCCCAACTCTCTCAGCCTTTCTTCATAAGACACTCTTCCAGCCCTCGGATCATTTTTGTGGCCCTTCCCTGGAGGGCCTGCTCTAACAGGTCCATGTCTGTCTTTATCGGGAACCCCCGAACTGAACGCAGTGCTCCAGGTGAGCTGTCATGAGAGCTGAGCCGAGGGGAGAAACACTGCCATTGACCTGCTGGCCACACTTCTTCTGATGCAGCCCGGGATACGGTTGGCTTTCTGGGCTGCAAGTGCACATTGCCGGCTCATTGCAGGTTTTTAAGCAGCGGTATCCCCACGTCCTTCTTCGCAGGGCTGCTCTCATTCAATTCATCTCCCGGTCTCTATTGACGCTGGGGGTTGTCCCAACCCATGTGCAAGCCCGGGCACTTGGTCTTGTTGAACTTCATGAGGTTCGTATGGGCCCACCCCTCCAGCCTGTCAAGGTCCTTCTGGATGGCATCCCCTCCCTCAAGGGTACCAGCTCCACCTCTCAGCTTGGTGCCAGCTGCAGACTTGCTGAGGGTGCACTCAGTCCCACTGTCAATGTTATTAATGAAGATATCAAATACTATTGGTCCCAGTGTGGACAGGAGAAGGGCTAATGGGTAGCTAATGAGTTCGGGTGCCTCCTCACTCAAGGAGAGTAGGTTTAGATTGGACATGAGGAATTTTTTATAAGGGTGATAGGGAGACAGGGGAATGGGTTACCGAGAGATGTTGTGGATGCCTCATTGTTGGAAGTGTCCTAGGTCAGGTTGGATGGGGCTTTGGGCAACCTGATCTAGTGAGAGATGTTGCTGCCTATGGCAGGGGGTTTTCTGCGTTAAGAGGCAGAGGCCCAAAGTCAGCGTTAGTAGTCTGGTCGCACCCAACCCCTCTCATTGGACTCTCACGGGTCTGGATGCACTACTGACATCACACAACCTGCTTAGTCAGACACCTCCTGAACTCACACGGCCGCACTCAGAGGTACGGTCGTGTTCAGGGACAACATACGCGGCTGAGTCAATCAATAGTGCGATTTATTGAAGCAACAGATGCACAAGTTCTTTGGATTGCCGGTGATAAATTCACTGTCTGCAAGCAAGTGCACTAAATTGATTACGGTCCGTTTACACATGCGTGGGGTGATGAAACAACTCTAGAGATTCCTAAAGTTCCTGGGGGTCCACTCGGGATAGCCCAGTGTTCCAATCTTACCCAAAGGCATCCCAATGCAGGGGAAGAGAGGGTCAGCCCATCAGTGGATCCTAAAGGTCAGGAGTGATGGTGTCTTGTTGGGATCACTCTGCATGGCTCGACCTTAAGGAGAAGGAGCTGTGGCATTGAGAAGCTGGTAAACAGCTGGATATCTGCACGGCTCAGCCTTGAGGAGAAGGAGCTGTGGTAAACAGCTAAGAGGAAGCAAAGGAGCGCAGGAACACCTGCAGGCAGCGAATCCTGACTGTGTGAGGGGCGCGTGGACAGCGCGTGATATTTTGTATATAGCCAATTGCAATAATGTGTGTAACAAGCTGTAACCAATCATGAGTGTGTGCGCAGCGACTAAGCAAAAATTATGATATATATTGGAGTCAGACAAGACAATAAACAGCTTTGGAATATAACTCTCATAGAGTTGTGAAGTCCATCCTTCTCCTGCAGTGTCTTCCCTGACATCCAGCTCTTTTCAAATTATTTTATAGGGGTTTACTTTACAGGTGGAGCTGGAGTGATTCTAGTCATAGAATCCATACTTTATCAGGATTGGTTCAAAATTCTCTTGCTTCGCGTTCAAAGGCACAGACTAGGAAAAATTCAGTGTGCACACACATTGAGGGGTGGTCGCACCTTGGGAGGTGGGTAACTTTTGAGAGGCGTGTGCGTTTTAGTATTATAATGATATTATAATAAGCAAAGTTCACTCCAAGTACAGCATTTCATCAAAGTTGACAGGTCACTGACCCAGGGCATCGAATGTGCAGCTTATTAAGGTACACACTGTGTACCCTTAAATTCCCTTGTTCACAGGGCGTGGCCGCAACTTCTCTACTTCGCTCCACCCTGCATGCAATTTCTCCCAGGGTCAGCACACCAGGTGCTCCTGTTGTTGCCAACATCTGGGGTTGCCTCGGGAATTGCCATGGTACAGACTCATTGTACATTAGCTGCGTTCCACCCGGTCTCAATGCTGTTCTTAGAGGGTAAATTTCTAAATTGCCCCTCAGCGATTATTCCACAGGGTTGGACAGGGTGATCTCTCAAGGTCCCTTCCAACCCAAACCCTCCTATCATTTGATGATTCTAGGACTCTACAACAGCCCCAACCTTGCCTGCCTGCTCTGCTCGCTGGGACCCACATTGCCTCACTCAAACCCGCCCAGCCACGGTCCCCCCGGGGAGCTTCCCCTACCACTAGGCGGTGTCAGCAGCATCAGCACTGTCACCAGCATCAAGCATCGGCATTGGAATCAACAACGGGCTACTTCTGAGCTTCTCCATCATTTCTCCGCACGGGAACTCTTCCGGTACTCAGAAGCCATCCTGCAGAGTCAGAGTTTGAGCTCAACACAGATGTGAGACAACGATGTAGAGGTGACTGAAACCTTCAGGCTTTCTCCACAGGTTCCAGATCATGAGGCTATTGTAGAGGGTTTCCCTCTGCACCAAATGCAGAGGTTTTTGGTGTGCAGGTGAAGTCCTGGAGACAGGATGAAAGCTTGGGCACGCCTTGTAAAGACACATGTGGGGCTCAGGGTTTGCCAACGTCATGTCTCGGAGACAGTCAGAAAGAGAAGTGCTATGTTGCCTAAAGGGGTCGAAGGTCTGAGGTTTGCGGAAGCTGCAAGCCGTCCCCTGAGGGGAGAGTTCTGTGTCCAGCTGGTCCCCAGGAAAGGCTGTATGGCTCTAGTAGCTCGCTGAGCTCTTCAAAGGCCATGTTCCTGGGCTTGAGAAGCAGAGAGGGAAACCTGGTTTCTGCAACGTCAGAGGCCCCTGTCTTTGAACTGGCAATAGATCCCTTTGGCAGGCGTTGCTTGACTGGGCTTCCAACTGGCCAGACAGCACGCTCAGGGGATCTCCATGTGGGTACCTGAAGGGATGGGTGGAGCCTGTCTGTAAGGCCAAGGGCAAGGGCATATGTGCTGCCATCTGTGGCTCCCCAGCCTGTGTGCCGGTGCGGAAAGCTGTTGAGACATACACACTGGGTGTGAGTGTTTCAGCCAGGTCCAGACCCAGGGACTCACTTGCGACACAGGAGGGGATACTCAGCAGAAGTATCCCACCTGCTTGTCTTACTCTTATGCTTCCCTCTGCATCCACGGATGGCCTTTTTTGGAGAGAATGGCTCTAGACAGGAGACATGACTGCTCCTGTGATATATTCCCTGGCCAAACTAGCCCGAGGAGGGAAAATGCCTTTCTTGCCTTGCATCTAGGAATTGGCTGAACCTTGAGCCTGCAATGCCAGACTGTTCAGATCCGTGGATTGGACTTTGGTAGCTTAGAGAAAGTGAGATGGAGCATGAGCCCAGTGAGAAAGCTGATGAAGTGAGAGATCACGTGCAGAAGGAATTTGTGCTGCAGTTCCCACTGGTATCATCCAGGTAGGACATACAAACCAGGACTGTTCTCCAAAGGCCTGAGTCAAGAGCAACCAGTTGCTCTGGGAACAGACACCTTTCATCTTCTGGATGTAGCTTGGAACATGCTGGAGCCAGCGGTTACAGGTCAGACAGCTGGGCAGGCAGGGGATGCCTGGTGGCCAACGGCTGCAGGTGAGTCAGCAGTGTGCCCCTGTGGCAAAGCAGACCCACTGCGCTCTGAGATGTCTTAGCAAAGATGTAGCCCGCACACGCAGGGAAGTGATGCTTCTCCTCTCTTTGTCCCTCATGAGACCATGCCTGAGGTCCTGTGTTCAGTCTGGGGCTCCTCGGTGTGTAGGAAAGGGACTGACGTGTGGGAGCGAGTCCAGTGGAAGCCCCCAAGGCAGTCAGGAGGTTTGAGGGACACGACGCACTAAGAGAGCCTGAGGCAACGGTGCCTTAGGAAAAGAAGGCTCAAGTGTGACGACATGGGTGTCTATAAGTACGTGCTCCAAGGATGTGGAAAAGATGGATCCAGGCTCTTCCCAGAGTGCACCATGGCAGGGCGAGAGGCAACAGACACGATCTGCAACCTGGGAAATTTTATCTAGGTATTAGAAACTTTTTTATTTTTAACTTTGATATTCCCTTGAAAATTCCCAAGCACTGGAATGCACTGTCCACAGATGTTGTACAGGCGCTGGCTACGGAATTATTGCTGGGGGGCAACTTAGAAATTAAACTTATATTCACTGTCTAAGAACAGCATTGAAACAAGGTGGAACGTAGCTAATGTACAATGAGTCTGTTCCATGGCAATTCCCTAGGCACCCCCAGATGTTGGCAACATCGGGGGCACTTGGTGTGCTGACCCTGGGAGAAATTGCATGGAGGGCGGAGCGGAATGGAGACGTTGCGGCCACGCTCTGTCAACAAGGGAATCTAAAGGTACACAGTGTGTACATTGATAAGCTGAACATTTGATGCCCTGGGCCAACAGTCTCTAAACTTTTGATGAAATGCTGTACTTGGAGTGAACTTTGCCTATTATGATATCATTATAATACTAAAACGCACACTCCTCTCAAAAGTTACCCACCTCCCAAGGTGCGACTACCCCTCAAGGAGCTTGCGCAATGAATTTTTCCTAGTCTGTGCCTTTGAACGCAAAGCGAGAGAATTTTGGACCAATCCTGATAAAAGTATGTATGACCAGAGTCACTCAAGCTCCACCTGTAAAGTAAAACACTACAAGATAGTTTGAGAAGGGCTGGATGTCAGGGGAGATACCATCGCTCCTTACCTTTAGGATCCGCCAACGGGCTGACCCTCTCTTCCCCCGCATTGGGATGCCTTTGGGTAAGATTTGAACACTGGGCCATCCCGAGTGAATCCCCGGGAATTTTAGGAATCTCTGTAGAGTTGCTTTATTACCCCACGCGTGTGTAACTCGTCCGTATTTAGTTTATTGCACGTGCTTTGCAGACAGTGAATTTATCACCGGTGATTCAAAAAAACTCAAACTTAAGAAATTGAAACTCAATAACATCAAAATGTTATCAAGCAGACATGTTTATTGCAGCACTGGATGCATGGGGGATATCTCCTCCTAACATGCGTGCGCTGAAAGAAAAGTTCATCCTTTATACACCTTAAAGACATGAATATTCACACATTTTCCAAGAAATCACCGCCTCCTTTCTTATCTACTACATTTACATAATGCTGGCGTTGCAAAACTACACTACACATGCGTGGGGGTCTTGGGTGGTCATCGGTGGTCATTTGGGGAGTTAGCCCCCTACTCCTTTTTCCCTTTTATGGTCACGGGTCTCTTGAGGATAATTTCTTCTCCTTGAATGTTCACCCCTTCTGTTGGTGAAGCAGAAAGTTCCTTCTTCTCATTCTTGTTTGAGCATTCCTGCAGTCTGTCCCTACACTCAAGGTTAAGGTATCTTCTCTGTTCTCTTTAATCTGTCAGTCCTTGCTCTTAACTCTTCTTTGTTTTAATTTTCATGAGGCCTGCTTTCCTCGTGATTAACCGTTTACACATAGTTACAATGTTAGCATTGCGGCAAATACAGCCTAAGGACTATGAGAGTAGGCCGTTAAACATAATCACACAGTTATTAAGCTAAAGAATTCTACACTAAAGTTAAACTAATCATGTAATCAATAACCTTCCGTATGTTAAGAAATCTGCAAAACTTACAGTTGATTAGTGACACATGCTAAAACCTTATAATTATTTTAGATCCTTGTTTCACCGGCAATCTAAAAGAATTTGTGCATCTGTTGCTTCAATAAATCGCCCTATTGACTGACTCAGCCGAGTGTGTTGTGCCTGAATGTGACCGTACCTTTGAGTGTGGCCGTGTTAATTCAGGAGGTGTCCAGCTGAGCAGGTTGTGTGGTGTTAGCAGTGCATCTGGACCCATGATAGTCCAAAGGAGGTGTTGGGCATGACCAGACTACTAACACTGACTTTGGGCATCACTCAGACACCAAGCTCAGCCACCCCCAGTCCCTCTGATATCTGAGGATCGACTGGAACGCAAGGGAGTTTAGTTTCTGCCAAATTGCTCTGCCTCCTAACACAACACTGGCCTTAAGAATTTTGAAGACTTGATGGGTAGAGCCTGATCTAATGAGACCTGCTCTGAGCAAGGATGTGGAATGGGTGGTCTTCACAGGTCCTGTCCAACCTAAATTTTTCTGTGGAAAGAGTAAAAATAGTTTGTTTGGTTTTTGTGTTAACTGCTAGATGCAAGGAGAGGACAAATGCAGGTCCTACTTGTTTTAAGGAAATGGAGGAAGGAAAGCTTATGGCCAAGTGGAAGGACTGTTTGTTTGGGATTATGTTCTTTCTTTTCCCCGAAAGATCTTTTCAGAAGCTAATTTATGAGATGGGATGGGCAGGGCACAACAAAATGTCTTTTATTAGTCCTTAGGTATCTTCTTTTGGCTAGAGGGAGAAAGTCCATAATGCCAGTAGGGCTGAGTGGGGCAGTTGTTGTCTGCAAGGCTTTGGGGGTCTTGACATTGTGTTTGTGAGAGCTGCAGCCTTGGAGCGGGCTGACAGGAGCTCTGGGCTAGACAATGTGCAGGAGCCCGGATAGGCCATCCCAGCCAAAGGCTTGAGGATGGAGAGAGAGAGGAGACACAGGCATCAAGGAAGGAGAGAGTCCCAAGATGTGGCACAGAAGTATGTGCCAGAGGGGTTGGTCACCAGGTGCAGGCCGATCCCGTTTTTAGCCCTCACCTTGGAGTGGCAGAAGGTGTTGGCTGCAGGAGCAACACATGTCACTGCTGGAGGAGGAAGGACCACAGCACAGGCATTTCAGGCGTGCTAAGAACAAGCACTTTCTCCTCCCCGTTTCCTTCTTTGTTCCCCTTGCAGAGTCATTTCCAGCAGCTCTGCCTTCTCAGGGCTCTTGGGGGGATGTGTGGGGTTTTTGAGTCTCTCTCACACATGCAGGAGGATTGGTCTCAGCATGCACCTTGGGTACCTCATCCTTGCTGCCTTCCTGAGGCATCCACTGGTTAAGTATTGGCTTTGACTGGAGGCATGGCTCCTCTTCCCCCCAGGAGACCCTCACCCCTCAACAGCTCTCTGCAATGAGCTGCTCTTGAGTTGTGGGCAAACGTTGGGAAACGTCAGATCACGCGGGTGGCTTTGCAGCTGCCTTCTCAAGCCGCTGCTACTGCTAGCAAAGAAAAGAAGAGACTGAGAAGAAACAGCTCCTCTCCTGATCAGCTTAGACCCCTTGCCCTTTGACAGGGAATGGGGAGCAGGATGAAACATATTTGCAGGAGTTCCCAGGTCCCTCACCCTGCTGGAGTTGGAGCCAAAACAGGAGGGCCAGGCACTACAGGCTTGTAGCCTGGAGACTCTGGGCAGCATGAGAATGGGGACCGAAGACCTGGGTGAAAGCACAGCTCTCCTCTTGAGGGTATCTCTTTGGGAGGTAATTAGCATTATTATGCTCTGGGGTCCATGCTGAGCTGAGCTCTCAGACCTCCTGCCCAGAGACACTCGTCATCTTGCTTTTCCCATCTGTGGGGTTCTTGCTTCAGCCCAAGGCAGAAGGAGCCTTCTCCTCTGACACTTTGCGTCTGTTCTTGTTTTGCATCTCGGAGCCTTTCCCTGCACAGTCGCTGACCCTTGCTTTCTTCCAGGCACCATGGGGCAGACCAGTATCAGCCACCAAGAAGGACAAGCCACTGTAGAGGAGAGAGACACCTTCCAGTCCACCTGTGCCAGCCGGGGCTCTAACTTTTATGGCCTGCTCTGGTACGAGTAAAAGAAAGGCCAAGTACCACAGAGTACCACATATGAGGCAGCAGCTGGCTCTAAGCGCAGCGTCTGTCTGCCCGTGTTGATGAACACCATGGGAAATACAGCCTTCTGCGACAGAAGGAAGTCGAGGTGTCTGACAGGTGGAATTCCCTTCTGCACAGGCTTCTCGGCTGTTGACTTCTCTGAGGCTCCAGCAGCACCTGGCTCCTCACTGGGGGACAGCAGTGGGTGGGCTCCCCACCTGCAGGACATGCCCTGAGGCCAAGGAGCCGTGTCTGAGCAGAGATGCCAGAATGCAGGACCTGTTCACCACTGGCTGGGGAGGAGCTGAGTCTGTCTTCCTCAGCCCCAAGGGACAGTGCCCCACTGCCACGTGTCCCACCCCCCACTACTCCTGCGACTGATGAATGTCCTGGGAGGAGCAGTCTGCCACAAGGCCATCACCAAAGTCAAAGGCACCTGCTGAGACAGGAGGTAGGGACTGAGCAGTGAGGCAGAAGGGTTTCCTGTTTATTTTTTCCTGTTTTCCTCATCCAGACATGTCACTGCAAAGTGTCACCAGGCCCAACGAGGCTGCTGCCTATTTCTTCAAAGAAGAGCCTCCTCAGGCAAGTCCCAGACACTCTCTGAGTCACGCATTCGCCCTTCTTCCCCTCCCATGAGGAGCGGCACGGTGACCCAGCACAGGATGCAGGAGCATGCATATGCATGTGTTGCGTTAAGAGGCAGAGCAATTTGGCAGAAACTAAACCCCCTTGCTTTACTGGGGGCGGCTGAGCTTAGGTTCTGAATGATGCCCAAAGTTAGCGTTAGTAGTCCGGTTGCACCCGACACCTTCGTTGGACTATCACGGATCCGGATGCACTACTAACATCACACTACCTGCTCAGCCGGACACCTGCTGAACTCACACGGCCGCACTGAGAGGTACGGTCGCGTTCAGGGACAACACACACACGGCTGAGTCAATCAATAGCGCGATTTATTGCAACAGATGCACAAGTTCTTTGGATTGCCGGTGATAAATTCACTGTCTGCAAAGCACGTGCACTAAATTGATTAAGGTCGGGTTACACACGCGTGGGGTGACGAAACAACTCTAAACAACTCTACTAAAGTACCTGGGGATCCTCTCGGGATGGCCCAGTGTTCGAATCTTACCCAAAGGCGTCCCAATGCGGGGGAAGAGAGGGTCAGCCCATCGGCGGATCCTAAAAGTCTTCCCCGACATCCAGCTCTTTTCAAACTATTTTATAGTGTTTTACTTTGCAGGTGGAGCTGGAGTGACTCTGGTCATACGAACCTTTATCAGGATTGGTTCAGAATTCTCTCACTTCGCGTTCAAAGGTACAGACTAGGAAAAATTCAGTGCGCACGCTCATTGAGGGGTGATCGCACCTTGGGAGGTGGGTAACTTTTGAGAGGGGTGTGCGTTTTAGTATTATAATGATATTATAATAGGCAAAGTTCACTCCAAGTACAGCATTTCATCAAAGTTGACAGGTCACTGACTCAGGGCATCGCACGTGCAACTTATTAATGTACACACTGTGTACCCTTAAATTCCCTTGTTCACAGAGCGTGGCCGCGACGCCTCCACTTCGCTCCACCCTGCATGCTGTTTCTCCCAGGGTCAGCACACCAAGTGCCCCTGATGTTGCCAACATCTGGGGTTGCCTCGGGAATTGCCATGGTACAGACTCATTGTACATGAGCTATGTTCCGCCCTGTTTCAATGCTGCTCTTAGAGGATAAATTTCTAAATCGCCCCTCAGTGATTACTCCACAGCATGCGCCGAAAATAATGTGGGGAAAGGCCTTCACACTCACCTGGTTCCCAAGGAGAAGGAGTCTTTTATGGTGGCCTTGCACTGCCCCAGGCCCAGAGGTAGCTTCTTCAGAAGTGACAATTTTCTCATGATGAACGGAAGTCATTTCAGCTATTGACATGGGCTGGGTGGTTGTTTTCCCTGATGCCGCCTTTTCATTTCCTGGCTTATGCCATACCCATTCCCTCATGGCGGCTTCTTCTGAGTGCTGGGATTGAGAGGCCCCAGGATTTCCAGGGCAGGAATGTGACAGTGCCAGCAGAAGACTCCGCTCAGGTGCCGGATGGGTGCAGTGCAGGCAAGTGCTGTTGGCCTGGAGCACGCTGGTGGGGTTGCCTGTGGCTGCATGACAGGATGGGGCCCAGCTACTCCCAGCCCTGCGATCCTTGGCTGGTCACCCAAGGGCTTCCCTGTCTGAGGATGTGCCGTGTCTTTCTTTTTCCCTCTCTCCCTTCCTCTCTCCCTCTCTCCCTCCCTCTCCTCCTCCCTCCCTCCCTCCCCCCTTCTCAACTTGTGGTCAGCTTCCCAGGCAGTTCTCTTCCTCCTAAAGCTGCTCCCTGGAGAAAGCTGTTGACCTCTTTTGGCATCTTACTCACAGGGGATTACAGGGATCGCACGGGCCCTTAATGCAAAATGGTGTTCTGAATGTGGTGGGCCCATGAAGACAACTCCCATGAATGTAGAAGAGGACCAGCTGGAAGGCGCTTTCCAGTTACTGCAGTCCCTCACAGCGCAAGAGGCTGGCTGAACACAATGAGGTTGTCCCCCTGCAGAGGCTGCCTGCTGCACTCCCAAGTCCCGAGGGGGCGTTTGAGAGCCCATTTTGGCCCTCACCCTCAAATGCGGCAGGAGATGAAGGAGGCAGAATTCTGCCCCATGGCTTCCATGGAGCACGTCAGGCAGTTGGACTGGCCAGTCCAGAGGTTTGGAGCTAGACTAATTCACATCAGGCATCACTCACTACATGAAGCTTATGACAAATGTGTTTGGGGGATAGAGCAAATTTTTCATCATTTGCACCAGCTATTTGAACCTGATGGTTATGGCCAGCTCCATCTTGAAGCTGTCAGCATGCATGACTCCATATTCTCCTGCTGTTCATTTAGACGATGTGAACGCTGTGACATTTTTACACTGGGTCAGAACTCAGAACAAAGTAAGAGAGAGTGGTATTTTGATCAGACTTCCCACCAGGCTGTCAGTATTGTGAAAGTCTTCGGGCGTGGGGTACCAAGAACCTGCAGCGTAGCTCCCATTCCAAAATCAGAGAAAAAAGGTGGCAACATTTCCTTGATCTAAAGAGCAGTGCCAAGTATCTGCTTTCCTGGGAGTAACATGGCCCTCACAGCCACAAGGGACCTGACAGGTACAGAATTGTGCAGAACTAAAGATCTCCAAGTCAAACTGGATTGCTGTGTGCACAGGAAGGTCGTGCTGAGTGACATCCCCTTGTTTGAGGACACGTTAATATACGCACCGTCCTCCCCTGGCAGAGGGGAAATAGGATTGGGGAAGTTTTAAACCAAGAGACAGCCTCAGATATCCCAGGTGCTGTTTCCTCCTTTTCCATCTTTATTTTTGTTTTAAGGGTGTCAGGGAGGTGTTTGGAGGGAGAAACTCTTGTGAGCTTTGTCGTACATTGTATAACCATGGCCATAGCTGTAAATATTGTTGACGGCTCTGCCTCCTCGTGGCTGTGCCTTTAACCTGGGGACAAAGGAAAAGGTGCCCCAGCTACCGGCTGTTGGGCAGGTCTGGGGAATGCTTACAGAGGTGCAAGGCCACGCCTGTTCAAAAAGAAGTTGATTGTTGGGCTATGATCTTCCATGAGAAATTTAAGGCCGAGGCAGAAAACCAGCATGCATGTCAAGGTGGAAGTGCGGGCTGTGCTATGAACACATCTGTAATGTAAACCAGCAGCAGTGTTTCACACCTGTGAACCAAAATCAAGAAGGGCAGGGCCGTATTATCGCTGACAGGGAGTGTCTCCAGGGAAGCTTGGACACATGACCCAAACTCCATTTGTCCTATGGAGTTAGCACCGGATGGACTTATGTATGTGCAGTTTGCTTGTGGTATTCCCATTCCCCAATCCTCTTCCAGCAAGGATACGTCTCCCCTGTCCCAGACTTCCCCTCTGGTCTCAGGGACATAGGACTCTGAAGGCTGACCTGGCTGGTAAAAGTTGAGGCAAAGGCGGCATTCAGCACCTAAGCTTTTTCCATGTCACCTGTGTCCTTATAGAAGCCTTGTTGCCATCAACATCCCTCACCAGATTCGGTTCCAGATGGGCTTGGACTTTCCTAATCCCATCCTTGCACGCTTAGACAGCGCTTCTTTGTTCCTCCAAGGTTACCCGTCCTTGCTTGCACCTTCTTTATCCTTCCTTCCTGTGTTTTCTTTTTGCCAGGAGCTCCTTGTTCTTCCACGCTGACCTCCTGGCATGCTTGCTTGCCTTTCTGCCCATTCGGATGGATGGCTCTTGGGCTTAGAGGAGGCGGTCCTTGAATATTAACGAGCTTTCCTGGGCCCCTCTGGCCTCCAGGGCCCTATTCTCTGAGATTCTTCCAAGCAGATCTTTAAAGAGACAGAAGTCTGCTCTCCTGATGTCCTGGCTTTTGAGCTTGCGAGTTACCCTCCTCCTTGCCCTCAGGGTCCTGAACTCCACCATCTCATTGTCACTGCAGCCCAGGCTGCCTTTCATCTTCACGTCCCCACAAGCCCTTCCTTCTCGGTGCGTATGATGTCCAGCAGAACACCTGTCCTCCTACCCCTCCAGTGCAACATGCCCGTCATGGGAGCCATCCCACCCTGCTTCCGTGATCCCAAAGTGATCGCAGCCCTGCAACTGCACACAGAGCTCTAACTCCTCATCTTTATTCCTCGTACTGCGTGCATTAGTGTACAGGCACTTGACAGAGGCACCACAGCATGTTGACTTCCGAGAAAGCCCAGGCAAATTCAGACCAGACCATAACTGATCCAAGACAAAAAGGCAAGAACAAGAAAAAGAAAAAAAAAAAAAAATCCAGATTTAGGAGTCTGTAATTTGTAGCTCACTTGCAGGGAAGGTCATATAGTAGAGTAGATGGATGAATTCCTAGTGAAGGATGGACAGATGTGTACAAGGAAACAAATTGACCAGATGTGGGTATGTCTAGGTTTGCTTTATTAACAACTCAGTGTTGGGCCACCACCACAGTGAATGGCAAATAACCAAAGCATCTGTACAGCTTATATACCTTTCCTAACCCACTACCTAAAATCGAAAGTCTTTGTAAATTTCCACTCAACCTTTCAGTTCTACAAACTTCATTGTTTATTACAGTCCACCACAATCCCCTGTCACAGTTAGATTCTTCTTCTCTAGTTCCAATGCTTATTTCAGTTTCAGGGTCATCGTCGTCTTTATTGCTTCTGCCACTAATCTTCGCCTAGCATAATTCTGAGAAAGACCTCAAGATGTTCTATTAAAAACTCAGCCAAAGCAAACAGTTTCCATATTCTACAATCCCTTTATCTAATAAAGCAGCTGCATTTTATTAATTCATCATCTTTTGCTTAAACTGTCTCTACTTGATTAGCTTGGCCGGGTTATTAAACCAGCCCTGTGTTGGGGCTGTACAAGGAGCAGGCTGAGAACATACTCCGGGCCTGTTGAAGCAGCTCTGGTTGTATTTGGTCAAGATAACGAGAATCTAATATCAATCTAATATCTCTTGAACCATAACCTAATCTATAGTCCTGAAGTTATAAGTTTCTTACACAAGATGTTTGTATGCCTGACCGTATAAAAGAAGAGAGAGAGAGGAAATGGAGGGAGAATGAGACTGGCACTGCCAACCTGAGGCCGTGAGAGGAGCCATCAGGCCCGGGGAAAGACTTTTTGTTGAAAGGTTACTGCTGCTCTTATTGCAGTGTGCAACATCACTCTGACATAATCTCCGTCTGTAATCTTGGAGCCATGGCAAAGAAGAAGAGGATATTTGGGACTCAATTTCTTCTCCTGGGCTTCCCAGACCATCCCGGGTGGCACATAGTCCTGTTTGTCCTGATCTTTTCCATGTATCTTGCAGCTCTGATGGGAATGGCCTCATCTTTTTCACTGCGGGAAATGACCAGTCCCTGATGTATTTCTTCCTCGGCAGGCTCTCCTTCTTGGAGATCCAGAACACTACCACCATGGTCCCCAAAACACTGCAGACTTTCCTTGTCACCAAGACAAACCGCTTGTGTTTCCTGCTGCGTGTCACAGTCATTTTACCACTTCTTCCTGCATGTCACTGAGTTTCTAACCTTCTCAGCAATGTCCTTAGGCTGCTACATTGGCAGACACAAACAGCTGCATTGCATCACTGTCATGACAAAGATACTCTGCTTCTTGCTATGCCTAGCAGCATGGCTACTGCGTTTTGTGGTCATCAACTCCCAGATGCCTCTGCTGCTGGTGCAGTGCCTTCTCTGCTCCAGGAACAACATTGACCATCTCTACTGTGATGCTGGGCCTCTCCCGAGCCTGGCCTGTGCCGATACAATGCTCATTGAGACTCTTGGCTTTCTGGTGCCCATCCCCATCACCCAAAGCACGCTGCTTTTCAAGACAGTTTTCTTCATCTGTATCACCTTTGCAGTTCTCCACATAGTCCCTTGTCTTTCAGCCACCTGGAGGCTTTATCTGCTTGTACCTCCCATCTCACGGTGGTCCCCATCCTCCATGGAGCTGTCATCTTCATGTGTCTCAAACTCACGGCTCGCTCGTCCTTTAGTCTCAAGAGAGTGGAGTCCACCGCCCACACTCACCTGACTCTTCTGCTGAATCCTTTCCCCTGTACCGTCAGAAACAAGGAGGTGAAGGCAGCTCTGAGGACGACGGCAAGGCAGTGAAAGGCGACTTCAGCCTCAGCAAAGGTTCCCCGACAGCTCAGAAAACACAATCCAAAGGCTGTGTTTCTGGAACGGCAATACAGCTGCACTTGCAGATTAAATAATGAGCATGGTTTTTAGTCTTCTCTCAGGACAGCCTAATGCAGAGCCTTTCTCTTTTGTTACATCCATTTTAATATAAGGAGGAGAAAAGACAGTGAGCAAAACTTGCAATTTATATACTTTTCAAACCAGTGTATTGTGATCAGGCTTACCATGGTTTTTCAGAGAAAACGAGATGCTCTGTAGACAATGTCCTTTTCAGATGTTGGTCTTGTTCTCCTTAACTGACATACACTGCAGGCAGGGAATAGCAAAGACAGCATCAACTTTTTAACTTGTTGTCTAGAAGGATTTTGTCATGATGTAGAGCAATGAGCACCCCCAAAGTATGAGTCAGCGGGTCAATCTCAGACTTGTATCCTAGATAGCAGATCATTCTGCCCCAGAAGCATCTGTTGATTTTTGCCGTCATCTAGGCACCAGGTAGATTATGGCCAGAAGGTCTTGGCCCCAGGGTCAGAGCTGGGGCTGGGGCCCAGGCCAAGGCTGGACTCAAAAGAGGCCCAGGTGAAGGCTCCCTCCAGTGACTGCCTGGGAACTCCTGAGAGGCCAGGAGGACAATAGTAGCCCAGGCCAGGCGCAGGTATGTCAGAGCTGGGGGCAGGCCTGTGCTAGGCCTGAGCTCCCATAGAGACCCTGGTGCAGAGTAATCGCTGAGGGGCAATTTGGAACTTTACACTATAAGAACAGCACTGAGACCGGGTGGAACGCAGCTAATGCACAACGAGGTTATACCATGACAATTCCCTAGGCAATCCTAGATGTTGGCAGCATCCAGGGAACTTGGGTGCGCTGACCCTGGGAGAAATTGCATGCAGGGTGGAGCGAAGTGGAGACGTCTGTGAACAAGGGAATTTAAAGGTACACAGTGTGTACCTTAATAAGCTGCACGTGCGATGCCCTGGGTCAGTGACCTGTCAACTTTGATGAAATGCTGTACTTGGAGTGAACTTTGCTTATTATAATATCATTATAATACTAAAACGCACACCCCTCTCAAAAGTTACCCACCTCCCAAGGTGTGACCACCCCTCAAGGAGCTTGCGCACTGAATTTTTCCTAGTCTGTACCTTTAAACGTGACGCAAGAGAATTTTGAACCAATCCTGATAAAGGTATGTATGACCAGAGTCACTCAAGCTCTACCTGCAAAGTAAATCCCTGTAAAATAGTTTAAAAAGACCTGGATGTCAGGGAAGACACCATCACTCCTGACTTTTAGGATCCGCTGATGGGCTGACCTTCTCTTCCCCCCCATTGGGACACCTTTGGGTAAGATTCGAACACTCGGCTATCCCACGAGCACCCGCGGGCATTTTAGGAATCTCTGTAGAGTTGTTTCATCACCCCTCGCGTGTGTAACCCGACCGTAACCAATTTAGTGCACGTGCTTTGCAGACAGTGAATTTATTTATCACCGGCAATCCAAAGAACTTGTGCATCTGTTGCTTCAATAAATCGCACAATTGTTTGACTCAGCCATGTGTGTGTTGTCCCTGAACGCGACCGTACTTCTGAGTGTGGCCGTGTGAGTTCAGGAGGTGCCTGGCTGAGCAGGTCGTTTGATGTTAGTACTGCATCCGGACCCGTGAGAGTCCAGCAAGAGGGGTTGGGCGCGACCGAACTACTAACGCTGACTTTGGGCATCTGCCTCTTAACACAACACCTGGGCCAGGGCCCAAGCCAGAGCTGGGACCTCTGCTTGCTCTGGGCCTAAGTGGACTTGGTCCTATGCTTGTTACTCCTGTGTTAAAACTTGACCCAGCGCTGCCTCCCACAGAACATGAGCTGGGGAGAAATGCCCCCATCCTTACCCAGCACAGGGCAATGACCCTGTCCTCCATCCTGGTCCTATGGTGCTGGTGGTGTGTGGGGGTATCTGCTCTCAGACAGCACCTTTCCACACCAGAGCTGGACTGTGGAACTTGCGGGACCGTAGAGTTCGTGGGCCTGAAGAAAGCTGCTCCGTGCTTGGGGAAGTCAAGGCACCAAAGAGCATCCATGTGTGGTTGGCCACCGGTCACTGTCCTGGGCCTGCCTTCACCCAAGCAGGGGTTGGATTCTCTGGGACAGGGGATACCCGCTGTAGCTGATACCAGTACTAACGGGTAAACACCTCAGCCCTATGCACGTAGCCAACAGGTGGGCCATGCCAGATGCTGTGCTGAAGGGTGATAGGGCTGCCCGGGGAAGCTGTCCCTGCTGCCCATGCCCAGGTGTGCTGACCATGGGTCTTAGATCAGGTGATGGACAGGAGGGACAGGGGGAGTCAAGACTGCGAGCCATCCCCAAGGCTATTTACCCATTCCCAGTTCCATGCATCCTTCGGAAACATCTTCTTGTGAGTCTCCTTGCCCAGCACAGCTCCACCCAAAGCAAGAGGAGGACTCTTCCCCAAGAGCTTGTGGAACTGCTCACCTCCCGGGGGCCTCCCACATGCCCACAGTTCCCCTCTGGAGGACCGCCCTTGTCAGGATTCCTGTTCACATGACGTGCTCCAGGGCCAAGGGGCTACTTCTGAGCGGAGACGCAGCAAGGCAGGGACTGATGGCCATTGGCTGTGGAGTGACTAGGGTTGTCTTCCTCAGCTTCACGAGGCAGTGCCTGAAAGAGGACTCACTGCAGTGTGTCCCACCCACCAATGCCTCTAGGAATGACAAAGGGTCTTCCTGTGCCCCCACCTATTTCCCCTCCAAAGCAACGGCTTTCTTCACCAGCAGGCAGTCTGCAGATGGAAAGACCACCTAAGGGACACAGGCAGCGTTGCAGCAAATTTTTAATGCGTCTAAAGAAGGAAATGAGGTCCCTCCAACTGGAGGTCCAGAGTGTTGGGGACCAGCAGGAGCAGCTGGGAACCTGTTTCCCTTTTCCTGTGGACCTGCCCCACAAAAGGAGACAGGCTGGGGTCCTCACGGCAGGAGGTGGGGAGCACAAGACAACAAAGAGAAGAGAGGAAAAAGGGTGAGTGGAAGACAGGAAAGGAAGATATTGGCCGTGTTTCCAGAGAGCCCGGGCTGGTCCCTTCCAGTCTGCCCTTGCAGGACAAGCCAGAGAAGGGTCAGGTGCTCTTAAAACAACGGCACGAAGTTTGATCCTCTGTCCAGCACCACGCTCTGAGTTCCTGGGGAGCCTTATCCAGTGCTGTTTCCAGCATCTTTAGCAGGGGCGGCAGCTGCTGCCACAGTAGCGGCTGGTAATGCAGGAGAGGTCAAAGCACCCAGAGTTGATGGGGACACCGTCACAGCTGAGGATGCTTCCAACAGCAGCGGAGGTGGAGGATCCCACAACAGTGTTCTGCGGGAAGGAGCTGAGGATGGGGCCGGGCAGGGTCACCACCACGGGGGAGGGCTGGATGACGACGGTGGAGTTCTGGCACTGCCTGACACAGGGCTCGTTGCAGCTGTTGGCCAGCGGGGTCGGGCCGCAGGGCTGGCAGGGCTGGCACGGCTGGCACTGGTTGTAGCACGACATGTCTTGGGGTCCGCGGTACGCCTGGGAGAGAGGGCAGGGAGGAAGCAAAACATGGGGTGCATGAGGAGCAGCCTGTCACCACACCATGAGGGAGCCAAAGGAAATCTGCAGGGCCGCGAGGTGGAGGCTGTGCAGAGATGTATGAGGGCTTCTTGGCCTCGTCCTGCCAGTGCCCAAAGAGAGCCACCAGCTCCTATGTGGCTACTGAGCAGCCCCTGAGTCCAGAAGCCACCTCAATACAGTCCCAACTTCCACACGTGTCTGATCATTTCCCTACTTTCCTCTCCTGCAACCATTAGCCCCAAGATTTCCCACAGGAGAAAGCCGGTGTCAGCCGAGAGGTCCACTGAGGCGAGACGTCCTTTTGGAGAAAGGGGAGAAGGAGAAGGGCCTTCAGACTCACCTGGTTCCCAAGGAGAAGGAGGCAAGAGAAGTGGATGAGAGAGCGAGGAGCTGGGCTGCCTTTTATCATGGACCTTTACTGCCCCAGGCTGCCACAGGCATCCCTTGTAGAGGTGATTATTTTCTGACAAGCTCATCTTGAATGCAAAACATCCCGGCTAATGCTGCGGGCTGTGCTTTGGCTTCCCGAATGGCTGGTTTTTCATTTCCTGCTTTATGCCAGGCACAGGCCCCTGTGACGGCTTCTTTTGCCTGACAGGATGAGAGGCCCAAGCATTTCCGGAGCAAAACATCTCAGCGTGCCTGGAGGACACATCACACGTGCTGGAAGAATCCAGTGAAGGACACTCAAGACAGACTAAACAGCTGGCTCAGGAAACACATACACACATACACAAATCTCAACCTCAAGTCACGTAGAGTTAATTGAGAAGACTCATGACACCCAAAGGGAGGCTGTCTACACTGTGTCCAGGGCCACTGCACACGTGTTGGACTTGACAGGGTCATCTTCTGCATCCAAGGACAGAGTGCTGCATCCAAGGGTTGAGCGTGGCTGGGGGAAGACTGACCTGCACTCAGTGAGAGCGGGAGATGCAGCTCATGAGAGCAGTGTGCCCAGCTGGAGCACATTCGCCCACACACAAGCCCTTGCGCTGCTCTCTGCCTGTCCCTGAGCACCGTGGGCATGGATATGGGGTTGAGCCATGGGATGGCGGTGCTTGTAGGCTCTGCTGGGACAGGTGAAGCAAGCCATGCACACGTGACCAGGCATGTAGGCCCTGCTGCGAGCTTCTGCCAGCTGGGGAGTTCAAGGTCCACCACTGGTATTTGCAGGATTAGCGTCTCCAGAGAGATGGTTTGTCCCATTTACCATGCGCATCTCCTTTGGGACGAGCTAAGTCCTGTGTGTGAGCTCATGTCTCTTCACGGACCGTGGGAAGCCTCTGTAGAGTCTGTTAGAATGTGTCCAGAGGTGGGCCACAAAAACGTTCAGAGGCTTGGCTGGAACACCTCTCCTATGAAGAAGGGCTGAGAGAGGTGGGGTTGTACAGCCTGGAGAGGAGAAGGCTCTGGGGAGACCTTCTTTCATCCTTTCATTACTTAAAGGGGGCTTAAAGGAAAAGCAGAGAAAGACGTTTTACCACGTGCTCTAGTGACAGGACAGGGGGCAATGGCTTTAAACTGAACGAGGGTACCTTTAGATTGGACACAAGGAAGAATTTTTTTTTTCCAATGAGGGTGGTGAGACACTGGCACAGGTTGCCCAGAGCCTCAGTGGATGCCCCATGTCGTGGTTTAGCCCCAGCCGGCAACTAAGCACCACGCAGCCGCTCGCTCACTCTCCCTCCCACAGCGGGACGGGGGAGAGAATTAGGAAAAACCTCGTGGGTTGAGATAAACACGGTTTAATAGGACAGAAAGAAAGAAGGGAACAATAATGATAATACCAACAAAGGAATGTATAAGAACAAGTGATGCCCAATACAGCAATTGCTCACCACCCCGTGATCGACAGCCCGTCCCCGAGCAGCGATTTCCGCCCCCCCGGCCAACTCCAGTTTATGTACTGGGCATGACGTCGTATGGTAGGGAATATCTCTTTGGCCAGTCTGGGTCAGCTGTCCCGGCTGTGTCCCCTCCCAGCTCCCCGTGCACCCCCAGCCTGCTCGCTGGCAGGCCAGCACAAGAAGCTGGACTGTCCTTGACGGCTCAGCAACAACCCAAAACATCAGCACATTATCAACAGTTCCTCATCCCAAATCCAAAACACAGTCTCACACTAGCTTCTGTGAGGAAAACCAGCTCTATCCTGGCTGAAACCAGGACAGTATCCACCCCTTATTCCATACCATTTACGTCATGCCCAGGTCCTATACTTTTCAATACATTCCAATTATTCATTATTACTCTTCCTGTCCTTTAATATATACACACAGATATCACTCTCTTAGTCCATGGGCCATCACTTAAAATGTCTATGGAGTTCAGTCAGTCCATGACTCTGGGCTTCATCCATCATAGCAGTCTCTCAGGGCAGGGGAGATGGTATGTGGTGTTGGATTGTCATCTGGCACGGTCCATGTCCATGATCTGCAGGTCGAAGATGTCGATCTCGAGGGATTTGTTGGGCGCAAGCTGCTGAAGCCAGTTCTGGTTTCATCACTGCTGCACGTTGCTTGGTTTCAGTGAAGCTCATTCTTCATCAGTCTGGGTGATTCTTACTATAATACCATTGATATGGTAGATAGCAGCCATAGTAGTAATGTCATTCTGAACAATTAACATAATACAATTCAAATCATTGACTGTTTTCACCCAAAATCAAGTCTCCTTGAGGTACACATCGGACTTCCCCATCCTTCCGCATTACCCACCAAGTGCACCCAGGTCCCTGGGCAAAGGCAATCCCACGAACGGGTTTGCCTTTTCCTAATGCAGGAGTAACCCAGACTGTCTTCCCCAGCATGTTTCTCACATGCACCACGGGGACTTTATCCCCTTCTACAGTACGTAGAAGTTTTGATTGGGCAGGGCCGGCTCTATTAGTAGATCCCCTAGTGTTGACTAACCAGGTGGCTTTGGCTAAATGTTTATCCCAATTTTTGAATGTCCCATCACCCATTGCTCTCAGAGTAGTCTTTAACAGTCCGTTGTATCGTTCAATTTTTCCGGAAGCTGGTGCATGATAGGGGATATGATACACCCACTCAATGCCGTGCTCTTTGGCCCAGGTGTCTATGAGGTTGTTTCGGAAATGAGTCCCATTGTCTGACTCAATTCTTTCGGGGGTGCCATGTCGCCATAAGACTTGTTTTTCAAGGCCCAGGATAGTGTTCCGGGCGGTGGCATGGGGCACAGGGTATGTTTCCAGCCATCCGGTGGTTGCTTCCACCATGGTAAGCACATAGCGCTTGCCTTGGCGAGTTTGTGGAAGTGTGATATAGTCAATCTGCCAGGCCTCCCCATATTTATATTTCAACCATCGTCCTTCATACCAGAGAGGCTTTAACCGCTTGGCTTGTTTGATCGCAGCACACGTTTCACATTCAGGGATAACCTGTGCAATAGCATCCATGGTCAGGTCCACCCCTCGATCCCGAGCCCATCTATATGTTGCATCTCTTCCCTGATGGCCTGAGGTGTCATGGGCCCACCGAGCTATAAATAATTCACCCTTATGTTGCCAGTCCAGATCCACCTGAGCCACTTCAATCTTAGCAGCCTGATCCACCTGATGGTTGTTTTGATGTTCTTCGGTGGCCCGACTCTTGGGTACGTGAGCATCTACGTGACGTACTTTTATGACGAGATTCTCTAGTCGGGCAGCAATATCTTGCCACAATTAGGCAGCCCAGATGGGCTTGCCTCTGCGTTGCCAGTTGCTCTGCTTCCATTGCTGCAGCCACCCCCATAGAGCATTTGCCACCATCCATGAGTCACTATAAAGATAGAGTACTGGCCATTTTTCTCGTTCAGCAATATCTAAAGCCAGCTGGATGGCTTTCACCTCCGCAAACTGACTTGATTCACCTTGTCCTTCAGCCACTTCTGCGACTCGTCGTATAGGGCTCCATACAGCAGCTTTCCACCTTCGATGTTTGCCTACAATACGACAGGACCCATCAGTAAACAGGGCATATTGCCTTTCGTTCTCTGGCAGTTCATTATATGGTGGAGCCTCTTCAGCACGCGCCACCTCCTCTTCCGGTGATATTCCAAAATCTTTGCCTTCTGGCCAGTCCATGATCACTTCCAAGATTCCCGGGCGATTAAGATTTCCTATTCGAGCCCGCTGTGTAATAAGCGCGACCCACTTACTCCACGTAGCATCAGTCGCATGATGCGTAGAGGGGACCCTCCCTTTGAACATCCAGCCCAGCACCGGCAGTCGGGGTGCCAGGAGGAGCTGTGCTTCAGTACCAACCACTTCTGAGGCAGCTCGAACTCCTTCATATGCCTCCAATATCTCCTTTTCAGTTGGAGTATAGCGGGACTCAGATCCCCTATATCCTCGACTCCAAAACCCTAGAGGTCGACCTTGAGTCTCTCCTGGTGCCTTCTGCCAGAGACTCCAGGTAGGGCCATTCTCCCCGGCTGCCGTGTAGAGCACATTTTTAACATCTTGTCCTGCCCGGACTGGCCCAAGGGCTACGGCATGAACTATCTCCTGTTTGATTTGTTCGAAGGCTTGTCGTTGCTCAGGGCCCCATTTAAAATCGTTCTTCTTCCGGGTCACTTGATAAAGAGGGCTTACAATCAGACTGTAATTTGGAATATGCATTCTCCAGAAACCCACAACACCCAGAAATGCTTGTGTTTCTTTTTTGCTAGTTGGTGGAGACATAGCTGTTATTTTGTTGATCACATCCGTTGGGATCTGTCGACGTCCATCTTGCCATTTTATTCCTAAAAACTGGATCTCTTGTGCAGGTCCCTTGACTTTACTTTGCTTTATAGCAAAACCAGCTTTCAGAAGGACTTGAATTATTTTCTTCCCTTTCTCGAAAACTTCTTCTGCTGTGTTGCCCCATACGATGATGTCATCAATGTATTGCAGATGCTCTGGAGCTTCACCCTGTTCCAGTGCAGTCTGTATCAGCCCATGGCAAATGGTAGGGCTGTGTTTCCACCCCTGGGGAAGTCGATTCCAGGTGTATTGGACACCTCTCCAAGTGAAAGCAAACTGTGGCCTGCACTCTGCCGCCAAAGGGATCGAGAAAAACGCGTTAGCAATATCAGTGGTGGCGTACCACTTGGCTGCCTTTGACTCCAGTTCATATTGAAGTTCTAGCATGTCCGGCACAGCAGCGCTCAGTGGCGGCGTGACTTCATTCAGGCCACGATAGTCTACTGTCAGTCTCCACTCTCCATTAGACTTTCGCACTGGCCATATGGGGCTGTTGAAGGGTGAGTGAGTCTTGCTGATCACTCCTTGGCTCTCCAGCCGACGAATCAGCTCATGGATGGGGATCAGGGAGTCTCTGTTGGTGCGATATTGCCGCCGGTGCACTGTTGTGGTAGCGATCGGCACCTGTTGTTCTTTGACTCTGAGCAACCCCACCACGGAAGGGTCCTCTGAGAGACCAGGCAAGGTGGACAGCTGTTTAATTTCTTCCGTCTCCAAGGCAGCTATACCAAAAGCCCACCGGTACCCTTTTGGGTCCTTGAAATACCCTCTGCTGAGGTAGTCTATGCCCAGGATGCACGGAGCCTCCGGGCCAGTCACAATGGGGTGCTTCTGCCACTCATTCCCAGTTAGACTCACTTCAGCCTCCAGTACAGTCAGCTGTTGGGATCCCCCTGTCACTCCAGAAATACAGGTGGGTTCTGCCCCTATATGGCTTGATGGCATCAGGGTACATTGTGCACCGGTGTCCACTAAAGCCTTATATTCCTGTGGGTCTGACGTGCCAGGCCATCTAATCCACACAGTCCAATAAACTCGATTGTCCCTCTCCTCCGCCTGGCTGGAGGCAGGGCCCCTCTAATCCTGCTCATAGTACTCGTTACCCACTTCTTGTAAATAGGAATCAGAAGTCCCTTCAAGAGGATCAGAGGTGAGATCAGCTCTTCTATTCTTTCTGGGAAGCTGCCCACTGGAAAGTGGAGCGACGATTTTCCTCGAGGAACCTGAACCCCCTTTTGTAATTGTTTTTCCTTGCAGCTCGTGTACTCGTGCCTCTAGGGTCGAGGTAGGTTTTCCATCCCACCTCCTCATGTCCTCTCCGTAGTCACGCAATTGAAACCACAGGGTGGCTCGTGGTGTGTATCCTCTATATCTTCTCTCTTGAACAGAAGAGCGCTTACTCCTAATGGCTGAGACACTGGTCCGTATGGGTGGAGGGTAGGGCATATCCTCTTTGAATTGCCGGAACTCTCGGGACAGTCTCTATAGCAGAGACGCAGGCCCATAGGGAGGAAGAGAGACTTTCTTCGTATTGCCGGAGTTGGCCAGCCAATTCATCCACCGTTGGTCTCTCTCCGTCCTTCCAGGCCATTACTGCTAATGAGTTGGCATATGATGATGGTGCACTCCGTACAAACTTCCGCCACATAGGTTGCGTGCAATTGACTTCATCTGGATCTTTGGATGATTGTCCATTGTCCAAGTCACCATAAATCACTTCCAGCACCGCTAGCTCCCTCAGGTACTGGATACCTTTCTCCATGGTGGTCCACTTGCCTGGGTGACATAGAACATCTTCCTTGAAGGGATACCTTTCCTTCACACCCGACAGGAGTCGTCTCCAGAGGCTGAGGACTCGTGCACCTTTTCCAATTGCTTTGTCAATGCCCCCTTCCCTAGAAAGGGATCCCAGCTGCTTGGCTTCCCTACCCTCTAATTCCAGGCTACTGGCCCCATTATCCCAGCATCGGAGCAGCCAGGTGACAATGTGCTCACCTGGACGACGGCTGAAATCCTTTCGCATATCTCGCAATTCACTCAGGGATAGAGATCGGGTAGTTACCGTCTCTTTTATAAGTTCTTCCTCTTCCTCCTCTTCAAGCGATGACTCGCTCTCTTCCCTCTTCCGTGCTTGTGATGGCCCTGCTTCAGAGCACTCTGCCTCCTCACTCTCTTCCTCTGGCTCCTTCTTAGCAGGATCTTCCTCCTCCCTTACTAAACGAGCTGACTTCCGCTTCCAAGATTTCTTCTTTTGTACAGGGGCAACTGATACCGGGATGGGCTGGTCCTCTGGTTCAGCTGCAACAGTCTGAGTAGCTACAGTGCCCGCCGTGGGGGTTGGAGTAGTGGCAGTGCCCGCCGTGGGGGTTGGAGTAGTGACAGTGCCTGCTGCAGACGTTGGAGTAGTCACAGTGCCTGCCACATTGCCATCAGACCCAGAGAGCCTCTCTCCCCTTTGCATAGTGTTAAATAGGGTTCGGTAGGCATGGGCCAGGCCCCAGCACATGGCAATGATTTGTGTCTCCTTGGAGCTGCCAGGCTGACAGCATACTTCTTCCAGATACTCTGCTAGTTTATCAGGATTCTGCACTTGTTCGGGAGTGAAGCTCCAAAACACCGGAGGTGCCCACCGCCCCAGGCATTTGCCCATGCTGTTCCACACACCCTGCCATTCATAGCTATCCAGCCTTGGGGCAGATCTCCGGGTGATATTCTTAAATTGCTTGCTAACCTTAGACAAAACTGAAACCATGTTCCCCAGAAGTAGCAATAGAGGTATTTTAACCAGCCAAGGGTGTTCAAAATACTGAAAAATTATTGTGATGAAGGAGGAAATGTTATGATAGAGGGTAGCAAAGGTACCATTCTGCATTTCCTCCATAAAAAACCTTTCAGAGGCAGAAGTATAATTGCTAATCGTCTCCACAAGACTGTAGCCAAAATACAGTAACGGCTTTAGTACAGAGCTCAGATGATACCACATTAAGCTCAAGGTCAGTGCTCTAAAAACAAAATTCACAGGCGAGACATTACTAATCATTGCAGAGTACAGCAGCCCGCAGAAACCAACACTGATCCTTAACATGTACAGCAAAGACGAGAGCATGATGCAAATCAAACTGATATTGTGACCTGCAACCGTTATTATCTCAAGCCTCGGGCCCCACGTTGGGCGCCAAAAAGGACTGTCGTGGTTTAGCCCCAGCCGGCAACTAAGCACCACGCAGCCGCTCGCTCACTCTCCCTCCCACAGCGGGACGGGGGAGAGAATTAGGAAAAACCTTGTGGGTTGAGATAAACACGGTTTAATAGGACAGAAAGAAAGAAGGGAACAATAATGATAATACCAACAAAGGAATGTATAAGAACAAGTGATGCCCAATACAGCAATTGCTCACCACCCCGTGATCGACAGCCCGTCCCCGAGCAGCGATTTCCGCCCCCCCGGCCAACTCCAGTTTATGTACTGGGCATGACGTCGTATGGTAGGGAATATCTCTTTGGCCAGTCTGGGTCAGCTGTCCCGGCTGTGTCCCCTCCCAGCTCCCCGTGCACCCCCAGCCTGCTCGCTGGCAGGCCAGCACAAGAAGCTGGACTGTCCTTGACGGCTCAGCAACAACCCAAAACATCAGCACATTATCAACAGTTCCTCATCCCAAATCCAAAACACAGTCTCACACTAGCTTCTGTGAGGAAAACCAGCTCTATCCTGGCTGAAACCAGGACACCCCATCATGGGAAGTGTTCAAGGTCAGGTTCGATGGGGCTTTGAGCAGCGTGATCTAGTGAGAGATGTCCCTGCCCATGGCCGGGGGATTGCACTAGGTGGCCTTTCAAGGTCCCTTCCAACCCAAGCCATTCTGTGACTCTATGATACTGTGGTTCTATGACTCTGTGATGAAAATGGTTCAAATGTAACAAAAATGGTTCCACGAGGTCCTTCCCTCCAGGGCAGTGAGTTGTGGCTGAAAAAGCCTCTGCATGAGGATGTCTTTGGAATCGGAGCTGGTCACCTGGGTTGGAAGGACATAGCCCCGGAAGGGATCTTGATTCATTTCATTCATACCCCTTTCATTACCTATATTCTCTGAGACCAAGAAGCAAAGAATGGCACAAACGTCAGAAGAGAATCCGTCTCCCTTGAAAGCTCATTTGGGCAGTGTGACTGGCAGGAGCGGAGTGCAGCAGCACTCAGCAGCTTTGGCTTCTCAACCCAGAGGCCCCTCATGGAAGAGTGAGGACTACGGCTCAGGAGTGGAACGTGTCTGGCAAGGGGAGGCAAGAGTGTCTTTGCAAATGCCTGCTAAACTAGGAAGGGGGACTTAAAATCGGTATAGAGGGGGAGGTCCACCATAGGCTGAAGAGAGGGGAGAGCACAAGGCGTGGAAGAGGTACGCATGGGGACGGCATGGCAGGGGAGGCTCTCACACTTCCCCTGCGGTGCAGGTGCTGCTGTTGGTACTTGTGTGCCACACGCCTCCTGTTCAAGAAGAGGAGGCCGATGATGCCTTCGTCAGGCAGTTGAGGAAAGCCTCACGGTCACAGGCCCTGGTGCTCATGGATGATTTTTACCACCTCAGTATCGGCTGCAGGACCAAAATGGCTGGGCACAAGCACACCAGGACATGGCTGGGGCGACTGGAAGACAAACTTTTGATGCAGGCAATCCATGAACGGATGAGGGGAGAGGCTCTGTTGGACCTGCTACTCACAAATGAAAAGGAGCTGTTGGATGATGTAAAGTTCAAGGGCAGCCTTGCCTGCAGTGACCATGTGACTGTGGAGCTTAAGATCCTCAAAGGGCTGACCGAGGCAAGCAGGATGACTACTGCCCCGGACTTCAGAAGAGCACATCTTGATCTCAGCAGGGACCTACATTCTTGGCAGGAAGCCCTGGGAAACTTGGGGAGAGTCCACAGAGGGAAGGACCACATGGAGGCTAGGCTGGAATGCAGCAGAACTTTAATGAGTCAAAAGAGGGAAACCAATTCACTCTGAGTGCAGGACATCAGTCCAGGGAGTCTCAAATGCAGCCAAGACTCTGCAGTCCTTGGCTGTGGAGAAGTTCTTCCATGATGTCTCTCTGTCTGCGTGCCCCATAGAGGGAGAGAAGGTAGATGGTCTGCACCAGGCTGGCCTTGGTGGGACCTTGCCGTCAAGGGCAACCAAAGCAAGCAATGAAAGAGGAAAGAAAGGCAAAGCCACTCAGCTAAACTGAAAACGTAGCCAAAAAAGTCTCAATCCCCTGCCCAGCACCATGTTCTGAGTTCCTCAAGGTGTCTCTGCAGGGCTTTCCCAGGGACATATTTATCATGAGAGGCACTTTCTGCCACAGTAGTGTTGGAAATGCCAGAGAGGTCACAGCACCCAAGGGTGTTCTGTGGGTAGGAGCTAAGGATGGGGCCGGGCAGGGTCACCACCACGGGGGAGGGCTTGATGACAACGGTGGAGTTCTGGCACTGCCTGACACAGGGCTCGTTGCAGCTGTTGGCCAGTGGGGTCGGGCACAGAACTGGCATGGCAGGCACTGGTTGTAGCAGGAGATGTTGCTAAAGGTCCAGAGATGGACCTGGAGAAAGGGCAGGGAGGAAGCAGAGCACAAGGTTGAGCAAGGAGAAGCCTGGTCACCCTGTGAGAAAGGAGCAAAGGCCATTGCTGAATGAGGAGATGGAAGTGGTGTCAGGAGGCACATGGTCTTCTTCACCATACAAAGAGCAGCCTGGCCCGGAGGGTCTCTCTCACAATTCAGAAATCAAAAGCTCCCTCAGCCACATCCCAGTCCCTCTCTAAGCAGAACTTCTACCAACTTCTTTCTGCCATGACAAGGAGCTCCAGGCTCCATCACAGGACAGAGCCAATATCAGCTGAGTTGTCCATTCAAGAAGAGATCCCACTTCGGAAGAGGAGGAGAAGGGGCTTCAGACTCAACTGGTTCCCAAAGAGAAAGAGGCAAGAGAAAGGGAGGAGAAGTCAGGCACTTGGGCTGGCACTTATACCTGTCCTTCATTGCCGCAGGACCAGAGGCACCCCTTGCAGAGGTAACAATTTTCTGACAAGCTCATCTTGAATGCAAACCATCGCAGCTAATGACACGGGCTGTGCTTTGGTTTCCAACACTGCTGCCTTTTCATTGCCGGCTTTGTGCCATGCCCATTCCCCAATGAAGGCTTCTTCTGAGCATGGGGATGAAAAGCCCCAGGATGTCTGGGGCAGGTATGCAGCAGTGTGGGCAGACAACTCTGGTCAAGTGCTGGACGGGTCCAGAACAGGCAAGTCATGTCAACCTGTTTCACTCTGTTGGGGCTGTTTGAGGTTTCGACCTCAGGAAGAAGGTCCAGCCATCCTCAGCTGGACAACAAGGGCTCCTGTGCATGAGGACATTCCCTACCTATTTCCTTCCCTTCCTCCTCAGCTCACCATAATGGGCATTTATTGATGTCACCACAGGTGTGTTCATTTTTCTCCTAGGTTATATATCACATGGGGGAGATATGGGGAATGGGCATGGAACAGATCTGGCAATGAAAAGGCAGCAGTTTCTTGTGGTCACTGCAGGCAAGGCTGCCCTTGAACTTTACATCATCCAACAACTCCTTTTCATTTGTGAGTAGCAGGTCCAACAGAGCCTCTTCCCTAGCCCATTCATGGATTGCCTGCATGAAAAATTTGTCTTCTTGACGCCCCAGCCATGTCCTGGTGTGCTTGTGCCCAGCCATTTTGGTCCTGCAGCCGATACTGAGGTGGTAAAAATCATCCATGAGCACCAGGGCCTGTGACCGTGAGGCTTTCCCCAACTGCCTGACGAAGGCATCATCGGCCTCCTCTTCTTGAACAGGAGGCGTGTGGCACACAAGTACCAACAGCAGCACCTGCACCGCAGGGGAAGTGTGAGAGCCTCCCCTGCCATGCTGTCCCCATGCGTACCTCTTGCACGCCTTGTGCTCTCCCCTCTCTTCAGCCTGTGGTGGACCTCCCTCTCTATACCAATTTTAACTCCTCCTTCCTAGTTTAGCAGGCATTTGCAAAGACACTCTTGCCTCACCTTGCCAGACACATTCCACTCCTGAGCAGTAGTCCTGACTCTTCCAAGAGGGGCCTCCGGGTTGAGAAGCCAAAACTGCTGAGTGCTGCTGCACTCCGCTCCTGCCGGTCACACTGCTCAAATGAGCTTTCAAGGGAGAGGGATTCTCTTCTGACGTGTGTGCCATGCTTTGCTTCTTGGTCTCAGAGAATATAGGTAATTAAGGGGATGTGAATGAAATGAACCAGGATCCCTTCAGGGGCCCCTTCCAGCCCCAGGGGACCAGCTCTGATTCCAAAGACATCCTCATGCAGAGGCTTTTTCAGCCACAACTCACTGCCCTGGAGGGAAGGACCTCGTGGAACCATTTTTGTTACCAGCGTAATTCATCACAGAGTCATAGAACCACAGTATCATAGAGTCACAGAATGGCTTGGGTTGGAAGGGACCTTGAAAGGCCATCTAGTGCAATCCCCCGGCCATGGGCAGGGACATCTCTCACTAGATCACGCTGCTCAAAGCGCCATCGAACCTGACCTTGAACACTTCCCATGATGGGGCATCCACTGAGGCTCTGGGCAACCTGTGCCAGTGTCTCACCACCCTCATCGGAAAAAAAAATTCTTCCTTGTGTCCGATCTAAAGGCAGCCTTGTTCAGTTTAAAGCCATTGCCCCCTGTCCTGTCACTAGAGGGCCTGGTAAAACGTCTTTCTCTGCTTTTCCTTTAAGCCCCCTTTAAGTAATGAAAGGACGCAAGAAGGTCTCCCCAGAGCCTTCTCCTCTCCAGGCTGAACAACCCCACCTCTCTCAGCCCTTCTTCATAGGAGAGGTGTTCCAGCCAAGCCTCTGAACGTTTTTGTGGCCCACCTCTGGACACATTCTAACAGACTCTACAGAGGCTTCCCACGGTCAGTGAAGAGACATGAGCTCACACACAGGACTTAGCTCATCCCAAAGCAGACGCGCATGGTAAATGGGACAAACCATCTCTCTGGAGATGCCGATCCTGCAAATACCAGTGGTGGCCCTGGAACTCCCCAGCTGGCAGAAGCTCACAGCAGGGTCTACATGCCTGGTCACGTGTGCATGGCTTGCTTCACCTGTCCCAGCAGAGCCTACAAGCACCGCCATCCCATGGCTCAACCCCATATCCATGCCCACGGTGCTCAGGGACAGGCAGAGAGCAGCGCAAGGGCTTGTGTGTGGGCGAATGTGCTCCAGCTGGGCACACTGCTCTCATGAGCTGCATCTCCCGCTCTCACTGAGTGCAGGTCAGTCTTCCCCCAGCCACGCTCAACCCTTGGATGCAGCACTCTGTCCTTGGATGCAGAAGATGACCCTGTCAAGTCCAACACGTGTGCAGTGGCCCTGGACACAGTGTAGACAGCCTCCCTTTGGGTGTCATGAGTCTTCTCAATTAACTCTACGTGACTTGAGGTTGAGATTTGTGTATGTGTGTATGTGTGTTACCTGAGCCAGCTGTTTAAGTATGTCTTGAGTGTCCTTCACTGGACTCTTCCAGCACGTGCAATGTGTCCTCCAGCCACGCTGAGATGTTTTGCTCCGGAAATGCTTGGGCCTCTCATCCTGTCAGGCAAAAGAAGCCGTCACAGGGGCCTGTGCCTGGCATAAAGCAGGAAATGAAAAACCAGCTATTCGGGAAGCCAAAGCACAGCCCGCAGCATTAGCCGGGATGTTTTGCATTCAAGATGAGCTTGTCAGAAAATAATCACCTCTACAAGGGATGCCTGTGGCAGCCTGGGGCAGTAAAGGTCCATGATAAAAGGCAGCCCAGCTCCTCGCTCTCTCATCCACTTCTCTTGCCTCCTTCTCCTTGGGAACCAGGTGAGTCTGAAGGCCCTTCTCCTTCTCCCCTTTCTCCAAAAGGACGTCTCGCCTCAGTGGACCTCTCGGCTGACACCGGCTTTCTCCTGTGGGAAATCTTGGGGCTAATGGTTGCAGGAGAGGAAAGTAGGGAAATGATCAGACACGTGTGGAAGTTGGGACTGTATTGAGGTGGCTTCTGGACTCAGGGGCTGCTCAGTAGCCACATAGGAGCTGGTGGCTCTCTTTGGGCACTGGCAGGACGAGGCCAAGAAGCCCTCATACATCTCTGCACAGCCTCCGCCTCGCGGCCCTGCAGATTTCCTTTGGCTCCCTCATGGTGTGGTGACAGGCTGCTCCTCATGCACCCCATGTTTTGCTTCCTCCCTGCCCTCTCTCCCAGGCGTACCGCGGACCCCAAGACATGTCGTGCTACAACCAGTGCCAGCCGTGCCAGCCCTGCCAGCCCTGCGGCCCGACCCCGCTGGCCAACAGCTGCAACGAGCCCTGTGTCAGGCAGTGCCAGAACTCCACCGTCGTCATCCAGCCCTCCCCCGTGGTGGTGACCCTGCCTGGCCCCATCCTCAGCTCCTTCCCGCAGAACACTGTTGTGGGATCCTCCACCTCCGCTGCTGTTGGAAGCATCCTCAGCTGTGACGGTGTCCCCATCAACTCTGGGTGCTTTGACCTCTCCTGCATTACCAGCCGCTACTGTGGCAGCAGCTGCCGCCCCTGCTAAAGATGCTGGAAACAGCACTGGATAAGGCTCCCCAGGAACTCAGAGCGTGGTGCTGGACAGAGGATCAAACTTCGTGCCGTTGTTTTAAGAGCACCTGACCCTTCTCTGGCTTGTCCTGCAAGGGCAGACTGGAAGGGACCAGCCCGGGCTCTCTGGAAACACGGCCAATATCTTCCTTTCCTGTCTTCCACTCACCCTTTTTCCTCTCTTCTCTTTGTTGTCTTGTGCTCCCCACCTCCTGCCGTGAGGACCCCAGCCTGTCTCCTTTTGTGGGGCAGGTCCACAGGAAAAGGGAAACAGATTCCCAGCTGCTCCTGCTGGTCCCCAACACTCTGGACCTCCAGTTGGAGGGACCTCATTTCCTTCTTTAGACGCATTAAAAATTTGCTGCAACGCTGCCTGTGTCCCTTAGGTGGTCTTTCCATCTGCAGACTGCCTGCTGGTGAAGAAAGCCGTTGCTTTGGAGGGGAAATAGGTGGGGGCACAGGAAGACCCTTTGTCATTCCTAGAGGCATTGGTGGGTGGGACACACTGCAGTGAGTCCTCTTTCAGGCACTGCCTCGTGAAGCTGAGGAAGACAACCCTAGTCACTCCACAGCCAATGGCCATCAGTCCCTGCCTTGCTGCGTCTCCGCTCAGAAGTAGCCCCTTGGCCCTGGAGCACGTCATGTGAACAGGAATCCTGACAAGGGCGGTCCTCCAGAGGGGAACTGTGGGCATGTGGGAGGCCCCCGGGAGGTGAGCAGTTCCACAAGCTCTTGGGGAAGAGTCCTCCTCTTGCTTTGGGTGGAGCTGTGCTGGGCAAGGAGACTCACAAGAAGATGTTTCCGAAGGATGCATGGAACTGGGAATGGGTAAATAGCCTTGGGGATGGCTCGCAGTCTTGACTCCCCCTGTCCCTCCTGTCCATCACCTGATCTAAGACCCATGGTCAGCACACCTGGGCATGGGCAGCAGGGACAGCTTCCCCGGGCAGCCCTATCACCCTTCAGCACAGCATCTGGCATGGCCCACCTGTTGGCTACGTGCATAGGGCTGAGGTGTTTACCCGTTAGTACTGGTATCAGCTACAGCGGGTATCCCCTGTCCCAGAGAATCCAACCCCTGCTTGGGTGAAGGCAGGCCCAGGACAGTGACCGGTGGCCAACCACACATGGATGCTCTTTGGTGCCTTGACTTCCCCAAGCACGGAGCAGCTTTCTTCAGGCCCACGAACTCTACGGTCCCGCAAGTTCCACAGTCCAGCTCTGGTGTGGAAAGGTGCTGTCTGAGAGCAGATACCCCCACACACCACCAGCACCATAGGACCAGGATGGAGGACAGGGTCATTGCCCTGTGCTGGGTAAGGATGGGGGCATTTCTCCCCAGCTCATGTTCTGTGGGAGGCAGCGCTGGGTCAAGTTTTAACACAGGAGTAACAAGCATAGGACCAAGTCCACTTAGGCCCAGAGCAAGCAGAGGTCCCAGCTCTGGCTTGGGCCCTGGCCCAGGTGTTGTGTTAAGAGGCAGATGCCCAAAGTCAGCGTTAGTAGTTCGGTCGCGCCCAACCCCTCTTGCTGGACTCTCACGGGTCCGGATGCAGTACTAACATCAAACGACCTGCTCAGCCAGGCACCTCCTGAACTCACACGGCCACACTCAGAAGTACGGTCGCGTTCAGGGACAACACACACATGGCTGAGTCAAACAATTGTGCGATTTATTGAAGCAACAGATGCACAAGTTCTTTGGATTGCCGGTGATAAATAAATTCACTGTCTGCAAAGCACGTGCACTAAATTGGTTACGGTCGGGTTACACACGCGAGGGGTGATGAAACAACTCTACAGAGATTCCTAAAATGCCCGCGGGTGCTCGTGGGATAGCCGAGTGTTCGAATCTTACCCAAAGGTGTCCCAATGGGGGGGAAGAGAAGGTCAGCCCATCAGCGGATCCTAAAAGTCAGGAGTGATGGTGTCTTCCCTGACATCCAGGTCTTTTTAAACTATTTTACAGGGATTTACTTTGCAGGTAGAGCTTGAGTGACTCTGGTCATACATACCTTTATCAGGATTGGTTCAAAATTCTCTTGCGTCACGTTTAAAGGTACAGACTAGGAAAAATTCAGTGCGCAAGCTCCTTGAGGGGTGGTCACACCTTGGGAGGTGGGTAACTTTTGAGAGGGGTGTGCGTTTTAGTATTATAATGATATTATAATAAGCAAAGTTCACTCCAAGTACAGCATTTCATCAAAGTTGACAGGTCACTGACCCAGGGCATCGCACGTGCAGCTTATTAAGGTACACACTGTGTACCTTTAAATTCCCTTGTTCACAGACGTCTCCACTTCGCTCCACCCTGCATGCAATTTCTCCCAGGGTCAGCGCACCCAAGTTCCCTGGATGCTGCCAACATCTAGGATTGCCTAGGGAATTGTCATGGTATAACCTCGTTGTGCATTAGCTGCGTTCCACCCGGTCTCAGTGCTGTTCTTATAGTGTAAAGTTCCAAATTGCCCCTCAGCGATTACTCTGCACCAGGGTCTCTATGGGAGCTCAGGCCTAGCACAGGCCTGCCCCCAGCTCTGACATACCTGCGCCTGGCCTGGGCTACTATTGTCCTCCTGGCCTCTCAGGAGTTCCCAGGCAGTCACTGGAGGGAGCCTTCACCTGGGCCTCTTTTGAGTCCAGCCTTGGCCTGGGCCCCAGCCCCAGCTCTGACCCTGGGGCCAAGACCTTCTGGCCATAATCTACCTGGTGCCTAGATGACGGCAAAAATCAACAGATGCTTCTGGGGCAGAATGATCTGCTATCTAGGATACAAGTCTGAGATTGACCCGCTGACTCATACTTTGGGGGTGCTCATTGCTCTACATCATGACAAAATCCTTCTAGACAACAAGTTAAAAAGTTGATGCTGTCTTTGCTATTCCCTGCCTGCAGTGTATGTCAGTTAAGGAGAACAAGACCAACATCTGAAAAGGACATTGTCTACAGAGCATCTCGTTTTCTCTGAAAAACCATGGTAAGCCTGATCACAATACACTGGTTTGAAAAGTATATAAATTGCAAGTTTTGCTCACTGTCTTTTCTCCTCCTTATATTAAAATGGATGTAACAAAAGAGAAAGGCTCTGCATTAGGCTGTCCTGAGAGAAGACTAAAAACCATGCTCATTATTTAATCTGCAAGTGCAGCTGTATTGCCGTTCCAGAAACACAGCCTTTGGATTGTGTTTTCTGAGCTGTCGGGGAACCTTTGCTGAGGCTGAAGTCGCCTTTCACTGCCTTGCCGTCGTCCTCAGAGCTGCCTTCACCTCCTTGTTTCTGACGGTACAGGGGAAAGGATTCAGCAGAAGAGTCAGGTGAGTGTGGGCGGTGGACTCCACTCTCTTGAGACTAAAGGACGAGCGAGCCGTGAGTTTGAGACACATGAAGATGACAGCTCCATGGAGGATGGGGACCACCGTGAGATGGGAGGTACAAGCAGATAAAGCCTCCAGGTGGCTGAAAGACAAGGGACTATGTGGAGAACTGCAAAGGTGATACAGATGAAGAAAACTGTCTTGAAAAGCAGCGTGCTTTGGGTGATGGGGATGGGCACCAGAAAGCCAAGAGTCTCAATGAGCATTGTATCGGCACAGGCCAGGCTCGGGAGAGGCCCAGCATCACAGTAGAGATGGTCAATGTTGTTCCTGGAGCAGAGAAGGCACTGCACCAGCAGCAGAGGCATCTGGGAGTTGATGACCACAAAACGCAGTAGCCATGCTGCTAGGCATAGCAAGAAGCAGAGTATCTTTGTCATGACAGTGATGCAATGCAGCTGTTTGTGTCTGCCAATGTAGCAGCCTAAGGACATTGCTGAGAAGGTTAGAAACTCAGTGACATGCAGGAAGAAGTGGTAAAATGACTGTGACACGCAGCAGGAAACACAAGCGGTTTGTCTTGGTGACAAGGAAAGTCTGCAGTGTTTTGGGGACCATGGTGGTAGTGTTCTGGATCTCCAAGAAGGAGAGCCTGCCGAGGAAGAAATACATCAGGGACTGGTCATTTCCCGCAGTGAAAAAGATGAGGCCATTCCCATCAGAGCTGCAAGATACATGGAAAAGATCAGGACAAACAGGACTATGTGCCACCCGGGATGGTCTGGGAAGCCCAGGAGAAGAAATTGAGTCCCAAATATCCTCTTCTTCTTTGCCATGGCTCCAAGATTACAGACGGAGATTATGTCAGAGTGATGTTGCACACTGCAATAAGAGCAGCAGTAACCTTTCAACAAAAAGTCTTTCCCCGGGCCTGATGGCTCCTCTCACGGCCTCAGGTTGGCAGTGCCAGTCTCATTCTCCCTCCATTTCCTCTCTCTCTCTTCTTTTATACGGTCAGGCATACAAACATCTTGTGTAAGAAACTTATAACTTCAGGACTATAGATTAGGTTATGGTTCAAGAGATATTAGATTGATATTAGATTCTCGTTATCTTGACCAAATACAACCAGAGCTGCTTCAACAGGCCCGGAGTATGTTCTCAGCCTGCTCCTTGTACAGCCCCAACACAGGGCTGGTTTAATAACCCGGCCAAGCTAATCAAGTAGAGACAGTTTAAGCAAAAGATGATGAATTAATAAAATGCAGCTGCTTTATTAGATAAAGGGATTGTAGAATATGGAAACTGTTTGCTTTGGCTGAGTTTTTAATAGAACATCTTGAGGTCTTTCTCAGAATTATGCTAGGCGAAGATTAGTGGCAGAAGCAATAAAGACGACGATGACCCTGAAACTGAAATAAGCATTGGAACTAGAGAAGAAGAATCTAACTGTGACAGGGGATTGTGGTGGACTGTAATAAACAATGAAGTTTGTAGAACTGAAAGGTTGAGTGGAAATTTACAAAGACTTTCGATTTTAGGTAGTGGGTTAGGAAAGGTATATAAGCTGTACAGATGCTTTGGTTATTTGCCATTCACTGTGGTGGTGGCCCAACACTGAGTTGTTAATAAAGCAAACCTAGACATACCCACATCTGGTCAATTTGTTTCCTTGTACACATCTGTCCATCCTTCACTAGGAATTCATCCATCTACTCTACTATATGACCTTCCCTGCAAGTGAGCTACAAATTACAGACTCCTAAATCTGGATTTTTTTTTTTTTTTCTTTTTCTTGTTCTTGCCTTTTTGTCTTGGATCAGTTATGGTCTGGTCTGAATTTGCCTGGGCTTTCTCGGAAGTCAACATGCTGTGGTGCCTCTGTCAAGTGCCTGTACACTAATGCACGCAGTACGAGGAATAAAGATGAGGAGTTAGAGCTCTGTGTGCAGTTGCAGGGCTGCGATCACTTTGGGATCACGGAAGCAGGGTGGGATGGCTCCCATGACGGGCATGTTGCACTGGAGGGGTAGGAGGACAGGTGTTCTGCTGGACATCATACGCACCGAGAAGGAAGGGCTTGTGGGGACGTGAAGATGAAAGGCAGCCTGGGCTGCAGTGACAATGAGATGGTGGAGTTCAGGACCCTGAGGGCAAGGAGGAGGGTAACTCGCAAGCTCAAAAGCCAGGACATCAGGAGAGCAGACTTCTGTCTCTTTAAAGATCTGCTTGGAAGAATCTCAGAGAATAGGGCCCTGGAGGCCAGAGGGGCCCAGGAAAGCTCGTTAATATTCAAGGACCGCCTCCTCTAAGCCCAAGAGCCATCCATCCGAATGGGCAGAAAGGCAAGCAAGCATGCCAGGAGGTCAGCGTGGAAGAACAAGGAGCTCCTGGCAAAAAGAAAACACAGGAAGGAAGGATAAAGAAGGTGCAAGCAAGGACGGGTAACCTTGGAGGAACAAAGAAGCGCTGTCTAAGCGTGCAAGGATGGGATTAGGAAAGTCCAAGCCCATCTGGAACCGAATCTGGTGAGGGATGTTGATGGCAACAAGGCTTCTATAAGGACACAGGTGACATGGAAAAAGCTTAGGTGCTGAATGCCGCCTTTGCCTCAACTTTTACCAGCCAGGTCAGCCTTCAGAGTCCTATGTCCCTGAGACCAGAGGGGAAGTCTGGGACAGGGGAGACGTATCCTTGCTGGAAGAGGATTGGGGAATGGGAATACCACAAGCAAACTGCACATACATAAGTCCATCCGGTGCTAACTCCATAGGACAAATGGAGTTTGGGTCATGTGTCCAAGCTTCCCTGGAGACACTCCCTGTCAGCGATAATACGGCCCTGCCCTTCTTGATTTTGGTTCACAGGTGTGAAACACTGCTGCTGGTTTACATTACAGATGTGTTCATAGCACAGCCCGCACTTCCACCTTGACATGCATGCTGGTTTTCTGCCTCGGCCTTAAATTTCTCATGGAAGATCATAGCCCAACAATCAACTTCTTTTTGAACAGGCGTGGCCTTGCACCTCTGTAAGCATTCCCCAGACCTGCCCAACAGCCGGTAGCTGGGGCACCTTTTCCTTTGTCCCCAGGTTAAAGGCACAGCCACGAGGAGGCAGAGCCGTCAACAATATTTACAGCTATGGCCATGGTTATACAATGTACGACAAAGCTCACAAGAGTTTCTCCCTCCAAACACCTCCCTGACACCCTTAAAACAAAAATAAAGATGGAAAAGGAGGAAACAGCACCTGGGATATCTGAGGCTGTCTCTTGGTTTAAAACTTCCCCAATCCTATTTCCCCTCTGCCAGGGGAGGACGGTGCGTATATTAACGTGTCCTCAAACAAGGGGATGTCACTCAGCACGACCTTCCTGTGCACACAGCAATCCAGTTTGACTTGGAGATCTTTAGTTCTGCACAATTCTGTACCTGTCAGGTCCCTTGTGGCTGTGAGGGCCATGTTACTCCCAGGAAAGCAGATACTTGGCACTGCTCTTTAGATCAAGGAAATGTTGCCACCTTTTTTCTCTGATTTTGGAATGGGAGCTACGCTGCAGGTTCTTGGTACCCCACGCCCGAAGACTTTCACAATACTGACAGCCTGGTGGGAAGTCTGATCAAAATACCACTCTCTCTTACTTTGTTCTGAGTTCTGACCCAGTGTAAAAATGTCACAGCGTTCACATCGTCTAAATGAACAGCAGGAGAATATGGAGTCATGCATGCTGACAGCTTCAAGATGGAGCTGGCCATAACCATCAGGTTCAAATAGCTGGTGCAAATGATGAAAAATTTGCTCTATCCCCCAAACACATTTGTCATAAGCTTCATGTAGTGAGTGATGCCTGATGTGAATTAGTCTAGCTCCAAACCTCTGGACTGGCCAGTCCAACTGCCTGACGTGCTCCATGGAAGCCATGGGGCAGAATTCTGCCTCCTTCAACTCCTGCCGCATTTGAGGGTGAGGGCCAAAATGGGCTCTCAAACGCCCCCTCGGGACTTGGGAGTGCAGCAGGCAGCCTCTGCAGGGGGACAACCTCATTGTGTTCAGCCAGCCTCTTGCGCTGTGAGGGACTGCAGTAACTGGAAAGCGCCTTCCAGCTGGTCCTCTTCTACATTCATGGGAGTTGTCTTCATGGGCCCACCACATTCAGAACACCATTTTGCATTAAGGGCCCGTGCGATCCCTGTAATCCCCTGTGAGTAAGATGCCAAAAGAGGTCAACAGCTTTCTCCAGGGAGCAGCTTTAGGAGGAAGAGAACTGAAACGCAGCAGTGCAGCCCAGCTGCCTGGGAAGCTGACCACAAGTTGAGAAGGGGGGAGGGAGGGAGGGAGGAGGAGAGGGAGGGAGAGAGGGAGAGAGGAAGGGAGAGAGGGAAAAAGAAAGACACGGCACATCCTCAGACAGGGAAGCCCTTGGGTGACCAGCCAAGGATCGCAGGGCTGGGAGCAGCTGGGCCCCATCCTGTCATGCAGCCACAGGCAACCCCACCAGCGTGCTCCAGGCCAACAGCACTTGCCTGCACTGCACCCATCCGGCACCTGAGCGGAGTCTTCTGCTGGCACTGTCACATTCCTGCCCTGGAAATCCTGGGGCCTCTCAATCCCAGCACTCAGAAGAAGCCGCCATGAGGGAATGGGTATGGCATAAGCCAGGAAATGAAAAGGCGGCATCAGGGAAAACAACCACCCAGCCCATGTCAATAGCTGAAATGACTTCCGTTCATCATGAGAAAATTGTCACTTCTGAAGAAGCTACCTCTGGGCCTGGGGCAGTGCAAGGCCACCATAAAAGACTCCTTCTCCTTGGGAACCAGGTGAGTGTGAAGGCCTTTCCCCACATTATTTTCGGCGCATGCTGTGGAGTAATCACTGAGGGGCGATTTAGAAATTTACCCTCTAAGAGCAGCATTGAAACAGGGCGGAACATAGCTCATGTACAATGAGTCTGTACCATGGCAATTCCCGAGGCAACCCCAGATGTTGGCAACATCAGGGGCACTTGGTGTGCTGACCCTGGGAGAAACAGCATGCAGGGTGGAGCGAAGTGGAGGCGTCGCGGCCACGCTCTGTGAACAAGGGAATTTAAGGGTACACAGTGTGTACATTAATAAGTTGCACGTGCGATGCCCTGAGTCAGTGACCTGTCAACTTTGATGAAATGCTGTACTTGGAGTGAACTTTGCCTATTATAATATCATTATAATACTAAAACGCACACCCCTCTCAAAAGTTACCCACCTCCCAAGGTGCGATCACCCCTCAATGAGCGTGCGCACTGAATTTTTCCTAGTCTGTACCTTTGAACGCGAAGTGAGAGAATTCTGAACCAATCCTGATAAAGGTTCGTATGACCAGAGTCACTCCAGCTCCACCTGCAAAGTAAAACACTATAAAATAGTTTGAAAAGAGCTGGATGTCGGGGAAGACTTTTAGGATCCGCCGATGGGCTGACCCTCTCTTCCCCCGCATTGGGACGCCTTTGGGTAAGATTCGAACACTGGGCCATCCCGAGAGGATCCCCAGGTACTTTAGTAGAGTTGTTTAGAGTTGTTTCGTCACCCCACGCGTGTGTAACCCGACCTTAATCAATTTAGTGCACGTGCTTTGCAGACAGTGAATTTATCACCGGCAATCCAAAGAACTTGTGCATCTGTTGCAATAAATCGCGCTATTGATTGACTCAGCCGTGTGTGTGTTGTCCCTGAACGCGACCGTACCTCTCAGTGCGGCCGTGTGAGTTCAGCAGGTGTCCGGCTGAGCAGGTAGTGTGATGTTAGTAGTGCATCCGGATCCGTGATAGTCCAACGAAGGTGTCGGGTGCAACCGGACTACTAACGCTAACTTTGGGCATCATTCAGAACCTAAGCTCAGCCGCCCCCAGTAAAGCAAGGGGGTTTAGTTTCTGCCAAATTGCTCTGCCTCTTAACGCAACACATGCATATGCATGCTCCTGCATCCTGTGCTGGGTCACCGTGCCGCTCCTCATGGGAGGGGAAGAAGGGCGAATGCGTGACTCAGAGAGTGTCTGGGACTTGCCTGAGGAGGCTCTTCTTTGAAGAAATAGGCAGCAGCCTCGTTGGGCCTGGTGACACTTTGCAGTGACATGTCTGGATGAGGAAAACAGGAAAAAATAAACAGGAAACCCTTCTGCCTCACTGCTCAGTCCCTACCTCCTGTCTCAGCAGGTGCCTTTGACTTTGGTGATGGCCTTGTGGCAGACTGCTCCTCCCAGGACATTCATCAGTCGCAGGAGTAGTGGGGGGTGGGACACGTGGCAGTGGGGCACTGTCCCTTGGGGCTGAGGAAGACAGACTCAGCTCCTCCCCAGCCAGTGGTGAACAGGTCCTGCATTCTGGCATCTCTGCTCAGACACGGCTCCTTGGCCTCAGGGCATGTCCTGCAGGTGGGGAGCCCACCCACTGCTGTCCCCCAGTGAGGAGCCAGGTGCTGCTGGAGCCTCAGAGAAGTCAACAGCCGAGAAGCCTGTGCAGAAGGGAATTCCACCTGTCAGACACCTCGACTTCCTTCTGTCGCAGAAGGCTGTATTTCCCATGGTGTTCATCAACACGGGCAGACAGACGCTGCGCTTAGAGCCAGCTGCTGCCTCATATGTGGTACTCTGTGGTACTTGGCCTTTCTTTTACTCGTACCAGAGCAGGCCATAAAAGTTAGAGCCCCGGCTGGCACAGGTGGACTGGAAGGTGTCTCTCTCCTCTACAGTGGCTTGTCCTTCTTGGTGGCTGATACTGGTCTGCCCCATGGTGCCTGGAAGAAAGCAAGGGTCAGCGACTGTGCAGGGAAAGGCTCCGAGATGCAAAACAAGAACAGACGCAAAGTGTCAGAGGAGAAGGCTCCTTCTGCCTTGGGCTGAAGCAAGAACCCCACAGATGGGAAAAGCAAGATGACGAGTGTCTCTGGGCAGGAGGTCTGAGAGCTCAGCTCAGCATGGACCCCAGAGCATAATAATGCTAATTACCTCCCAAAGAGATACCCTCAAGAGGAGAGCTGTGCTTTCACCCAGGTCTTCGGTCCCCATTCTCATGCTGCCCAGAGTCTCCAGGCTACAAGCCTGTAGTGCCTGGCCCTCCTGTTTTGGCTCCAACTCCAGCAGGGTGAGGGACCTGGGAACTCCTGCAAATATGTTTCATCCTGCTCCCCATTCCCTGTCAAAGGGCAAGGGGTCTAAGCTGATCAGGAGAGGAGCTGTTTCTTCTCAGTCTCTTCTTTTCTTTGCTAGCAGTAGCAGCGGCTTGAGAAGGCAGCTGCAAAGCCACCCGCGTGATCTGACGTTTCCCAACGTTTGCCCACAACTCAAGAGCAGCTCATTGCAGAGAGCTGTTGAGGGGTGAGGGTCTCCTGGGGGGAAGAGGAGCCATGCCTCCAGTCAAAGCCAATACTTAACCAGTGGATGCCTCAGGAAGGCAGCAAGGATGAGGTACCCAAGGTGCATGCTGAGACCAATCCTCCTGCATGTGTGAGAGAGACTCAAAAACCCCACACATCCCCCCAAGAGCCCTGAGAAGGCAGAGCTGCTGGAAATGACTCTGCAAGGGGAACAAAGAAGGAAACGGGGAGGAGAAAGTGCTTGTTCTTAGCACGCCTGAAATGCCTGTGCTGTGGTCCTTCCTCCTCCAGCAGTGACATGTGTTGCTCCTGCAGCCAACACCTTCTGCCACTCCAAGGTGAGGGCTAAAAACGGGATCGGCCTGCACCTGGTGACCAACCCCTCTGGCACATACTTCTGTGCCACATCTTGGGACTCTCTCCTTCCTTGATGCCTGTGTCTCCTCTCTCTCTCCATCCTCAAGCCTTTGGCTGGGATGGCCTATCCGGGCTCCTGCACATTGTCTAGCCCAGAGCTCCTGTCAGCCCGCTCCAAGGCTGCAGCTCTCACAAACACAATGTCAAGACCCCCAAAGCCTTGCAGACAACAACTGCCCCACTCAGCCCTACTGGCATTATGGACTTTCTCCCTCTAGCCAAAAGAAGATACCTAAGGACTAATAAAAGACATTTTGTTGTGCCCTGCCCATCCCATCTCATAAATTAGCTTCTGAAAAGATCTTTCGGGGAAAAGAAAGAACATAATCCCAAACAAACAGTCCTTCCACTTGGCCATAAGCTTTCCTTCCTCCATTTCCTTAAAACAAGTAGGACCTGCATTTGTCCTCTCCTTGCATCTAGCAGTTAACACAAAAACCAAACAAACTATTTTTACTCTTTCCACAGAAAAATTTAGGTTGGACAGGACCTGTGAAGACCACCCATTCCACATCCTTGCTCAGAGCAGGTCTCATTAGATCAGGCTCTACCCATCAAGTCTTCAAAATTCTTAAGGCCAGTGTTGTGTTAGGAGGCAGAGCAATTTGGCAGAAACTAAACCCCCTTGCGTTCCAGTCGATCCTCAGATATCAGAGGGACTGGGGGTGGCTGAGCTTGGTGTCTGAGTGATGCCCAAAGTCAGTGTTAGTAGTCTGGTCATGCCCAACACCTCCTTTGGACTATCATGGGTCCAGATGCACTGCTAACACCACACAACCTGCTCAGCTGGACACCTCCTGAATTAACACGGCCACACTCAAAGGTACGGTCACATTCAGGCACAACACACTCGGCTGAGTCAGTCAATAGGGCGATTTATTGAAGCAACAGATGCACAAATTCTTTTAGATTGCCGGTGAAACAAGGATCTAAAATAATTATAAGGTTTTAGCATGTGTCACTAATCAACTGTAAGTTTTGCAGATTTCTTAACATACGGAAGGTTATTGATTACATGATTAGTTTAACTTTAGTGTAGAATTCTTTAGCTTAATAACTGTGTGATTATGTTTAACGGCCTACTCTCATAGTCCTTAGGCTGTATTTGCCGCAATGCTAACATTGTAACTATGTGTAAACGGTTAATCACGAGGAAAGCAGGCCTCATGAAAATTAAAACAAAGAAGAGTTAAGAGCAAGGACTGACAGATTAAAGAGAACAGAGAAGATACCTTAACCTTGAGTGTAGGGACAGACTGCAGGAATGCTCAAACAAGAATGAGAAGAAGGAACTTTCTGCTTCACCAACAGAAGGGGTGAACATTCAAGGAGAAGAAATTATCCTCAAGAGACCCGTGACCATAAAAGGGAAAAAGGAGTAGGGGGCTAACTCCCCAAATGACCACCGATGACCACCCAAGACCCCCACGCATGTGTAGTGTAGTTTTGCAACGCCAGCATTATGTAAATGTAGTAGATAAGAAAGGAGGCGGTGATTTCTTGGAAAATGTGTGAATATTCATGTCTTTAAGGTGTATAAAGGATGAACTTTTCTTTCAGCGCACGCATGTTAGGAGGAGATATCCCCCATGCATCCAGTGCTGCAATAAACATGTCTGCTTGATAACATTTTGATGTTATTGAGTTTCAATTTCTTAAGTTTGAGTTTTTTTGAATCACCGGTGATAAATTCACTGTCTGCAAAGCACGTGCAATAAACTAAATACGGACGAGTTACACACGCGTGGGGTAATAAAGCAACTCTACAGAGATTCCTAAAATTCCCGGGGATTCACTCGGGATGGCCCAGTGTTCAAATCTTACCCAAAGGCATCCCAATGCGGGGGAAGAGAGGGTCAGCCCGTTGGCGGATCCTAAAGGTAAGGAGCGATGGTATCTCCCCTGACATCCAGCCCTTCTCAAACTATCTTGTAGTGTTTTACTTTACAGGTGGAGCTTGAGTGACTCTGGTCATACATACTTTTATCAGGATTGGTCCAAAATTCTCTCGCTTTGCGTTCAAAGGCACAGACTAGGAAAAATTCATTGCGCAAGCTCCTTGAGGGGTAGTCGCACCTTGGGAGGTGGGTAACTTTTGAGAGGAGTGTGCGTTTTAGTATTATAATGATATCATAATAGGCAAAGTTCACTCCAAGTACAGCATTTCATCAAAAGTTTAGAGACTGTTGGCCCAGGGCATCAAATGTTCAGCTTATCAATGTACACACTGTGTACCTTTAGATTCCCTTGTTGACAGAGCGTGGCCGCAACGTCTCCATTCCGCTCCGCCCTCCATGCAATTTCTCCCAGGGTCAGCACACCAAGTGCCCCCGATGTTGCCAACATCTGGGGGTGCCTAGGGAATTGCCATGGAACAGACTCATTGTACATTAGCTACGTTCCACCTTGTTTCAATGCTGTTCTTAGACAGTGAATATAAGTTTAATTTCTAAGTTGCCCCCCAGCAATAATTCCGTAGCCAGCGCCTGTACAACATCTGTGGACAGTGCATTCCAGTGCTTGGGAATTTTCAAGGGAATATCAAAGTTAAAAATAAAAAAGTTTCTAATACCTAGATAAAATTTCCCAGGTTGCAGATCGTGTCTGTTGCCTCTCGCCCTGCCATGGTGCACTCTGGGAAGAGCCTGGATCCATCTTTTCCACATCCTTGGAGCACGTACTTATAGACACCCATGTCGTCACACTTGAGCCTTCTTTTCCTAAGGCACCGTTGCCTCAGGCTCTCTTAGTGCGTCGTGTCCCTCAAACCTCCTGACTGCCTTGGGGGCTTCCACTGGACTCGCTCCCACACGTCAGTCCCTTTCCTACACACCGAGGAGCCCCAGACTGAACACAGGACCTCAGGCATGGTCTCATGAGGGACAAAGAGAGGAGAAGCATCACTTCCCTGCGTGTGCGGGCTACATCTTTGCTAAGACATCTCAGAGCGCAGTGGGTCTGCTTTGCCACAGGGGCACACTGCTGACTCACCTGCAGCCGTTGGCCACCAGGCATCCCCTGCCTGCCCAGCTGTCTGACCTGTAACCGCTGGCTCCAGCATGTTCCAAGCTACATCCAGAAGATGAAAGGTGTCTGTTCCCAGAGCAACTGGTTGCTCTTGACTCAGGCCTTTGGAGAACAGTCCTGGTTTGTATGTCCTACCTGGATGATACCAGTGGGAACTGCAGCACAAATTCCTTCTGCACGTGATCTCTCACTTCATCAGCTTTCTCACTGGGCTCATGCTCCATCTCACTTTCTCTAAGCTACCAAAGTCCAATCCACGGATCTGAACAGTCTGGCATTGCAGGCTCAAGGTTCAGCCAATTCCTAGATGCAAGGCAAGAAAGGCATTTTCCCTCCTCGGGCTAGTTTGGCCAGGGAATATATCACAGGAGCAGTCATGTCTCCTGTCTAGAGCCATTCTCTCCAAAAAAGGCCATCCGTGGATGCAGAGGGAAGCATAAGAGTAAGACAAGCAGGTGGGATACTTCTGCTGAGTATCCCCTCCTGTGTCGCAAGTGAGTCCCTGGGTCTGGACCTGGCTGAAACACTCACACCCAGTGTGTATGTCTCAACAGCTTTCCGCACCGGCACACAGGCTGGGGAGCCACAGATGGCAGCACATATGCCCTTGCCCTTGGCCTTACAGACAGGCTCCACCCATCCCTTCAGGTACCCACATGGAGATCCCCTGAGCGTGCTGTCTGGCCAGTTGGAAGCCCAGTCAAGCAACGCCTGCCAAAGGGATCTATTGCCAGTTCAAAGACAGGGGCCTCTGACGTTGCAGAAACCAGGTTTCCCTCTCTGCTTCTCAAGCCCAGGAACATGGCCTTTGAAGAGCTCAGCGAGCTACTAGAGCCATACAGCCTTTCCTGGGGACCAGCTGGACACAGAACTCTCCCCTCAGGGGACGGCTTGCAGCTTCCGCAAACCTCAGACCTTCGACCCCTTTAGGCAACATAGCACTTCTCTTTCTGACTGTCTCCGAGACATGACGTTGGCAAACCCTGAGCCCCACATGTGTCTTTACAAGGCGTGCCCAAGCTTTCATCCTGTCTCCAGGACTTCACCTGCACACCAAAAACCTCTGCATTTGGTGCAGAGGGAAACCCTCTACAATAGCCTCATGATCTGGAACCTGTGGAGAAAGCCTGAAGGTTTCAGTCACCTCTACATCGTTGTCTCACATCTGTGTTGAGCTCAAACTCTGACTCTGCAGGATGGCTTCTGAGTACCGGAAGAGTTCCCGTGCGGAGAAATGATGGAGAAGCTCAGAAGTAGCCCGTTGTTGATTCCAATGCCGATGCTTGATGCTGGTGACAGTGCTGATGCTGCTGACACCGCCTAGTGGTAGGGGAAGCTCCCCGGGGGGACCGTGGCTGGGCGGGTTTGAGTGAGGCAATGTGGGTCCCAGCGAGCAGAGCAGGCAGGCAAGGTTGGGGCTGTTGTAGAGTCCTAGAATCATCAAATGATAGGAGGGTTTGGGTTGGAAGGGACCTTGAGAGATCACCCTGTCCAACCCTGTGGAATAATCGCTGAGGGGCAATTTAGAAATTTACCCTCTAAGAACAGCATTGAGACCGGGTGGAACGCAGCTAATGTACAATGAGTCTGTACCATGGCAATTCCCGAGGCAACCCCAGATGTTGGCAACAACAGGAGCACCTGGTGTGCTGACCCTGGGAGAAATTGCATGCAGGGTGGAGCGAAGTAGAGAAGTTGCGGCCACGCCCTGTGAACAAGGGAATTTAAGGGTACACAGTGTGTACCTTAATAAGCTGCACATTCGATGCCCTGGGTCAGTGACCTGTCAACTTTGATGAAATGCTGTACTTGGAGTGAACTTTGCTTATTATAATATCATTATAATACTAAAACGCACACGCCTCTCAAAAGTTACCCACCTCCCAAGGTGCGACCACCCCTCAATGTGTGTGCACACTGAATTTTTCCTAGTCTGTGCCTTTGAACGCGAAGCAAGAGAATTTTGAACCAATCCTGATAAAGTATGGATTCTATGACTAGAATCACTCCAGCTCCACCTGTAAAGTAAACCCCTATAAAATAATTTGAAAAGAGCTGGATGTCAGGGAAGACACTGCAGGAGAAGGATGGACTTCACAACTCTATGAGAGTTATATTCCAAAGCTGTTTATTGTCTTGTCTGACTCCAATATATATCATAATTTTTGCTTAGTCGCTGCGCACACACTCATGATTGGTTACAGCTTGTTACACACATTATTGCAATTGGCTATATACAAAATATCACGCGCTGTCCACGCGCCCCTCACACAGTCAGGATTCGCTGCCTGCAGGTGTTCCTGCGCTCCTTTGCTTCCTCTTAGCTGTTTACCACAGCTCCTTCTCCTCAAGGCTGAGCCGTGCAGATATCCAGCTGTTTACCAGCTTCTCAATGCCACAGCTCCTTCTCCTTAAGGTCGAGCCATGCAGAGTGATCCCAACAAGACACCATCACTCCTGACCTTTAGGATCCACTGATGGGCTGACCCTCTCTTCCCCTGCATTGGGATGCCTTTGGGTAAGATTGGAACACTGGGCTATCCCGAGTGGACCCCCAGGAACTTTAGGAATCTCTAGAGTTGTTTCATCACCCCACGCATGTGTAAACGGACCGTAATCAATTTAGTGCACTTGCTTGCAGACAGTGAATTTATCACCGGCAATCCAAAGAACTTGTGCATCTGTTGCTTCAATAAATCGCACTATTGATTGACTCAGCCGCGTATGTTGTCCCTGAACACGACCGTACCTCTGAGTGCGGCCGTGTGAGTTCAGGAGGTGTCTGACTAAGCAGGTTGTGTGATGTCAGTAGTGCATCCAGACCCGTGAGAGTCCAATGAGAGGGGTTGGGTGCGACCAGACTACTAACGCTGACTTTGGGCCTCTGCCTCTTAACGCAGAAAACCCCCTGCCATAGGCAGCAACATCTCTCACTAGATCAGGTTGCCCAAAGCCCCATCCAACCTGACCTAGGACACTTCCAACAATGAGGCATCCACAACATCTCTCGGTAACCCATTCCCCTGTCTCCCTATCACCCTTATAAAAAATTCCTCATGTCCAATCTAAACCTACTCTCCTTGAGTGAGGAGGCACCCGAACTCATTAGCTACCCATTAGCCCTTCTCCTGTCCACACTGGGACCAATAGTATTTGATATCTTCATTAATAACATTGACAGTGGGACTGAGTGCACCCTCAGCAAGTCTGCAGCTGGCACCAAGCTGAGAGGTGGAGCTGGTACCCTTGAGGGAGGGGATGCCATTCAGAAGGACCTTGACAGGCTGGAGGGGTGGGCCCATACGAACCTCATGAAGTTCAACAAGACCAAGTGCCCGGGCTTGCACATGGGTTGGGACAACCCCCAGCGTCAATAGAGACCGGGGGATGAATTGAATGAGAGCAGCTCTGCGAAGAAGGACGTGGGGATACCGCTGCTTAAAAACCTGCAATGAGCCGGCAATGTGCACTTGCAGCCCAGAAAGCCAACCGTATCCCGGGCTGCATCAGAAGAAGTGTGGCCAGCAGGTCAATGGCAGTGTTTCTCCCCTCGGCTCAGCTCTCATGACAGCTCACCTGGAGCACTGCGTTCAGTTCGGGGGTTCCCGATAAAGACAGACATGGACCTGTTAGAGCAGGCCCTCCAGGGAAGGGCCACAAAAATGATCCGAGGGCTGGAAGAGTGTCTTATGAAGAAAGGCTGAGAGAGTTGGGGTTGTTCAGCCAGAGAGGCTGAAGAGAAGGCTTCAGGGAGACCTCACTGCAGTCTTTCAATATATAAAGTGGGCTTAATTAAGAAAGATGGAGAAAGACTTTTTACCAGGGCCTGTAGTGGCAGGACAAAGAGCGATGGTCTACCAGAGCAGCAAGTGCCAAGCTCACCAGCCAGCGATGGAAAATCCTGACACAGGCGTGCTTTCTACACGCATGGTACACATCTGTTGTGGCTGCCTGGTGGCCAACAATGGCAGCAGCTGGGCGAACCTGAGCAATGCTGCAGCTGTTTTCTGAGGAGCTTTCTGACAAACCCCTCTGGCTGGCACCTTGCTTCCTGATGGGGGACTTGCCGAGCACAGCTAGGAGCTGGACTCCCTCCAAGGGAGGCAGGTCACAGTGGGGGGGACCTGAATAAGAGCCTTCCAGGCCAGGTGAGGACCCTTGGAAAATGCCAGCCCTTCTGGGATGTTCTCTGGCACAAGGCTTGTCCTCCTGGTGCCTGTGCACCACTCCTGTGGCTCTGGAGGCCTCTCCGGTGCTAAAAGCAGACGAGGAGACAGACCTCTCCAGCAGCGCAGCTCCACGAGCTCTAATGAGCCAGGTTAACTGACAGACAGCTTGCCTCAGGCAGTTTGAACTCTCCTCCTGATGCCACTTGCTAATTAGTATGAGTTTGGCTTCTGAAGAGGGGGTATCTATCTGAAGGCAACTTCCTCAGGCCAGCTTCCGCCCTGGTGTCCCAGGCTCAGCATTTGCAGCTGCAGGGCATCTGCCTCACCCCAGACACACAACCCTTCGCTGCCACATGAGCGTGTCGGGGCGGCACCTCTCCCCACACTGCAGCTGGAACTGGTCCCAGACCTCCATAATTGCCCTACGCTGATCACCAGAGATGGGCTGGAACTTGTAAAACTTAGGGATTCTTTTGACTTGTTAGGTGGGGAACCGCTGGAGCTGCAGCAATAAGGATGGTCTCTAGCTCTGCCTTTGCCTCTCATGCACGGACTTTGCATGTGAACAGGCTGAGTTTCCAAAAAAGACCCTGCAGCTTGGACCCCACTACACCTTCTGTCTTTCCTGTAATGAGGACGCAATTGATTGAACTACTCCTGCCCAACCCACAAAAGCCCCAAAGCCCTCTGCTGTCATTAAATCCACCAGGGCTTGGAATCTCAGGGTGTGTGGGGAGAGGCTGTTCTTCCTCGTGTGCACCTGCGTGTGCCTGTGGGTGTATTTGTGCCTGTGTGCCCGCAGCTGTGTGTGCATTTGCAAACGCACGTGTGAGAGTGAGTGTCTGTCAGCGTGCGTGTCAACAAGTGCATTTGTGTGTGTGCCTGTGCATGTGTTGGTGTACACGCACGTTTTTGCAGGTGAGCAAGTAAGTGTGTGTGGTGTCAGTGTGCGTGTGTGTGCCTGTGTGGGCATGCGTGTGTGCAGATGAGCACATACATATCTGTGTTTGCACACAAGCTTGCATGTATATCTCCATGCAAGTAAGTATATACAATGCAAGTGTAAGCCACCGAGGCAAAGGGCTCTGGAGCGGGTGATTGTGCCAGGGGACCCTTCCTAAAGTGGTGAGAACATGAAGGCGGCAGCGCAGGGAGAGAGAGGGTGCCCCAGCTCCCCCCCTTCAGGCCGGTGGAGCGGGCTCCTGACGAGCGGCAGCTCTGACTCAGCGTGGGTGGGGACTACAGCGGCGGCGGCGGCGGCCAAAGCCCCCCACATACAAGAGCGTTCCCTGGGAGCACGAGCAACCTGGAACGTGGCAAACAGGGCGGGCAAACAGTACGTGGCGCATCAGAAGGTCGTGGTATGTCAGTTTGCGCAGCAGTTGGCGCAGGCGGGGTGTGCAGTGAAGGTGTGCAGTCAGGGTGCTATCACCCCCGGCACTAGAGGCTCTCTGACGAGTGGCCATTGGACTCCCAGAAGAGGATCAGCCATGGTCTCAATTGGCTGAAAGCCATGGCCAAAAGGAATGTGGTGATCCAGACCGAGCTCCCGCTCAAGCACGCGGCTATAGGGAGTGCCTGAGCCTGTTGCTTGTGCCAGAGACCAGCGGAGACACCACCTTGCGTGCGGTGCGACCAGGTGAGCGACCTGCTCAGCCTGGGGCAGAGCTGGCAGAGGCCGTGGGGAGGCTGAGGGGTATCAGGGAGTGCAAGAGGGAGGTGGGTCAGTGGAGCCGCACCCGGCCGTCCCTGGGGCAGGGGCAGCCGGTGGAGGCTCCACAAGCAGCAGGGGATCCCCTGCCCTCTTGCTGCCAAGCAGAAGGAGGGGACCTAAGAGGTGAGGGAGAATGGAAGCAGGTCCCTGCTCGGGGCAGCAGACGAATCCCCTCCTGGCCTCCCTCACCATCCCAGCTGCCCTCACACAACAGGTATGGGGCTCGGGAACTTGAGGGCCAGGCACATGAGGACCCTGACGAAGGTCCATCCAGGGGGGTGCCTAGGGTGAGTCATCCAGCCCCACGCTTCAAGATGTCCTCTGTTAGGAGAAAAAGGAGGGTAATTGTCGTAGGCGACTCCCTCCTGAGGGGAACAGAAGGCCCAATATGCCGACCGGACCCAACCCACAGGGAAGGCTGCTGCTTCCCTGGGGCCTGGGTGAAAGATGTCACCAGGAAACTCCCTGGTCTGGTTTGGCGCACTGATTACTACCCACTGTTGGTCCTACAGGTTGGCAATATGAGGTTGCGCTAAGAAGCCCAAAGGCAATTAAAAAGGACTTCAGAGCACTGGGGCGACTGGTCAATGGAGCGGGAGCACAGGTAGTGTTTTCATCAATCCCTTCAGTGACAGGGAGGAATGCTGAAAGGAATAGGAAAACACACCTGATCAACACATGGCTCAGGGGCTGATGCCGTCATCAGAATTTGGGTGTTTTTTACCATGAGGCGGTTTACATGGCACTGGGCCTGCTGGCAGCAGATGGAGTGCAACTGTCTCCAAGGGGCAAAAGGATTCTTGCTTACGAGCTGGCAGGCCTTACAGAGAGGGCTTTAAACTAGATTCAAAGGGGGAAGTGGTTAAAACCAGGCTCACTAGAGATGAGCCTAGGGGTGGCATGCCGATGTTGGGGGTGAAACTGATAGCCCAGATCAAGTGCATCTACCCCAATGCATGCAGCATTGGGCACCAAACAGGAGGAGCTGAAGCCATTGTGCAGCGGGACAGCTATGATGTAGTTGCCATCACAAAAACATGGTGGGATGCTTCCCATGACTGGAGTGCTGCAATGGATGGCTATAAGCTCTTCCGAAGGGATAGGCAAGGAAGGAGAGGTGGTGGGGTGGCTCTGTATATTAGGGAGCGTTTTGATTGTATAGAAATCAACGCTTGTGATGACAAAGTCAAGTGCTTATGGGTAAGGATGAGGGGAAAGGCCAACAAGGCAGCTATCCTGCTGGCTGTCTGTTATAGACCACCTAACCAGGGTGAAGAGGCAGAATAAGCATTCTACAAGCGACTGGCAGAAGTCTCACAATCACTAGCCCTTGTTCTTGTAGGGGACTTCAATCTACTGGACGTCTGCTGGAAGTATAACACGGCAGAGAGGAAACAGTGTAGGAGGTTCCTGCAGTGTGTGGAGGATAACTTCCTGACACAGCTGGTGAGTGAGCCCACCAGGGGAGGTGCCTTGCTTGAACTGCTGTTTACAAACAGAGAAGGACTTGTGGGAGATGTGGTGGTCGGAGGCCGTCTTGGGCTTAGCGACCACGACATGATAGAATTCTTGATTCTGAGTGAAGTAAGGAGCGGCATCAGCAAAACTGCTACCATGGAATTCCGGAGGGCAGACTTTGGCCTGTTCAGGACACTGGTTGAGAAAGTCCCTTGGGAGGCAGTCCTGAAGGGCAAAGGGGTCCAGGAAGGCTGGACAACTTCAAAAAGGAAATCTTAAAGGTGCAGGAGCAGGCGGTCCCCATGTGCCGTAAGAAGAGCTGGCGGGGAAGGCGACTGGCCTGGCTGAACAGGGAGATTGTGATGGGACTCAGGGAAAAGAGGAGAGTTTATCACTCTGGAAGAAGGGGAAAGCAACTCAAGAAGAGTACAAGGGTCTCGTTAGGTCAAGCAGAGACAAAATTAGAAAGGCAAAGCCCATCTAGAGCTCAATCTGGCCACAGTCGTAAAGGATAACAAAAAATGCTGCTACAAATATATTAACAACAAATAGAGAGGCAAGGAGAATCTCCATCCCTTACTGGATATGGCGGGGAACATTGTCTCCAAGGATGAGGACAAGGTTGAGGTACTTAATGCCTTCTTTACCTCAGTCTTTAATAGTCAGTCCAGGTATCCGCAGGGTATTCAGCCCCCTGAGCTGGAAGACAGGGATGGAGAGCACAATAAACTCCCCGTAATCCAGCAGGAAACAGTTAAGGACCTGTTAAGCCACCTGGACACCCACAAGTCTATGGGGCCTGATGGGATCCACCCAAGAGTACTGAGAGAGCTGGCGGAGGAGCTTTGCCAAGCCACTCTCCATCATTTATCAGCAGTCCTGGTTAACAGGGGAGGTCCCAGAAGACTGGAGGCTTGCCAATGTGACGCCCATCTACAAGAAAGGCTGGAAGGAGGATCCTGGGAACTACAGGCCTGTCAGCCTGACCTCTGTGCCAGGGAAGATCATGGAGCAGCTCATCTTGAGGGTGCTCACGGGGCATGTGAAGGACAACCAAGGGATCAGGCCCAGCCAGCATGGGTTCATGAAAGGCAGGTCCTGCTTAACCAACCCGATTTCCTTCTATGACCAGGTGACCCACTTAGTGGATGAGGGAAAGGCTGTGGACGTTGTCTACCTGGACTTTAGCAAAGCCTTTGACAGCGTCTCCCACAGCATTCTCCTGGAGAAACTGGCGGCTTGTGGATTAGACATGTGTACTCTTTGCTAGATAAAGAACTGGCTGGATGGTGGAGCTCAGAGAGTTGTGGTGAACGGCGTTAAATCCGGCTGGTGTCCGGTCACAAGCGGTGTTCCCCAGGGCTTGGATCTCAGGTCGGTCTTGTTCAATATCTTTATCAATGATATGGATGAAGGAATCAAGTGCTCCCTCAGTAAGTTTGCAGAAGACACCAAGTTGGGTGGGAGTGTTGATCTGCTGGAGGGTAGGAGGGCTCTGCGGAGGGATCTGGACAGGCTGGATCGATGGGCAGAGGTCAACTGTATGAGGTTTAACAAGGCCAAGTGCAGGGTCCTGCTCTTGGGTCACAACAACCCCATGCAACGCTAGAGGCTTGGGGAGGAGTGGCTGGAGAGCTGCCCAGCGGAAAAGGACCTGGGGGTGATGTTTGACAGGTGGCTGAATATGAGCCAGCAGTGTGCCCAGGTGGCCAAGAAGGCCAACAGCATCCTGACCTGTATCAGGAATAGTGTGGCCAGCAGGAGTAAGGGAGTGATTGTACCCCTATACTCAGCACTGGTGAGGCCGCACCTCGAATCCTGTGTTCAGTGTTAGGCTCCTCACTACAAGAAGGACGTTGAGGTGCTGGAGCATGTCCAAAGAAGGGGAACAAAGCTGGTGAGGGGTCTGGAGCACGAGTCTTATGAGGAGCGGCTGAGGGAACTGGGGTTGCTCAGTCTGGAGAAGAGGAGGCTGAGGGGAGACCTTATGGCTTTCTACAACTACCTGAAAGGGGGTTGTGGTGACATGAGTGTTGGTCTCTTCTCCCAAGTAAGTAGTGATAGGACAGGAGGAAATAGCCTCAATTTGTGCCGGGGGAGGTTTAGATTGGATATTAGGAAAAATTTCTTCACCGAGAGGGTGGTTAAGCATTGGAACAGGCTGCCCAGGGAGGTGGTGGAGTCGCCATCTCTGGAAGTGTTCAAAAAACGTGTGGATGTGGCGCTTCAGGACATGGTTTAGTGGGCATGGTGGTGTTGGGTTGATCGCTGGACTTGATGATCTTGAAGGTCCTTTCCAACCTTAATGATTCTCTGATTCTGTGAATTAAGCTGGGGCTATTGTTTAGTATCTGTGAGCAGTTAACAAGGCACAACCTTGAAGGAAGGAACAAGATAATCACAAAAGAAACACAACTACTGAACATTGAGTGAACTATCCTAATTAATACATAATTAACATATAATAACATATAATGGGCATATTAGAAACCTGCCCCTGGGCGGAGAAAGCCCCCTCCTCACAAAAGCCTCTTCCTCACTGAGCATGCCTAGAAAACAAGGGCACTGTGATTTTACATGGTGACGAGGCTTTTGAGAACCAATGGCAACAAGGGTAACAAAGTCAACTTTTAAAAAAATACTGATAACTGTTGATCGAACTGTATAAATATTTTCCATGTGTTCACTTATGCATGCTAGCTTTGTGAGCCTACCACCTAGCACCCAACTCTGTGCAGATTTGGAATAAAAGCAAGTATCTCGGCTACATGTGGTTTTCAGCTCTCTGCACACTGGGTGGAAGAACTCATATTTGGGACAACAGTATGTAGTGTTGGATTGGTATCTGGCACTGTCCATGTCCATGATGCGCACGTCAAAGATGTCGATCTCGAGGAAGTTGCTGCACGCAAGCTGCTGAAGCCAGTTCTGGTTCCATCACCGCTGCATGTTGCTCGGTTTCAGTAAAGCTCATTCCTCATCAGCCTGGGTGATTCTTACTGTAATACCATCTTACTGTAATAAAGACAGCAACCATAGTAGTAATATCATACCATGTTGTGTAGCAATTAACATAATACAATTCAAATCATTGACTATTTTCACCCAAAATCAAATCTCCCTGAGGTACACATTGGACTTCCCCATCCTTCTGCATTACCCACCAAGTGCACCCAGGTCCCTGGGCAAAAGCAATCCCACAAATGGGTTTGCATTTGCCTGAGGCAGGAGTAACACAGACTGTCTTCCCAGCATATTTTTTACATGCATCACAGGGTTTTTATCCCCTTCTACAGTACGTAAAAGTTTTGATTGGGCAGGGCCAGCTCTATTAGTAGATCCCCTAGTGTTGACTAACCAGGTGGCTTTTGCTAAATGTTTATCCCAATGTTTGAATGTCCCATCACCCATTGCTCTCAGGGTAGTCTTTAACAGTCCGTTGTATCGTTCAATTTTTCCGGAATCTGGTGCATGATGGGGGATGTGATATACCCACTCAATGCCATGGTCTTTGGCCCAGGTGTCTATGAGGTTGTTTCGGAAATGAGTCCCATTGCCTGACTCAGTTCTTTCGGGAGTGCCATGTCGCCATAAGACTTGTTTGTCAAGGCCCAGGATAGTGTTCCGGGCGGTGGCATGGGGCACAGGGTATGTTTCCAGCCATCCGGTGGTTGCTTCCACCATGGTAAGCACATAGCGCTTGCCTTGGCGAGTTTGTGGAAGTGTGATATAGTCAGTCTGCCAGGCCTCCTCATATTTATATTTCAACCATCGTCCTTCATACCAGAGGGGCTTTAACCGCTTGGCTTGTTTGATCGCAGCGCACGTTTCACATTCAGGGATAACCTGTGCAATAGCGTCCATGGTCAAGTCCACCTCTTGATCCCGAGCCCATCTATATGTTGCATCTCTTCCCTGATGGCCTGAGGTGTCATGGGCCCACTGAGCTATAAATAATTCACCCTTATGTTGCCAGTCCAGATCCACCTGAACCACTTCAATCTTAGCAGCCTGATCCACCTGATGGTTGTTTTGATGTTCTTCAGTGGCCTGACTCTTGGGTACATGAGCATCTATGTACTTTTATGACCAGATTCTCTAATCGGACAGCAATATCTTGCCACAATTCAGCAGCCCAGATGGGCTTGCCTCTGTGCTGCCAGTTGCTCTGCTTCCATTGCTGTAGCCACCCCCATAGAGCATTTGCCACAATCTATGAGTCAGTATAGAGAAAGAGTACTGGCCATTTTTCTCATTCAGCAATATCTAAAGCCAGCTGGATGGCTTTCACTTGTGCAAACTGACTTAGCTCACCTTGTACTTCAGCAACTTCTGCGGCTCATCATACAGGGCTCCACACAGCAGCTTTCCACTTTCGATGTTTGCCTACAATATGAGAAGACCCATCAGTAAACAGGGCAGATTGCCTTTCGTTTTCTGTCAGTTTATTATATCAGCACGCGCCACCTCCTCTTCTGGCGATATTCCAAAACCTTTGCCTTCTGGCCAGTCCATGATCACTTCCAAGATTCCTGGACAACTGGGGTTTCCTATTTGAGCCCGCTGTGTAATAAATGTGACACACTTACTCCACGTAGCATCAGTCGCATGATGTGTAGAGGGGACCCTCCCTTTGAACATCCAGCCCAGCGCCGGCAGTCGCGGTGCCAGGAGGAGCTGTGCTTCAGTACCAACCACTTCTGAGGCAGCTCGAACTCCTTCATATGCTGCCAATATCTCCTTTTCAGTTGGAGTATAGCGGGACTCAGATCCCCTATATCCTCGACTCCAAAACCCTAGAGGTCAACCTTGGGTCTCTCCTGGTGCCTTCTGCCAGACACTCCAAGTAGAGCCATTCTCCCCGGCTGCCGTGTAGAGCACATTTTTAACATCTTGTCCTGCCTGGACTGGCCTGAGGGATATAGCATAAACTATCTCCTGTTTCATTTGTGTTCATTTGTGTTTAATTTGTTCGAAGGATTGTTGTTGCTCAGGGCCCCATTTAAAATCATTCTTCTTCTGGGTCACTTGATAAAGAGGGTTTACAATTAGACTAGAATTTGGAATATGCATTCTCCAGAAACCCACAACACCCAAGAAAGCTTGTGTTTCTTTTTTGCTAGTTGGTGGAGACATAGCTGTTATTTTGTTGATCACATCCATTGGGATCTGATGACGTCCATCTTGCCTTTTTATTCTTAAAAACTGGATCTCCTGTGCAGATCCTTTGACCTTACTTTGTTTTATGGCAAAACCAGCTTTCAGAAGAATTTGAATTATTTTCTTCCCTTTCTTGAAAACTTCTTCTGATGTGTTGCCCCATATGATGATGTCATCAAAGTATTGCAGGTGCTTTGGAGCTTCACCCTGTTCCAGTGCAGTCTGTATCAGCCCATGGCAAATGGTAAGGCTGTGTTTCCACCCCTGGGGAAGTTGATTCCGGGTGTATTGGACACCCCTCCAAGTGAAAGCAAACTGTGGCCTGCACTCCACCGCCGAAGAGATTGAGAAAAATGCATTAGCAATATCAGTGGTGGCGTACCACTTGGCTGCCGTTGATTCCAGTTCATGTTGAAGTTCTAGCATGTCTGGCAAACAGCACTCAGTGGCGGTGTGACTTCATTCAGGCCACAATAGTCTACTGTCAGTCTCCATTCTCCATTAGACTTTCGCACTGGCCATATGGGGCTGTTGAAGGGTGAGTGAGTCTTGCTGATCACTCCTTAGCTCTCCAGCCGACGAATCAGCTCATGGATGGGGATCAGGGAGTCTCTGTTGGTGCGATATTGCCGCCGGTGCACTGTTGTGGTAGCGATCGGCACCTGTTGTTCTTTGACCCTGAGCAACCCCACCATGGAAGGGTCCTCTGAGAGACCAGGCAAGGTGGACAGCTGTTTAATTTCTTCCGTCTCCAAGGCAGCTATACCAAAGCCCACCGGTACCCTTTTGGGTCCCTGAAATACCCTCTCCTGAGGTAGTCTATGCCCAGGATGCACAGAGCCTCTGGGCCAGTCACAATGGTGCTTCTGCCACTCATTCCCAGTTAGGCTCACTTTGGCCTGCAGTACAGTCAGCTGCTGGGATCCTCCTGTCACTCCAGAAATACAGATGGGTTCTGCCCCTATATGGCTTGATGCCATTAGGGTACTTTGTGCACTGGTGTCCACTAAAGCCTTATATTCCTGTGGGTCTGATGTGCCAGGCCATCTAATCCACACAGTCCAATAAACTTGGTTGTCCCTCTCCTCCGCCTGGCTGGAGGCAGGGCCCCTCTAGTCCTGGTCATAGTACTTGTTACTCACTTCTTGTAAATAGGAATCAGAAGTCCCTTCAAGAGGATCAGAGGTGAGATCAGCTCTTCTATTCTTTCTGGGGAACTGCCCACTGGAAAGTGGAGCGACGATTTTTCTGGAGGAACCCGAACCTCCTTTGTAATTGTTTTTCCTTGCAACTCGCATACTTGTGCCTCTAGGGTCAAGGTAGGTTTTCCATCCCACCTCCTCATGTCCTCTCCGTAGTCATGCAAGTGAAACCACAGGGTGGCTCATGGTGTGTATCCTCTATATCCTCTCTCTTGAGCAGAAGAGCGCTTATTCCTAATGGCTGAGATACCGGTCCGTACGGGTGGAGGGTAAGGCATATCCTTTTTGAATTGCTGGAACTCCCGGGACAGTTTCTCTACAGCAGAGACGCAGGCCCGTAGGGAGGAAGAGAGACTTTCTTCATATTGCTGGAGTTGGCCAGTCAATTCATCTACCATTGATCCCTCTGTCTTTCCAGGCCATTACTGCTAATGACTTGGCATATGATGATGGTGCACTCCGTACAAGCTTCCGCCACATAGGTCGCGTGCAATTGACTTCATCTGGATCTTTGGATGATTGCCCATTGTCCGAGTCACCATAAATCACTTCCAGCACAGCTAGTTCCCTCAGGTACTGGATACCTTTCTCCATGGTGGTCCGCTTGCCTGGGTGACATAGAACATCTTCCTTGAAGGGATACTTTTCCTTCACACCCAACAGGAGTCATCTCCAGAGGCCAAGGACTCGTGCACCTTTTCCAATTGCTTTGTCAATGTCCCCTTCCCTAGAAAGGGATCCCAGCTGCTTGCCTTCCCTACCCTCTAATCCAGGCTACTGGCCCTGTTATCCCAGCACTGGAGCAGCCAGGTGACAATGTGCTCACCTGGACGAGGGCTGAAATCCTTTCGCACATCTTGCAGTTCACTCAGGGATAGAGACCGGGTAGTTACCGTCTCTTTTATGAGTTCTTCCTCTTCATCCTCTTCAAGCAATGACCCATTCTCTTCTCTCTTCTGTCCTCATGATGGCCCTGCTTTGGGGCACTCTGCCTCCTCAATCTCTTCCTCTGGCTCCTTCTTAGAAAAAGGTTCTTCATCCCTTACTAAACGAGCTGACTTCCCCTTCCAAGATTTCTTCTTTTGTACAGGGCCGACTGATACCGGGACAGGCTGGTTCTCTGGTTCAGCTGCAAGAGTCTGAGTAGCTTGGAATGGGTGAACTGGGGTGTATAAAAGAAGAGAAACCTTTTGATTTATGTACCTACACAGTGTAGATAATGTCTGTGAAAGAGAAATCGTATATTGCTTAATACTGGCCTGTGCTTTTATATATATTTGGTCTCCTTTAAAATGCTCAGAAGAATCACAGGGAATACTTTCCCATATAGAATCTCAAAGGGTCTTGCTCATCCATCATAAACCATAAACCAGGAAATACGAAGGTAGTGTAGCGGGAAACAGCAACACATCCCTGGGATGTTTCCATTCATTACGGGCATACAGGAAAATTGTCCCTTATGCAGAGGCTGCCTTTGGGCCCGAGGCAGTGTGGGGTGAGTATAAAAGCCAGCCCAACTGGTCGCTCTGTTGACCACTTCAGTCACCGCCCTCTCCTTTGGAACCAGGTGACGTGGAACCCCCTTTCTCATCCACGTGCTCCAGGACAAAGTCTAGCCTTCAGGTTGATACCTGCTTCTTAGTCTTGCAAGTGCTCTGTGCGATCATGGTCATGGGGGCACGGGAGGCATGGGCGGTCATGGAGAGAGGCAGAGGCTGGGCTGAGGTAGCTTTTGCTACAGGCCAGGCAGAAGCATCCCTGGGCCTGACTGCTACCCAAAGGACCCCGTGGAGGTCAGGCAAAGAAGCACTTGCTCCCCGCTGCACAGCCTCCACCTCCCCACACGGCAGGTGCCTTGGCTTCCTGTTGGTGAGGTTGCAGGCTGTTCCTCAGGTGTCCTGTGCTCTTCTTCCTCCCTGCCCTCTCTCCCAGGTTGACCACCAGCCCTGAGATATGTCCTACTCCGACAAGTGCTGGCCCTGCCATCCCTGCGGCCTGACCCCACTGGCCAACAGCTGCAATGAGCCTTGGGTCAGGCAGTGCCAGAACTCCATCATTGTCATCCAGGCCTCCCCCATGGTGGTGACACTGCCCAGACCCATCCTCAGCTCCTTCCCGCAGACCACCATTGTGGGATCCTCCACCTCCGCTGCCATTGGCAGCATCCTCAGCTGTGACGGAGTGCCCATCAATTCTGGGTGCTGTGACCTCTCCTGCATTGGCAGCAGCTACTGTAGCAACAGAAGGTGCCCCCCTTGCTAAAGCCACTGGTGACAGCCCAGACAAGGAGCCCTGGGATTCAAGAAGATGATGCCACACTGGTCGAGAGAGATCGTGGCCTTTGCTTTGAGAGGGGCTGAGCAAGCCCTGCTCCTCCTGCAAAAGGTGCCAGCCCTTTAGAAGGGGCCAGCCTGGACTCCTGGAAAACATGGCCAATGCTTTTCGTTCTCTCTTTTTCCTTTGTTGTTTTGGGCTCCTGGAGGAACGGGAGGGCAGGACACACTGTCTGTGGGCCTTCTTCAGGCCCTGTCCCTGGGAGCCGAGGACGACATCTCTGTCTGCTCCACAGCCAGTGACCATCAGCCCTTCCCTTGTTGCATCTCTGACCAGAAATGCTCCCCTTGGCCTCAGAGCATGCCCTACAGATGTGGTGATCCCAACTGGTGCTGCCTTCATGGGAGGGCCGCAGTGCTGCAGGAGGCCCTGGGAGGTCAGCAGTCCCACCAGCACTCAAGGCAGTTCCTCTTGCTCTGAATGGAGCTATGCTGGGGGAGGAGGCTCAGACAGAAGTTGGCCGTGAGGATGGAAGGAGGAGATGGTAGGAGAAATCATCTTGGCTAGAGCTCAGAGCCACTGTTGCCTCCTTCTCACCTTCCCACCCATCTCCAGAAGGAGGCAGCTTGTAATGCATTGAAAGGCAAGGACAATAAGGGCAAGTCCCTCGTTTTTCCTTCACACTCAAAGAGTGCCCCATGCAGCCCAGCACTTCATTACATGGATTTTCAGGGCTGAGGTTCCTTGCAGACTGCACATCTTCAACTCCCATCAGACAGAGCAGCTCCAGAACCAAAAGGTTTTTCACATGGGCCTGTAACATGACAGACATGAGTATCTGACAGTTCCTCACACAGTACTGTAGAGAGAACACTGATCATAAAAGCCCTGCTCTCTCTTCGCAGCTCATGGCAAGTGCAATCCCATCCTGGGGTGCAGGAGAACAGTTTCATGGCAGAAGTTCTCTTACCATCTATTCCTTTTCCCTGAGATACTAACCCCAGCCCCTCACAGGAAAAGGATCTTTGCCTGCAGATCTCTGTGTGCATGGGAGTTATAGGGCTGCCAGGGGAGAACTGAAAGCCCTTTCCCCAGAGCTCAGCCTTGCACAAAAAGGCCTCCTGCTAGGATGCCAAAAGAGAAGAACTGTACTGTGTCCCTCCTCCTAGCTCCATCCTCCACTGAAGCCTACAGCTCATGGAGAACAGCCTTTGCTGCTTGGGCCTCAGCAATTTGGGACAACAAAGACAGCTGAGATGATTTGCACTGACCTGTCTGTGAAACATTGAGAGTGGATGGATTGAAAAAGAGAGGCAATGAAGGATGGATGGTTGGGGAAAGAAAAGCTGTAAACCTGTCACTGGTTACCAGGTAGACAAGCACAAACACCAGTTGACAACATTTACCACTATCCTCTGAATGGAACAACTGTAGGAGAAAGAGAATGCTCCTGATGGCACAGACACTACGCGGAAAAAAAGCATGTCAATGACAAACACTCATGGAATTTCTAATTACCATAACTGTTGCAAAACAAAAAAGACCTTGTCTGGCTTCCAGACATCTACCCAGCTGCTTGCTCTCCCTCCTCAACAGGATAGGAAGAGAAAGTAAGATGAAAAAGATTGTGGGTCGAGATAAAGGCAGAGGTTTTACTTACCAATTACCATCACAGGCAAACCAGACTTAACTTGGAGAAGATTCATTTAACTTACTGCCTCTTATAACCTCTGGCCCAGAGACATGTCCTGCTACAGCAGGTGCAGCCCTGTGAGCCCTGCCGGCCCTGCGACCCAACACTGCTGGCCAACAGCTGCAACGAGCCCTGTGTCAGGCAGTGCCAGAACTCCACCGTTGTCATCCAGCCCCCTCCTGTGGTGGTGACCCTGCCCGGACCCATCCTCAGCTCCTTCCCGCAAAACACCATTGTGGGATCCTCCACCTCCGCTGCTGTTGGCAGCATCCTCAGCTGTGACGGAGTGCCCATCAACTCTGGGTGCTGTGACCTCTCCTGCATCGGCAGCTGCTACTGTGGCAACAGATGTCAACCCTGCTAAACCTGCTGGCAATATCCCCTGGCAAGAACTCTACAAGACCTCAGAACATGGTGCTGGACTGAAGACAGAGCTTCGGGGCATTGCATTTAGAGATTCAGGCCCTTTTCTCCTTCTTCCACTCTCTTCTCTCTCTTCCTTTCCTTTTCTGTTGCCATCTCCCAGTGCCAGCCTAGCAGGGCCTGTTGCTCTCCCTCCCTCTGCAGGGCAGGCTGATGGACACCCTGCAGAAGCCCCACCACAACATAGTGGCTGCCCCTGGTGCTCCCTTGTGAGCCACCTCCTTTTCTGCTTTAGACTCATTAAAGTTGTGCTGCATCCAAGCCTGGGCCTCTGAGTCCTCCTTCCTTTGGTGGCAAATATTGCGGTCTGCTCAGGAAGAAAGGTGGCTTTCTGGAGAGGATTAGGTTGAGTGCAAAAGAGGACCCTTCCTCGTTCCCAGACGAAGGAGAGGGTAGGACTCACTGCACTGGGCAATCTTTTGTGCCCTGTCCCTTGGAGATGAGGAAGACATTCCTGGCTACTCCACAGCCAATGGCATCACTCCTTCCAACCTTGCTGCATCTCTTCCCACATGGGCCTGGAGCACTGTGCCCCCGAGCGTGTTCTGCAAATGGGGAGCTCAACCCCTGAGTGAAGAGCTCATGGCTATGGGTGGCCAGTGGATGAGGTCAACAGTCCCCTGGCTTCTTGGCAAAAGGATTTGCTCTAGCTCTGGATGGGGCTGTCCTGAGGGAGGAGGCTCAAATAGACGATGGCTCCAAAGAGCGGCAGGAGTGGAGATATGGAGACAGTAATACCTGTGGACAGCCTAGAGCCTCATCTCCACCTTCCCTGCGCCTCCATTACGTGATCTGGGGTCCATGGCCAGCACACATGTGCACAGGCAGATGACGTGGGTACCTCATACAGTCCTTCAGCGCCTGGCAGGGCCCAGCTTCTGTCCATACATGCAGGGCTAGAGAAATTCATTGGTGGGCATCTGTGTTCTCCTGGGTGCAGAAAGGGAACTCCTGAAGGCACTGTTGGGCTCAGAATAACAGCTGAGGCACACAGTACTCCAAGGAATATGTGAGGTTCCCCTCCTACTCTTCCTGCCCACAGTTTGGCACAGAGACACCATCTTTTTCCATCTTTCTGGGCTCTGGGCACCTTCAGCGGTACAGCACAGGCATCAATGTAAGCATAGCACAAACACAGGATATCACCCTGCCTGCAGTCTTTCCTGGCTCCCCAAGTGTTCTGAGGCAGGTCTAGCCCAACTTCAGCTCACACCACCACTGCTCCTCACTTGCAGGCCAGGGTCTTCCTAGTACTGTTGTCTCTGTCCACTGCAGATCTGTCCTCCAACAGACCCTTCACACCACTGGGACCCACATAGGCACACTGAAGGGCAGATCTGTGCCCTCACAGCAGAACACTTCTCCCCACACCGAGCTCTGCAGGGAACAGGATCGGTCTGAGCAGTTACAGTGGGCAGACGAGTACTGCTTCTAAATCCAGGAAGCAGAGCCCCAGCATGGGTCAAAGGCCACTCTCTGCCCTGGGCCTAGGCAATGGACCTCAGGATGGAGCCCTTCAGTGCACAACAGAGCTGTCACCTAGAAGACCTAGATGATCAATACACTCCTCTGGTTACATGTATCTGCCACCTTAAGACAGAATTCTAATATGGAACTGTGTACTTACTCTTTGTGGACTCTCATTTCTCTTGATTGTGACAAAAACCTTCTAAAAAAGTTAAAATGTGTGTATGTCCATCTTTGCTACAGGCTGGGGGGTGATGTGATTGAGAGCAGCCCTGCTGCGAAGAACTTGGGATGGCGGATGAAAAGCTGGACATGAGCCGGCAATGTCTGCTCGTAGCCCATAAGGCCAACCGTATCCCAGGCTGCATCTAAAGCAGCTTGGCCAGCAGGTCAAGGAAAGAGATTCTGCCCCTCTACTCCACCCTGGTGAGACCCCCCTGCAGTGCTGTGTTCAGATCTGGAGCACAGGAAAGACATGGACCTGTTGGAGCAGGTCCAGAGGAGGCCACAAAAATGCTCTGAGGGCTGGAACAGCTCTGCTGTGAGGACAGGCTGAGAGAGTTGGGGTTGTTCAGCCTGGAGAAATGAAGGCTCTGAGGAGACCTTGTTGCAGCCTTCCAGTACTTAAAGGGGACTTATAAGAAAGGTGGGGACAGACTTTTTAGCAGGGCCTGTTGTGATAGGACGAGGGGTAATAGTTTTAAACAAAAAAAGAGTAGATTTACTCTAGATATAAGGAAGACATTTTTCACAATGGGGATGTTGAAACCCAGGCACAGGTTGCCCAGATATGTGGTAGATGCCCCATCCCTGGAAACATTCAAGGTCAGGTTGGACTGAGCAACCTAATCTAGTTGAAAATGTCCCTGCTCATTGCAAGGGGGTTGGACTAGATGACTTTTAAAGGTCCCTTCCAAGCCAAACGATGCTTCTATGCTTCTATGATTCTGTTATTCCCTGCCTGCAGTGTATGTCTCTTCAGGTGAAAAAGTCTAGGAAATGAAGAGGACATTAGCCATGCAGCATCCCATTTTCTCTACCAAATATGTTAGTCTCAATTACAATAAACTCTTTCAGAATGCGTATTATCTTTGTCATGACAATGGTGCAGTGCAGTGGTTTGCATACGGTGACATCACAATTAAAGGACATCACTGAGAGTATCATAGAATCATAGAATAGTCCAGGCTAGAAGGAACCTTGAAAGGTTTTCTTTTTCATGAGAGTGGTGTAATGGAGAAATTTGCATATGGCAATATCACGATTAAAGGACATCACTGAGAGGATCACAAACTCCATGATAGCCAGGAAGAAGGGGAGAAATGACTGTACCAACCAGCAGGCAACACAAATGGTTTTCCTTATGACACAGAAAGTATTCATCATTTTTGACACAACGGTAGTGGTGTACCAGAATGGAAACCTGATGAGGAAGAAGAAATGCAGCAAGATCTGCAGATGCTGATTACTACATGTGGTGAACAATTCCTCCAGGAAGGTGAGGAACATGTCTAACAAAGATACATGGAGAAGATAATGGCACACGGGGCCATGTGCCCACCTAAGGAGGTCTGTGAAGCTCAAGGGAATGAGATCAGTTACAGGTGTCCTGTTTTCCTTTTCCATGACCCAGTACAATGTCCATAAGGGATCACCTGCCCAGACAAGAGTGAACGAAAAAAGCTGTCATGGGTTAAATCTTTTCTTTATCTTGGTGTCAAAGGGACAAAACCAGACCCTGTTGCTGACTGACAGAACCCATTTAACCCAGATGAAGTTCTGACCATGCCTCGAGTGATGTGTGGTTGATTAGACTAGAGAAGAAAAGACCTGGAAGACTTCTGCACCGACATTGCTGGTTTGCTAGAACTGACCATTGCCATGAAATGGATGATTCCCACTGCAACTGACTGTATGTGTGGTAATTCGACTGCATTGGCTTCTTAATTGCCTCATTTCTAATTGCCTACTTGAAATAACCAAAGTGCCAGTAAACTATAATATAGAAAATGAGAGGAGGTTTCATCATGTGTGATTGTGATAAGGAGACCATGGTTGGTAAGAGCTGTCGTTCCCTTTGCCCAAGGGAATTAGGCTATGGTGAGACATACGCTAAGCTGACCATACCTCAGAAGCAATAAGGATCAATTTATAAATGAAAATATCAAATTAATTTACCATGTTGTCAAGTGAAAAAATACACTAGAGTGAGTCCCACACTCCCCTTCATGCAACTTTTCCCCTGATCAGACAGGAAGATTTTCCACCAAAGGAAGGAGGACTCGGAGGCCCAGGCTTGGATGCAGCACAACTTTAATGAGTCTAAAGCAGAAAAGGAGGTGGCTCACAAGGGAGCACCAGGGGCAGCCACTAAGTTGCGGTGAGGCTTCTGCATGGTGTCCATCAGCCTGCCCTGCCGAGGGAGGGAGACCAACAGGGCCCTGCTAGGCTGGCATTGGGAGATGGCAACAGAAAGATAAGGAAGAGAGAGAAGAGGGTGGAAGAAGGAATCAATGGTCCGAAGCTCTAAATGCAATGTCCAAGCTCTATCTTCAGTCCAGCACCATGTTCTGAGCTCTTGAGAAGCTCTTGCCAGGGGATATTGCGAGCAGGTTTAGCAGGGTTGACATCTGTTGCCACAGTAGCAGCTGGTAATGCAGGAGAGGTCACAGCACCCAGAGTTGATGGGCACTCCGTCACAGCTGAGGATGCTGCCAACAGCAGCGGAGGTGGAGGATCCCACAATGGTGTTCTGTGGGTAGGAGCTGAGGATGGGTCCGGGCAGGGTCACCGCCACGAGAGGGGGCTGGATGACGACGGTGGAGTTCTGGCACTGCCTGACACAGGGCTCATTGCAGCTATTGGCCAGCGGTGTTGGGCCACAGGGCCGGCACGGCTGGCACGGCTGGCAGGGCAGGCAGGGCCGGCAGGGCCGGCAGGGCAGGCAGGGCTCACAGGGCCGACATGGCTGACAGGGCTCACAGGACTTGCAGGGCTCACAGGGCTTGCAGGGCTCACAGGGCCTGCATGGTTGACAGGGCTCACAGGACTTGCAGGGCTCACAGGGCTGGCAGGGCTGGCAGGGCTCACAGGGACGGCACTTGGTGTTGCAGGACATGTCTCTGGGCCAGAGGTACACCTGGGAGAGAGAGGGCAGAGGGAAGCAGAAAATGGGGATGCATGAGAAGCAGCACTGCACCCAATCACAGTGGAGCCAAGGCACCTCCCGGCACAGCCTGTGCTGCCCAACTCAAGGCCCACGAGCCACCTCTACTAAATCCTAGCTTGTCTCTGTGGAAGGCCTTCTCTCCCCTCCCCTCTCCCATGAGAAGCAGCTCCCAGCCCTGGGCTACGACAGCCCCTCTCAGCTGGGACATACATCGAGGAAAGACCTGGTCTTGATGGAGGAGGAGAAGAGGCTGCACACTCACCTGGTTCCCAAGGAGGAGGAGGCAAGAGAAGCGGATGAGAGAGCAGAGAGTTGGGCTGCTTTTATAGTAGTCCGGCACTGCCCCAGGCCCAGAGGCGCCCTTTGTGGAAGTAATAATTTTCTGTCATGTCAAATGCAAAACATCCCAGCTAATGGCATGGGCTGTGTCCTGGTTTCCTGCCCTGCTGCCTTTTCATTTCCTGGCTGATGCCACGTGCTTTCCCATATGCAGGCTTCTGTCAGTGCCGGGATGAGAGGCCCGAGGATTTCCGGGGCAGAAACACGTCAGCGCAGGCAGAAGACTCAGCTCAAGTGCTGATGGTGTCCTGTGCCGGTCGGTGGTGTACACCTGGGTCATTCCTGTGCGCTTGTTTGTGGCAAAGTTGTCAGGAAATGAGCACCGCTCTCATGTTTCTCCTTCAGGTCCCCAAGGACTCCCACATGAGAGGACTTGCCACATCCTTTTCTCTTGCTTGCCCCATTACTCTCTGATGGTCGCTTATTGTTGCACGGGGGTGGGCTTCTGCTGGTAGGCTTTGACCCTACTGCAACACTAACAGTGCTCTCCGGACAACTTTGCTGGGCTTGTTTCCCTCATCCCCTCTCTGCGCAGTCTCTGCGCGTCCCCAGGCAACACCACGAGCATGTCTGGGGCCTGGTCCTTCCCCGGGGTACTTGAGGCCTGTTCTGCCAGTGTGGCCCTCAGCATCTCCTCAGCAGAGTCCAGAGGTGCTGATGTTTCCCTGGGTTTATGGTTTTTTGTTTGTGCTTGACTATGCGCTGGCTTTATGTGGGCATATGGGTTTTTGCCTGGTTCCATGCAGGCACACATGAGCACATGTGTGTCTGTCTGTGCTTGTGTGACCCTCATGTGGGCATGTGCACGCCATAGCAGGGAGACCCTTCCCTAATATGATCATGAGGACCACAGAGTAGCAGGGTCACCTTGACATAAGGAATGGTGGCTGGACTGGAATTACAGCTGAATAGTGGTGCCTTGGGACCTGGCCAAGTGAGGCTCCCAGAGAACAGAGAACGAGCAATGAAATGCTGTCTCTGCCTCCCGTGCCTTCCATTTCTTACTTTGTAAAGGGAGAGGAAGCCTGCCCACCTTGTGCCGGCCGCTGTCACTGAGTGGGACCCCTTGCCATGCAATGTTGCGGGTGACTGGGATGGGACAAAGGCTCGTCATGCACATGTCAATGCCAGATGCACTTCTGCAGCTCATCAGCCTGGCTGGGGTGAGACCTCACACCAAATGGGTATTGAACGAAGTGGACAGGAGTCTGGATGTTGCTCTGCTGTGAGATGCAGGACAGTTGGCCTGACGCAACGTGGACGTAGCATAGCTCAGGGATGCCCCCTTCTCTTGGGAAGCCTTGCTGAGATCCCTACCAGATGGTGCCAATGGGAGGTTTCATGCAGAGCCAACTCCCCTTCCCATGGGAGCAGCTTTTAAGCTCCAGTTCTAGTGCTTGGCCCCAAGCGGAGGTACGTCTCCCAGCTTGAGCAGATTTTTTCTCCCTCAGGGAGCTGCCAGGCAGAATCTTTTGGGGAAGTGCCCTGGGGGATCAAAGAGGCCCAGGGGGAATGCGAAATACAGCAGTTAGTGTCTGATGATAAAACCATTTTGGAAACAACCATATCTAGCTGCATCTGCTCAGCTTGCTGGAGACATGAAAAGGACCGACCGAGGACATTGGATGGCTGTATTTTCAGAGCAGTTCTTTCCAAATCTTTAAGCGTGGCTAATCATATCATTTCTCTTAAGATCCTGCAAAGTTACATCCACCCCTTATTGAAACCTGAACTGCAGGTTTTCTGTTCAATTTTTGCTTAATCTACATTTGCTTTATACTGCGTTGTACCCACTGCTATGTGGCGAGATTTTGGTAATGGTGGGGAGGTTGCCGGGGTGGCGTCTGTGAGAAGAGCCCAGGCACTGCCCCCATGTCTGACAGAGCCAGTTCCATCCAGCTCCCAAACGAGCTCAATGCTGGCCAAACCTGAGCCTATCAGCAGCACTGGTGGTGCCTCCGTGAGAACATATTTAAGAAAGGGCAAAACACCACACAGGACATGTGGGATGAAGAAAATGAAAGTGTCAGAGAAAATCCTGCAAACAGTAAGGTCAGGGAAGGAGGAGAATGGAGGATGTGCTTCAGGCAATGGTGCAGAGATTCCCAGGCAGCCTTTGGGAAAGACCATGGTGGAGCACATATCCACATTACAACCTATGGAGGCCCCCACTGTGGAACTGTGGCCCCTGGAGGACACACACTGGAGCAGGTCTTATCCTGAAGGACTGCAGCCTGTGGACAGGACCCACACTGGACCAGATATTGAACAGCCGCGGCTCATGGGAATGTCTCATGCTGGAACAGGGAAAAAGAGTGAGGAGAAAGGGGTGCCAGAGAGGAACAGTTGTGTACTGACCACAACCTGCATTCCCCACCACACTGCGCTGGATGGGGAGGGAGGAGATAGAAGAGTCGGGAATGAAAGAGTGAAGCTGAGCCTGGGAAAAAGAGGTGGGGGTGGGGTGAAGGTATTCTAGGGTTTTTCTGGTCTGTTTCTCACCATCCTACTCTACTGGTAAATGGCAATAAACTAAATTAATCTTCCACAAGTTGAGTCTGTTTTGCCCGTGACGGTAGCTGGTAACCGCTGTCCCTGTCTTTGTCTTGACCCACGAGATTTTTCACGTATGTCACAACGAATGACAAAATCAAATAGCTCCTTTTATAAGGTAGAATGGAAAGAGGAATACAGATGTTGAACAATTGTGACATCTCTTCTCATGCTGGGAAACTTACATTTGTGCAACACCTCGTGGAGCCCTGATACATTTTCCCAAGGCACCCTGCGCAGACCCTGACCGTGGAGAGGTTCCTCCTCCCTCTCATATGGAGGTGCCATTTATTTTGTGGAACAAACAAAAGCATGTGTCTTCTCCTGACAGGCTGGGTCGTTATCTCTGTCATAGCACCCACTGGTGTGCAGCAGAGGCCAGCATGGGGCACTCCAGCAGATTCCCTTACACGGGTACTCATGCCAACGTGTGGGCTTCTCAAGCCTTAAGTGCAAGGCCCAGTCAAGAAGACATGGCTTTCTCCAGCTCACTAACTCCTTGAGTACAGTGTCTTCCACAAGGCTCCTGATACGGTGCACAGAGTGGGTTCCACTGAAATGCTTGGGGAGCTCCTCTGTCCTCGGGAGCAGGTCGCAGCTCGGTAGGGCATGTGCAGCCAAGGAGATTTTGTTGCTGGCTCAGGAGATCTGTGGTCCACAACCTGAGAGCATTGCACAGTGAGGAGCATAGAAATGCTGTAGCATGGCAGGAGGTTTACTGTCAAGGGTCTATCTTCCAGTCACTGCTGTGCTGCTCCTCAGAGCTGCTGCGGAACTTGGCACCTGAGCTTTGAGCATGACAAGAAGAAAAGGAAGGGAGAGCAAAAGCAAAGTTAAGGATGACACAGTTTTTAATGTTTGTGAGCAGAGAGGGTTCACTCATCCTTCTGTGTGCCCTTCCCTGCTGAAGACAAAGCCCGTTCAAGGCTATTACCAGCAGTTATCAGCTGGGCTGGTACAATGCTCCAGGAGGTCTGGGGGACTCAAGACATGGGTCAAGAAGAATGGCAAGAAATACATGGATGTACCTGCCAGATATGGCTTGACTGCCAGAACTGAAGGCTTCTCACATTCTCTCCAACATACTGCTCTCCATCACGCTGGTCTTCCTTCCTTGCCAGAAAACTGCAGTGTCTTTGGAGAAATGACAAACAGACTCTAGAAGTCTAGCTCTCCCGCTGGAAGTGTCCGAGCCGCTGAGCCATCAGACAGCTTCACCAGTGTGCTGAGGTGCCTGCTCAAAGGGCTCAAGGCAGCAGACGTACGGTGGGCTCACGAGCCCTGGGGCCAAATGTGCACTCCTAGGGAATGTGCCTCAGTGCTTGTGCTGGGTTGGCCCCACGGAGAGACATGCCTCTTCCCCCTTCCGAGTCTCTATGTCCCTCGTTATCACAGCAGGTTATAACAAATCAGTCCCTTTGCTGAGGCAACAGGCCGTGCAGTAGACTGTTCTTTTCTTCTGTTTCTCTTTTCTTCTGCATGCCATGCCCCCCCTTCTAGAGAAGGAAAACATGGACCTGTGGGAGTGGGTCAAGCAGAGGGCCACAAAAATGATCAGAGGGATGGAACATCTCTCCAGCAAAGAAAGGCTAAGGAAACAGACACCATGCGTTGTGCGTTGTGCCATGTGCCCACAGCTTGGCCTACACGACCTGACGTGATTTCTCCCAGGGAGAAGGAGTAGCAGGATCTCCTGATTTAGAGAAAGAAGCATTAGACAGATGGGGAGAGGGTTTACCTGCCGACCTGGGGTCAGTCGTTAGGGAAGAGGAGCCACTCATGCTGGGAAGCTGTCAAGGAATCATGGAAGAACATGTACCTGAACAGTCAGTACCCGGCAGCCCGTGGTGAAGCCCATGGTGAGGCAGGCTGTGCCCCTGCAGCCATGGAGCTCCATGGTGGAGTAGATTTCCACCTGCAATATGGGGAGGACCCCACGCCAGAGAAGGTGGACCCCAAAGGACGCTGTGACCCTGTGGGCAGCCCACGCTGGAGCAAGCTCCAGGCAGGACCTGTGGTCCCGTGGAGACAGGAGCCGAGGCTGGAGCAGGTTTGATGGCAGGACCTGTGACCCCACGGGGGACCCAGGCTGGAGCCCTCTGTTGATGAAGGATGGCACCCCGTGGGGGGACCCAGGCTGGAGCAGTTTGTGAAGAAGGACTCACACTGGAGAAATCCGTGGAGGACTGTCTCCCCTGGGAGGGTCCCCACACTGGAGCAGGGGCAGAGAGTGAGGAGTCCTCTCCCTGAGGAAGGAGACAACGTGTGATGAACTGACCACAACCCCCATTCCCCATCCCCCTGCGCCGCTCAGAGGGGAAGGAGGTAGAAAATTGGGTGTGAAGTTGAGCCCATGAAGAAGGGAGGGGTGGGGGAAAGGTGTTTTAAGATTTGGATTGAGTTCTCATTATCCTACTTTGATTTTGATTGGCAATAAATTAAAGTACTTTCCCCAAGCTGAGTCTGTTTTGCCCGCGACGGTAATGGGTGAATGATCTCTCCCTGTCCTTATCTTGACCCACAAGCTTTTTGTTACATTTTCTCTCCCCTGTCCAGCTTTGAAGGAGAGTGATAGAGTGGCTATGGTGGGCACCGGGCATCCAGCCAGGGTCAACCCACCGCAGCCTCACTGCAAACGCCTGCATGTTTACTCCTTTGAGGAGGAAAACCCAGCCAATACCTCCTTTCAGCCTCCCTTCAGGTTTTGTCCGCTTCCACCACAGCTGCTCTCCAGAGCCAGCTCTTTGCCTCCCAATACGTGGGCATTCCCAAAATGTGTGCGTTCCCAGAGTGCGCTCTTTGCGGGCCCTCAATGTGCCCACAGGGGTAGACTAGCCCCCAGTGAGGCAACCAGCCATTTTCTGTTGGGCAGAGAAACCAGCACGGATTTGGGGACCGAGGGACTGCCTCCAGCCAAGTGATGCTGGTTCCCTGGCAAAAAGAGAGGCACGAAAAGGAGCGCGACAGCAAAGCAGGTTTGAACAGAGAATCTCCACCACTCTCTGACAGGTCTGGCTCACATACTGAGGGTTTAGCTGAACCCCAGGGCTTTTCCCTCGCTAGGCAGGTTTGCCCTCCTTGGGCCACGAGGTAAAACATGAGGGCAGTAAGGGCTCCTGCCAGCAGCAGCTCCTTTCTCCGGCTCTGGTCGTTAACTGGAGACCGACAGAAGAGAAACAACAGGACCAGCAGCTAGCATAGTGCTCTTGAGCGTTTGCTCCAACGTTCCACCTATTCTCAGGGCAGGGGATTCGTGAGCCTGTTGCTGCTTGGGGATTTGGCAGCCTGCAATAGCTCCCCGCCAGATCCCGTCTCCCCTTGAACACGTTAGGCTTTTTGGACCCTTTTGTTCATGCAAGGCTCTTGGTCTGGACCGAGCTGCAAAAAGTCACGCTGGAATGTGCCTCACAGCATTTCTCCCTACTACTGCCCAGGCTGGAGAGACAGAGACCTAGCCTCTCCACAGCTCCTGGGGAACCCTCCACACCTTTCTGTGCAATGCAGCCTGCTTCATTCCGAGCTGAGTATCTGTACACTCCGACACATGCAGGAGGGGAGAACTTCCTGTATGTGGTATCGGCCTGTGTCCAACTGCTCTTTCACAATATCTGCGTATTAACAGTGCATGCAAGAATGCTTGGTATCTGCAAAAGAAAAGTGCAGAGTAGTCTTACTATTATCTTTATATATCCATTGCCTCTGATATGTCTGAGATGATTTGCTGGGTCCTACACAACCTCCCTGCTCCTCTGTAATAAAGAGGCCCTCTGGAGAGATAATGGACTAGTGGTTAAAGCATTCCTCCCACTGAAAGAAATTAAACATCCTCCTTTGCTGTTCCCCAGGCTTCTTACGGCCAGGGCCAGGATTTTCAGCATGGGGCCGTTCCTGCTTGTGCAGTCCGGCCACAGCTGCTCTTTTCTGCCTCTGAAGAAGTTCAGGCCAGATCTCCAAAGGGACTGTAGAAGTGTCATGAGCAGTTAATGCAGGCTGCGGTCACGCAAAAGGCATGAAGGAGGACATTGGAAGCCTCCTTCGCTCTGACTGACCTGGAGACCTCCGCTATGTCAGCTATCCCCCAGCAGAGGAGAAGCGTCCCTCACGATCTTCTTCTGCCATCCACCTCTATGCCAGACATAAGTGCCTGCACCTACCCCTGCAGAGGAAGGGGGAGGGACTTGATACTCGTCATGAAGGGGTGATCTAGATCGCTTAAAGAACCTCCAGCAAAGCTATTAGCAAAAGTGGTTTTAATATGAAGTTGTAAAAGTGCCACTCAGCTAAGTTCGATGGCAGGGTTCACTCTGTCACTGTACGGCACAGTCATTTGAACAGTGATTCAAAACTACCATGGCACAATCCAAGTTACCAAGACAAAGTCAAAGTTGCCATACTGCAAGGTTATGCACGGTATCGATCGCTTACCAAAGATGTGCCGTTGCTAAAAGGTCTCTGCCTCGAGGGGCAACCTTGAGAGGTGTCCCATCCCAAGGGGAGATCATCGCCATGCAGCCAGGCTGCTCCGCCAAGAGAGCTCAGAGAAGGCTCACTTAGGCTGTCGTATTTACGGAATAAAGTGGTTGCCTTGTAGTCCAGTTGCATGGGATGGAAAAGGTATGCATGAGAGTCCGTGTGCCCAGAACTTTCTTTGTTCCTTGGTAAGTGAGTCTTGGAAAAGCCACCCGTTCTTCACGTGTTAATCGCATGATCGGTGTTCCAAGCTCAGACGCGTCGATGCTCACTGTGTCACTCTGCTCCTTTGTGGGCTTTTCAGAGAACAGATTAAAACCAGGGGAGTTCTTGGCCGTTTACAGTTAGGCCCTTACGTCCTTTGGAGCCTGTAGGAAACTACCGCTACTTTGGGTAGGGGGTCGAGTGCATCCGTCACATCACGCACCTGTGTCTGCCTTGCTCCAGGGACTGCCTGGACAGAGACAGGAGCGGGCGCAGACAGAACACCTGAACCCAGGTGTCTGTCAGTCTCTCCCCACAGCTGCACTTTGTCTCCTTTCTCCCCCCAGACAGAGGACGTTCCTCAAGAGAAGGATCCCTGCTGCAGAAACACCTGTCCAGAGACAGACACAGCCCCTCACTCCAGCAGGAGGATGACACGCCAACACAGCCCTATGCAATACAAACAGCCCTTCTCTGCCCTTTCACATATGCACGTAAACAAGCTCTGGCAGCCTGTGCTACCCTGACCTCAACTCTCCACGACCTAGGCAAGCACCGTGACAACGCCTTTTTAACCCCTTCCCGTGAATGCCAGGAGTAGTCAGCGCGGAGCACTCCTTTACCGCGCTGCTAGGGGCCTTTGCTAGCACAGTGAACAGGAGCTGCAAAGTTCCAGCGGTCAGCACAGCAGCTCCCCGTCACAGCCCCCCTTCCGCATAGCCTTCAGGATGGCGTTGTGCAGCTGAGGTTGTGGCAGGAGAGATGGGAAGCCCAGCTGACACAGGGGACTGGGATGAACCTTTCCCGTCTACCTCTGGCGTCAGTCAGGTTATGTGCGACTTTGGCCTGGAAAGGGGACGCAGAGCTCTTACAGCAGCTGGGCTCTGGGGCTGCAGGCAGGGAGATTCGGGTAGCTCTGGCTACTGCTTATCTGTTTAAATTACCAGCAGTGGGGACAGAAGTCCCTGCTTCTCTGGCATTCAGAAAAACTCCCTAGATTTGGCAGCTGGAGGGTCTTTGAGCGGCCAGCTGCAGGCTGCTTTCCTGCTCCACAAAGGAGGCAGACTCTCTCCTGGACGCGGCCAGCATACAGGCAACAGCAGCGTGTCGTGGCTCCTGGAGTCTCTCCTGACCCGGACGGCCATGAAGACGGTGTCTGTCCTCCTTGAGGGGGAGAGGTATTTCCCAAATATCTTTGGGAGAAAGACGGGGAGAGAAGTCGCGGTGCCCTGAGTGCACCCTCAAGGGTGCAGGGCTGAGAAGTGAGAGCAGCTCTGGAGAGACAGGTTGGGCAGCGCTGGAGCAGTGCCTCCTCAAGGGGCAGGCACAGGGGTTGCGCTGGACTGCAGCACAGCCCTGGGGAGCTCTGGGCAGGAAGCCGTTTGGGTGTTGGGGTGGAAATTGAGGTCACTGTTCCTGTGTGCTGGTCATGAAGGAAACCCGAATTTCCTGGTGGCCAGGGGCTGGTGTTGCTGCTGTGCCCTGATGTAGGCATTTCACAGAATCACAGACTTGCTGAGGTGGGAAGGCACCTCTGTTGACCACCTGGTCTGATGCCCCGGCTCAAGCAGCGTCAGCTAGGGCATGTTGGCTAGAACTATGTCCGGACGTGGTTCAACTATCTCCACGGGTGAAGTGTCCACGGCCTCTCTGAACTACCTGTTCCGGTGTTTGAAGCGCAACGGATTTTCTTTGTGTTCAGGTGGAATGGTATGTGTTTTAATTTGTGCCCATGGCCTCTCATCCTGCCAGTGGGCAGTACTTGGAAGCACCTGGCTCTGTCTTCTTCATTCCCAACCATTGAGACTTTATACGCATTGGTCAGGGCCCCCTTGAGCCTTCTTTCTATATGCCTCTCCTTTGCACGGGGAGAGTTGGAGCCCATCCCCTGGAGACAGGGGCAGGCATGGTAGACCCACTTGGGCCTTGTGTCCACCACAGTCCCCTGCGCTGATCCATGGCTAGAGAAGCCAGAAGGTCTCCACTTCCTGGTCCCCCTGCTGCCTGGTCAGGAGGGTAACACATCAATAGGAACGGTGGAGACCTTGGGGTGGCAGACTGAAGGCGTCAGGGAGGAATCTGACTGGCAGAGGAAGAGGATGGGCCCTACGTGCACGGCCCCAGGCTGATGCCACACGCCTGCTTCCCTACACCCCTCCGGAAGCTGAGGGGTTTCTGCTTTCACCTAGCTGAGGGGAGCAGCGGAGGCAGCATGGTGTCTCAGCTTGCCCTTGTCAGGGTAGGTGTCTGCCAGGACCCAGAGGGGTGCAGCTTCTCTTGCTCTCTCACTGCAGGAGAAAGCTGTGGAGCTGGTGAAGAGTTAGAGCCAGGATGCAACAAATATAGGTAGTGGTGCCTCCAGGACTGAAAGCCTCCTGGGAAAGGGAGGCTGGTGGCAGCCTGGAAACACTGGCAGCAGCCGACTGGACTTGGCAGGAATCCCACTGGGGGAGTCAGAGCATGTGGCTGCAGCTTCTCCAGGTGAAAGACTTCATCTATCAAATGGCAAACCGTTTTGCCAGGAGTCTTGCTTTTATGGAAAAGCTTTTCATAGCAGAGCCAGTGGGTGGTGTCCCCTGTGTGGTGATGCCAGCAGATGCTGGACTTCCCCTCACCTTCCCCAGGCCATGGGGCCCTGGAGCTAGGTCATCTGCTTCTCAGCCAAGGCTAAGTGGGTGGGAACCACTGTTTCCAGGAGTCCCTCATTAGGGGCTTGAAGGGGGAGCTTATGCCATGGCTGGATTCCTACAGTACTGCTGGTGGGAGGGATGCGCAGCCCTTCCAGAGTTGGTGCCATTTGTTGGTGCCATTTTCTGGTGCCATTGGCTCCAGCCCTGATGTCCACCAGCTTCCTCCTCCTGGCTTCACCAGGCTCCCATCTCCTTTTCCCATAGCTCCAGGCTCTGTCATGGCAGAGGACTCCCCCAGCCCCACAAAGCCAGCAGAACCCTGTAACCTCAGAGCTTTCCCACGAGTCATGAGCAAGGACCCTGTGAAACAGCTCAGCCCCTCGCAGCTGCCTGGAGGCAGCATGAAAAGAGTTGGCCTGGCTTCGGGCTTCTCCTCAGTGAGACCTGAGTGCTGTGGCCCTGTCCATGTTCCCTCAGACAACGAGGGGCTGAGACTGTGTCAGTGCCTGGCACTATAGTGGACGGATGCACTACGGGCCTTAGGAACTCTTTGGGGCTGGGCGAGAGGTCAGGCACAACTATGTACAGACACGCGCGCACTAATATATCCAACGCGCACAAGCGTGCACAAAGATATACACAGATTCACAGACACCAGCAAATCTCTGACACTTAGTCCATGTCTTCTGCCCACACAGATGCATCCCTGAGCCTGAAACCATGTGGCCTCTGATCCCTGCTTGAACTGCACCTTTTCCTCTGGGGAAGGCAGAGGGAGTGCTGACCTCATCCACTGGCCACCCATAGCCATGAGCTCAGGGGTTGGTCTCCTCATTCGCAGAACGTGCTCTGGGGCACAGTGCTCCAGGTCCATCTGGGAAGAGATGCAGCAAGGTTGGAAGGAGTGATGCCATTGGCTGTGGAGTAGCCAGGAATGTCTTCCTCAGCTCCAAGGGACAGGGCACAAAAGACTGCCCAGTGCAGTGAGTCCTACCCTCTCCTTCATCTGGGAACGAGGAAGGGTCCTCTTTTGCACTCAACCTAATCCTCTCCAGAAAGCCACATTTCTTCCTGAGCAGACCGCAAGGTTTACCACCAAAGGAAGGAGGACTCGGAGGCACAGGCTTGGATGCAGCACAACTTTAATGAGTCCAAAGCAGAAAAGGAGGTGGCTCACAGGGGAGCACCAAGGGCAGCCACTATGTTGTGGTGGGGCTTCTGCAGGGTGTCCATCAGCCTGCCCTGCCGAGGGAGGGAGACCAACCGGGCCCTGCTAGGCTGGCATTGGGAGATGGCAACAGAAAAGGTAAGGAAGAGAGAGAAGAAAGTGGAAGAAGGAGACAAGGGCCCGAATCTCTAAATGCAATGCCTCGAAGCTCTATCTCCAGTCCAGCACCATGTTCTGAGGTCTGGAGAAGTTCTTGCCAGGGCATATTGCCAACAGGTTTAGCAGGGTTGACATCTGTTGCCACAGTAGCAGCTGGTAATGCAGGAGAGGTCACAGCACCCAGAGTTGATGGGCACTCCGTCACAGCTGAGGATGCTGCCAACAGCAGCGGAGGTGGAGGATCCCACAATGGTGTTCTGTGGGTAGGAGCTGAGGATGGGTCCGGGCAGGGTCACCAGCACGGGGGAGGGCTCAATGACAACGGTGGAGTTCTGGCACTGCCTGACACAGGGCTCGTTGCAGCTGTTGGCCAGCGGGGTCGGGCCACAGGGCTGGCAGGGCTGGCAGGGCAGGCAGGGCAGGCAGGGCAGGCAGGGCAGGCAGGGCTCACAGGGCCGGCAGGGCTGGCAGGGCCGGCACTTGTCATTGCAGGACATGTCTCTGGGCCAGAGCTACACCTGAGAGAGAGAGGGCAGGGGGAAGCAGAAAATGGGGATGCATGAGAAGCAGCACTGCACCCAACCACAGTGGAGCCAAGGCACCTCCCGGCGCAGCCAGTGCTGCCCAACTCAAGGCCCACGAGCCACCTCTACTAAATCCTAGCTTGTGTCTGTGGAAGGCCTTCTCTCCCCTCCCCTCTCCCATGAGAAGCAGCTCCCAGCCCTGGGCTAAGACAGCCCCTCTCACCTGGGACATACATCGAGGAAAGACCTGGTCTTGATGGAGGAGGAGGAGAGGCTGCACACTCACCTGGTTCCCAAGGAGGAGGAGGCGAGAGAAGTGGATGAGAGAGCAGAGAGTTGGGCTGCTTTTATAGTAGTCCGGCACTGCCCCAGGCCCAGAGGCGCCCTTTGTGGAAGTAATAATTTTCTGTCATGTCAAATGCAAAACATCCCAGCTAATGGCATGGGCTGTGTCCTGGTTTCCTGCCCTGCTGCCTTTTCGTTTCCTGCCTGATGCCACGTGCTTTCCCATATGCAGGCTTCTGTCAGTGCCGGGATGAGAGGCCCGAGGATTGCCGGGGCAGAAACACGTCAGCGCAGGCAGAAGACTCAGCTCAAGTGCTGATGGCGTCCTGTGCCGGTCGGTGGTGTACACCTGGGTCATTCCTGTGGGCTTGTTTGTGGCAAAGTTGTCAGGAAATGGGCACTGCTCTCATGTTTCTCCTTCAGGTCCCCAAGGACTCCCACGTGAGAGGACTTGCTGCATCCTTTTCTCTTGCTTGCCCCACCTCTCTCTGATGGTCGCTTGTTGTTGCACGGGGGTGGGCTTCTGCTGGCAGGCTTTGACCCTACTGCAACACTAACAGTGCTCTCCGGATAACTTTGCTGGGCTTGTTTCCCTCATCCCCTCTCTGCGCAGTCTCTGCGCGTCCCCAGGCAACACCACGAGCATGTCTGGGGCCTGGTCCTTCCCCGGGGTACTTGAGGCCTGTTGTGCCAGTGTGGCCCTCAGCATCTCCTCTGCAGAGTCCACAGCTGCTGCGGTTTTCTGGGATTTATATGAGCACACAGCTCTTTGCCTGATTCCATGCAGGCACGCATGAGCACATGTGTGTCTGTCTGTGCTTGTGTGACCCTCATCATGAGGTCATACGCAGGCCAGAGCGCAGACACACTCTCCCCTGGTGTGTCCATGAGCACCGCAGAGTAGCAGGTTGCCCTTGCCAGCAGGTGCCCATCTACAGCTGAATGTTGCTTCCTTTGTCTTGGCAGAGGGGTGCTCGGAGAACTGAAATGCAGTCTCTGCCTCCTGTACCCTCCATTTCTTGCTTTATGTACAGCGAGAAAGGCCAGGAAAGCCTGCTCGCCTATGCAGGACATTATCACTGAAGGTATCTGCTTATGAGGCAATGTTGCTGGTGACACAATGACGCAGGCTCCTTGTGTCCAGGCCAATGCCGGATGTACTTCTGCAGCTCATCAGCCTGGTGCTGAGTGAGGCCGGGGCTGAGACCTTGCACCCAATGGGTATTCAACTGAGGGGACAGGGGTCTACGTGTTGCTTTGCTGTGAGATATAGGACAGACTATGTGCGTGGCAAAGGGGAGTCAAAGAGCCTGGTGTCAAAGAAGTTTGAATCAAACCCCCTTGGTGTTCAAGCACAAGAACTTCCATATCGTCCCCTAAAAAACTTAGTCTGAGTGCCTTTGTCTCTGAAGGCAGGGATACGTGATTTATGGCAAACCACTAAAACCCTGCTGCCTTTTCATGTGCGGGTCAGGAAAAGTCCCTCGTTATGCAGAACGGACCTGTTGTGTAATGACCACAACGTCCTTTCAGCTTTCCACTGCACTGGTTAAGAGTGGAGGAAATGAAGAGCTGTGAATGAAGGAGGGAAGTTGAGTCTGTGAAAAAGAGGTGGGGATGGCGGCAAGGTGTTTTAGGAATTGTTTGGCTGTGTTCTCACCGTCCTGCTCTGTTTTTCATTGGTAATAAGCTAAATGAATCTTCTCCGAGTGAGGTCTTGTTTGCCTGTGATGGTAATTGGTAAGTAATCCCTCCGTCTTTGTCTCGACGCATGATCTTTTTCACCTTACTTTCTAGTTCCTGTCCTGTTGAGGAGGGAGAGTGAGAAAGCATCTAGGTGGTTATCTGGAAGCCAGCCAAGGTCTCTTTGGTTTTGCAACAACTGTGGTAAAGTGCCATGAGTGTTTATCAGTCACATGCTTTTTTCCTGCTTGGTATCTGTGCGTTAAGGAACATTCTCTTTCTCCCACAGCTTCTTCCCTCAGACGAATGTTGTCAACTGGCGTTTGCGCTTGTACACTTTGGACCTGGTGGAAGGTTTACAGCTATGGGCAGAGTGAATGCCCTGTGGGAGGAAAGCTGAGAATGGGAGCCGCTATGCTGATGACCTGATTTCTTCAGCCATTTCTGCCTCAGCTAGAAAAGGTCCTGCATGAGAAGTGATGACACGGAAGAACCACCTGCTCTCTTGGTTCTCTCAAATCTCCTTCTCTGTCATGGAGGGAGGCTGAGGCTGGGCTGAGGTCGCATTTACTACAGGCTAGGCAGGAGCATCCCTGGGCCTGGCTGCTACCCAAAGAACCCCGCAGGGGTCAGGCAAAGAAGCCCTTGCTCCCCGCTGCACAGCCTCCACCTCCCCACACGGCAGCTGCCTCAGCTTCCTGTTGGTGAGGTTGCAGGCTGTTCCTCAGGTGTCCTGTGCTCTGCTCCCTCCATGCCCTCTCTCCTAGGTCGACCACCAGCCCTGAGATATGTCCTGCTGTCCTGGTTTCAGCCAGGATAGAGTTAATTTTCATCATAGAAGCCGGTGTGAGGCTATGATTTGGATTTGGGATGAGAAAACATTGATAACGTGCTGATGTTTTGAGCTGTTGCTAAGCAGTCAAGGATAGTCCAGCTTCTTGTGCTGCCCTGCTAGCAAGAAGGCTGGGGGTGCATGGGAAGCTGGGAGGGGACACAGCTGGGACAGCTGAGCCAGGCTTACCAAAGAGGTATTCCATACCATATGACATTGTGCTCAGTATATGAAGCTGGGACGAAGAAGAAGGAAGGGCTGGAGGGACACTGGGAGTTACAGCATCCCTCTTCCCAGGAAGGCCATTACGCGTGATGGAGCTCTGCTTCCCTGGAGATGGCTGAAGACCTGCCTGCCGATGGGGAGCAGTGAATGAATTCCTTGTTTTGCTTTGCGTGTGCAGCTTTTGCTTTACCTATTAAACTGTCTTTCTCTCTAAAAATGGGTTTCCTCATTTTTATTCTTCCGATTCTCTCCCCCATCCCACCGTGGTGGAGTGAGCGAGTGGCTGCGGTGGGGCTTAGTTGCCGGCTGGGGCTAAACTGCGACACCTGCTCAGAGAAGTGCCAGCCCTGCCTGCCCTGCCAGCCCTGCGGCCTGACCCCGCTGGCCAACAGCTGCAATGAGCCCTGAGTCAGGCAGTGCCAGGACTCCACCGTTGTCATCCAGCCCTCCCCCGTGGTGGTGACACTGCCCAGACCCATCCTCAGCTCCTTCCTGCAGAGCACTGCCATGGGATCCTCCACCTCCGCTGTTGTTGGCAGCATCCTCAGCCGTGATGGAGTGCCCATCAACACTGGGTGCTGTGAGCTCTCCTGCATTGGCAGCAGCTACTGTAGCAACAGAAGGTGCCCCCCTTGCTAAAGCCACTGGTGACAGCCCAGACAAGGAGACCCGGGAGCCCAAAAGATGGTGCCACACTGGTCGAGAGAGATCACGGCCTTTGCTTTGAGAGGGGCTGAGCAAGCCCTGCTCCTCCTGCAAAAGGTGCCAGACCTTTAGAAGGGCCCAGCCTGGACTCCTGGAAAACTTGACCAATGCTTTTCATTCTCTCCTTTTCCTTTGTTGTTTTGGGCTCCTGGAGGAACGGGAGGGCAGGACACACTGTCTGTGGGTCTTCTTCAGGCCCTGTCCCTGGGAGCCGAGGACGACATCTCTGTCTACTCCACAGCCAGTGACCATCAGCCCTTCCCTTGTTGCATCTCTGATCAGAAGTGCTCCCCTTGGCCTCAGAGCATGCCGTACAGATGTGGTGATCCCAGCTGGTGCTGCCTTCATGGGAGGGCTGCAGTGCTGCAGGAGGCCCTGGGAGGTCAGCAGCCCCACCAGCACTCAAGGCAGTTCCTCTTGCTCTGAATGGAGCTATGCTGGGGGAGGAGGCTTAGACAGAAGTTGGCCGCGAGGATGGAAGGAGGGGATGGTAGGAGAAATCATCTTGGCTAGAGCCCAGAGCCACTGCCGCCTCCTCCCCCTCACCTTCCCATCCATAGAATCCTAGAATCGTAGAATATTTTGGGTTGGAAGGGACCTTTAAAATTCATCTAGTCCAACCACCTCTGCCATGAGCAGGGGCATCTTCAACTAGACCAGGTTGCTCAGAGCCCCGTCCAACCTGACCGGGAATGTTTCCAGCGATGGGGCATCTACCACCTCTCTGGGCAACCGGTGCCAGGGTTTCACCATCCGCATTGTCAAAAATTTCTCCCCTGTATCGAGCCTAAATCTTCCCTCTTTTACTTTAAAACCACTCCACCTTGTCCTAGCGCTACAGGCCCTGCTAAATTGCCTGTCCCCATCTTTTTTATAGGTCCCCGTGAAGTACTGAAAGTCTGCAACGAGGTCTACCTGGAGCCTGTTCTTCTCCAGGCTGAACAACCCCAACTCTCTTAGCCTTTCTTTGCTGGAGAGATGTTCCATCCCTCTGATCATTTTTGTGGCCCTCCGCTTGACCCACTCCAACAGGTCCATGTTTTCCTTCTCTAGAAGGGGGGGCATGGCATGCAGAAGAAAAGAGAAACAGAAGAAAAGAACAGTCTACTGCACGGCCTGTTGCCCCAGCAAAGGGACTGATTTGTTATAACCTGCTGTGATAACGAGGGACATAGAGACTCGGAAGGGGGAAGAGGCATGTCTGTCCGTGGGGCCAACCCAGCACAAGCACTGAGGCACATTCCCTAGGAGTGCACATTTGTCCCCAGGGCTCGTGAGCCCACCGTACGTCTGCTGCCTTGAGCCCTTTGAGCAGGCACCTCAGCACACTGGTGAAGCTGCCTGATGGCTCAGCAGCTCGGACACTTCCAGCGGGAGAGCTAGACTTCTAGAGTCTGTTTCTCATTTCTCCAAAGACACTGCAGTTTTCTGGCAAGGAAGGAAGACCAGCGTGATGGAGAGCAGTATGTTGGAGAGAATGTGAGAAGCCTTCAGTTCTGGCAGTCAAGCCATATCTGGCAGGTACATCCATGTATTTCTTGCCATTCTTCTTGACCCATGTCTATGCTAGCTGCTGGTCCTGTTGTTTCTCTTCTGTCGGTCTCCAGTTAACGACCAGAGCCAGAGAAAGGAGCTGCTGCTGGCAGGAGCCCTTACTGCCCTCATGTTTTACCTCGTGGCCCAAGGAGGGCAAACCTGCCTAGCGAAGGAAAAGCCCTGGGGTTCAGCTAAACCCTCAGTATGTGAGCCAGACCTGTCAGAGAGTGGTGGAGATTCTCCGTTCAAACCTGCTTTGCTGTCGCGCTCCTTTTCGTGCCTCTCTTTTTGCCAGGGAACCAGCATCACTTGTCTGGGGGCAGTCCCTTGGTCCCCAAGTCCGTGCTGGTTTCTCTGCCCAACAGAAAATGGCTGGTTGCCTCACTGGGGGCTAGTCTACCCCTGTGGGCACATTGAGGGCCCGCAAAGAGCGCACTCTGGGAACGCACACATTTTGGGAATGCCCACGTATTGGGAGGCAAAGAGCTGGCTCTGGAGAGCAGCTGTGGTGGAAGCGGACAAAACCTGAAGGGAGGCTGAAAGGAGGTATTGGCTGGGTTTTCCTCCTCAAAGGAGTAAACATGCAGGCGTTTGCAGTGAGGCTGCGGTGGGTTGACCCTGGCTGGATGCCCGGTGCCCACCATAGCCACTCTATCACTCTCCTTCAAAGCTGGACAGGGGAGAGAAAATGTAACAAAAAGCTTGTGGGTCAAGATAAGGACAGGGAGAGATCATTCACCCATTACCGTCGCGGGCAAAACAGACTCAGCTTGGGGAAAGTACTTTAATTTATTGCCAATCAAAATCAAAGTAGGATAATGAGAACTCAATCCAAATCTTAAAACACCTTTCCCCCACCCCTCCCTTCTTCATGGGCTCAACTTCACACCCAATTTTCTACCTCCTTCCCCTCTGAGCGGCGCAGGGGGATGGGGAATGGGGGTTGTGGTCAGTTCATCACACGTTGTCTCCTTCCTCAGGGAGAGGACTCCTCACTCTCTGCCCCTGCTCCAGTGTGGGGACCCTCCCAGGGGAGACAGTCCTCCACGGATTTCTCCAGTGTGAGTCCTTCTTCACAAACTGCTCCAGCCTGGGTCCCCCCACGGGGTGCCATCCTTCATCAACAGAGGGCTCCAGCCTGGGTCCCCCGTGGGGTCACAGGTCCTGCCATCAAACCTGCTCCAGCCTCGGCTCCTGTCTCCACGGGACCACAGGTCCTGCCTGGAGCTTGCTCCAGCGTGGGCTGCCCACAGGGTCACAGCGTCCTTTGGGGTCCACCTTCTCTGGCGTGGGGTCCTCCCCATATTGCAGGTGGAAATCTACTCCACCATGGAGCTCCATGGCTGCAGGGGCACAGCCTGCCTCACCATGGGCTTCACCACGGGCTGCCGGGTACTGACTGTTCAGGTACATGTTCTTCCATGATTCCTTGACAGCTTCCCAGCATGAGTGGCTCCTCTTCCCTAACGACTGACCCCAGGTCGGCAGGTAAACCCTCTCCCCATCTGTCTAATGCTTCTTTCTCTAAATCAGGAGATCCTGCTACTCCTTCTCCCTGGGAGAAATCACGTCAGGTCGTGTAGGCCAAGCTGTGGGCACATGGCACAACGCACAACGCATGGTGTCTGTTTCCTTAGCCTTTCTTTGCTGGAGAGATGTTCCATCCCTCTGATCATTTTTGTGGCCCTCTGCTTGACCCACTCCCACAGGTCCATGTTTTCCTTCTCTAGAAGGGGGGGCATGGCATGCAGAAGAAAAGAGAAACAGAAGAAAAGAACAGTCTACTGCACGGCCTGTTGCCTCAGCAAAGGGACTGATTTGTTATAACCTGCTGTGATAACGAGGGACATAGAGACTCGGAAGGGGGAAGAGGCATGTCTCTCCGTGGGGCCAACCCAGCACAAGCACTGAGGCACATTCCCTAGGAGTGCACATTTGGCCCCAGGGCTCGTGAGCCCACCGTACGTCTGCTGCCTTGAGCCCTTTGAGCAGGCACCTCAGCACACTGGTGAAGCTGTCTGATGGCTCAGCGGCTCGGACACTTCCAGCGGGAGAGCTAGACTTCTAGAGTCTGTTTGTCATTTCTCCAAAGACACTGCAGTTTTCTGGCAAGGAAGGAAGACCAGCGTGATGGAGAGCAGTATGTTGGAGAGAATGTGAGAAGCCTTCAGTTCTGGCAGTCAAGCCATATCTGGCAGGTACATCCATGTATTTCTTGCCATTCTTCTTGACCCATGTCTTGAGTCCCCCAGACCTCCTGGAGCATTGTACCAGCCCAGCTGATAACTGCTGGTAATAGCCTTGAACGGGCTTTGTCTTCAGCAGGGAAGGGCACACAGAAGGATGAGTGAACCCTCTCTGCTCACAAACATTAAAAACTGTGTCATCCTTAACTTTGCTTTTGCTCTCCCTTCCTTTTCTTCTTGTCATGCTCAAAGCTCAGGTGCCAAGTTCCCCAGCAGCTCTGAGGAGCAGCACAGCAGTGACTGGAAGATAGACTCTTGGCAGTAAACCTCCTGCCATGCCACAGCCTTTCTATGCTCCTCACTGTGCCACGCTCTCAGGGTGTGGACCACAGATCTCCTGAGCCAGCAACAAAATCTCCTTGGCTGCACATGCCCTACCGAGCTGCGACCTGCTCCCGAGGACAGAGGAGCTCCCCAAGCAGTTCAGTGGAACCCCGTCTGTGCACCGTATCAGGAGCCTTGTGGAAGACACTGTACTCAAGGAGTTAGTGAGCTGGAGAAAGCCATGTCTTCTTGACTGGGCCTTGCACTTAAGGCTTGAGAAGCCCACACGTTGGCATGAGTACCCGTGTAAGGGAATCTGCTGGAGTGCCCCATGCTGGCCTCTGCTGCACACCAGTGGGTGCTATGACAGAGATAACGACCCAGCCTGTCAGGAGAAGACACATGCTTTTGTTTGTTCCACAAAATAAATGGCACCTCCATATGAGAGGGAGGAGGAACCTCTCCACGGTCAGGGTCTGTGCAGGGTGCCTTGGGAAAATGTATCAGGGCTCCACGAGGTGTTGCACAAATGTAAGTTTCCCAGCATGAGAAGAGATGTCACAATTGTTCAACATCTGTATTCCTCTTTCCATTCTACCTTATAAAAGGAGCTATTTGATTTTGTCATTCGTTGTGACATACGTGAAAAATCTCGTGGGTCAAGACAAAGACAGGGACAGCGGTTACCAGCTACCGTCACGGGCAAAACAGACTCAACTTGTGGAAGATTAATTTAGTTTATTGCCATTTACCAGTAGAGTAGGATGGTGAGAAACAGACCAGAAAAACCCTAGAATACCTTCACCCCACCCCCACCTCTTTTTCCCAGGCTCAGCTTCACTCTTTCATTCCCGACTCTTCTATCTCCTCCCTCCCCATCCAGCGCAGTGTGGTGGGGAATGCAGGTTGTGGTCAGTACACAACTGTTCCTCTCTGGCACCCCTTTCTCCTCACTCTTTTTCCCTGTTCCAGCATGAGACATTCCCATGAGCCGCGGCCGTTCAATGTCCGGTCCAGTGTGGGTCCTGTCCACAGGCTGCAGTCCTTCAGGATAAGACCTGCTCCAGTGTGTGTCCTCCAGGGGCCACAGTTCCACAGTGGGGGCCTCCATAGGTTGTAATGTGGATATGTGCTCCACCATGGTCTTTCCCAAAGGCTGCCTGGGAATCTCTGCACCATTGCCTGAAGCACATCCTCCATTCTCCTCCTTCCCTGACCTTACTGTTTGCAGGATTTTCTCTGACACTTTCATTTTCTTCATCCCACATGTCCTGTGTGGTGTTTTGCCTTTTCTTAAATATGTTCTCACGGAGGCACCACCAGTGCTGCTGATAGGCTCAGGTTTGGCCAGCATTGAGCTCGTTTGGGAGCTGGATGGAACTGGCTCTGTCAGACATGGGGGCAGTGCCTGGGCTCTTCTCACAGACGCCACCCCGGCAACCTCCCCACCATTACCAAAATCTCGCCACATAGCAGTGGGTACAACGCAGTATAAAGCAAATGTAGATTAAGCAAAAATTGAACAGAAAACCCACAGTTCAGGTTTCAATAGGGTGGATGTAACTTTGCAGGATCTTAAGAGAAATGATATGATTAGCCATGCTTAAAGATTTGGAAAGAACTGCTCTGAAAATACAGCCATCCAATGTCCTCGGTCGGTCCTTTTCATGTCTCCAGCAAGCTGAGCAGATGCAGCTAGATATGGTTGTTTCCAAAATGGTTTTATCATCAGACACTAACTGCTGTATTTCGCATTCCCCCTGGGCCTCTTTGATCCCCCAGGGCACTTCCGCCAAAGACTCTGCCTGGCAGCTCCCTGAAGGAACAAAAATCTGCTCAAGCAAGACGTACCTACGACTGGGGCCAAGCACTAGAACTGGAGCTTAAAAGCTGCTCCCATGGGAAGGGGAGTTGGCTCTGCATGAAACCTCCCATCGACACCATCTTACAGGGATCTCAGCAAGGCTGCCAAAGGGAAGGGAGCATCCCTGAGCTATGCTAGCTCTACGTTGCGTCAGGCCAACTGTCCTACATCTCACAGCAGAGCAACATCTGGCCTTTCTGTCCCCTTAGTTCAATACCCATTTGGTGTGAGGTCTCACCCCAGCCAGGCTGATGAGCTGCAGAAGTGCATCTGGCATTGGCATGTGCATGACGAGCCTTTGTCCCATCCCAGTCACCCGCAACATTGCATGGCAAGGGGTCCCACTCAGTGACAGCAGCCGGCACGAGGTGGGCAGGCTTCCTCTCCCTTTACAAAGTAAGAAATGGAAGGCACGGGAGGCAGAGACAGCATTTCATTGCTCGTTCTCTGTTCTCTGGGAGCCTCGCTTGGCCAGGTCCCAAGGCACCACTATTCAGCTGTAATTCCAGTCCAGCCACCATTCCTTATGTCAAGGTGACCCTGCTACTCTGTGGTCCTCATGATCATATTAGGGAAGGGTCTCCCTGCTATGGCGTGCACATGCCCACATGAGGGTCACACAAGCACAGACAGACACACATGTGCTCATGTGTGCCTGCATGGAACCAGGCAAAAACCCATATGCCCACATAAAGCCAGCGCATAGTCAAGCACAAACAAAAAACCATAAACCCAGGGAAACATCAGCACCTCTGGACTCTGCTGAGGAGATGCTGAGGGCCACACTGGCAGAACAGGCCTCAAGTACCCCGGGGAAGGACCAGGCCCCAGACATGCTCGTGGTGTTGCCTGGGGACGCGCAGAGACTGCGCAGAGAGGGGATGAGGGAAACAAGCCCAGCAAAGTTGTCCGGAGAGCACTGTTAGTGTTGCAGTAGGGTCAAAGCCTACCAGCAGAAGCCCACCCCCGTGCAACAATAAGCGACCATCAGAGAGTAATGGGGCAAGCAAGAGAAAAGGATGTGGCAAGTCCTCTCATGTGGGAGTCCTTGGGGACCTGAAGGAGAAACATGAGAGCGGTGCTCATTTCCTGACAACTTTGCCACAAACAAGCGCACAGGAATGACCCAGGTGTACACCACCGACCGGCACAGGACACCATCAGCACTTGAGCTGAGTCTTCTGCCTGCGCTGACGTGTTTCTGCCCCGGAAATCCTCGGGCCTCTCATCCCGGCACTGACAGAAGCCTGCATATGGGAAAGCACGTGGCATCAGCCAGGAAATGAAAAGGCAGCAGGGCAGGAAACCAGGACACAGCCCATGCCATTAGCTGGGATGTTTTGCATTTGACATGACAGAAAATTATTACTTCCACAAAGGGCGCCTCTGGGCCTGGGGCAGTGCCGGACTACTATAAAAGCAGCCCAACTCTCTGCTCTCTCATCCACTTCTCTCGCCTCCTCCTCCTTGGGAACCAGGTGAGTGTGCAGCCTCTCTTCCTCCTCCATCAAGACCAGGTCTTTCCTCGATGTATGTCCCAGCTGAGAGGGGCTGTCGTAGCCCAGGGCTGGGAGCTGCTTCTCAGGGGAGAGGGGAGGGGAGAGAAGGCCTTCCACAGAGACAAGCTAGGATTTAGTAGAGGTGGCTCGTGGGCCTTGAGTTGGGCAGCACAGGCTGTGCCGGGAGGTGCCTTGGCTCCACTGTGATTGGGTGCAGTGCTGCTTCTCATGCATCCCCATTTTCTGCTTCCCTCTGCCCTCTCTCTCCCAGGTGTACCTCTGGCCCAGAGACATGTCCTGCAACACCAAGTGCCGTCCCTGTGAGCCCTGCCAGCCCTGCCAGCCCTGTGAGCCCTGCAAGTCCTGTGAGCCCTGTCAACCATGCAGGCCCTGTGAGCCCTGCAAGCCCTGTGAGCCCTGCAAGTCCTGTGAGCCCTGTCAGCCATGTCGGCCCTGTGAGCCCTGCCTGCCCTGCCGGCCCTGCCGGCCCTGCCTGCCCTGCCAGCCGTGCCAGCCGTGCCGGCCCTGTGGCCCAACACCGCTGGCCAATAGCTGCAATGAGCCCTGTGTCAGGCAGTGCCAGAACTCCACCGTCGTCATCCAGCCCCCTCTCGTGGCGGTGACCCTGCCCGGACCCATCCTCAGCTCCTACCCACAGAACACCATTGTGGGATCCTCCACCTCCGCTGCTGTTGGCAGCATCCTCAGCTGTGACGGAGTGCCCATCAACTCTGGGTGCTGTGACCTCTCCTGCATTACCAGCTGCTACTGTGGCAACAGATGTCAACCCTGCTAAACCTGCTCGCAATATCCCCTGGCAAGAGCTTCTCAAGAGCTCAGAACATGGTGCTGGACTGAAGATAGAGCTTGGACATTGCATTTAGAGCTTCGGACCATTGATTCCTTCTTCCACCCTCTTCTCTCTCTTCCTTATCTTTCTGTTGCCATCTCCCAATGCCAGCCTAGCAGGGCCCTGTTGGTCTCCCTCCCTCGGCAGGGCAGGCTGATGGACACCATGCAGAAGCCTCACCGCAACTTAGTGGCTGCCCCTGGTGCTCCCTTGTGAGCCACCTCCTTTTCTGCTTTAGACTCATTAAAGTTGTGCTGCATCCAAGCCTGGGCCTCTGAGTCCTCCTTCCTTTGGTGGCAAACCTTGCGGTCTGCTCAGGAAGAAAGGTGGCTTTCTGGAGAGGATTAGGTTGAGTGCAAAAGAGGACCCTTCCTCGTTCCCAGACGAAGGAGAGGGTAGGACTCACTGCACTGGGCAATCTTTTGTGCCCTGTCCCTTGGAGCTGAGGAAGACATTTCTGGCTACTCCACAGCCAATGGCATCAGTCCTTCCAGCCTTGCTGCATCTCTTCCCACATGGGCCAGGAGCACTGTGCCCTGGAGCACTTTCTGCGAATGGGGAGCCCAACCCCTGAGCTCATGGCTATGGGTGGCCAGTGGATGAGGTCAGCAGTCCCCCGGCTTCTTGGCAAAGGGATTTGCTCTGGGTGGGGCTGTGCTGAGGGAGGACGCTAGAATAGACGATGGCTCCATAGAGGGGCAGGAGTGAGGATATGGAGACAGTAATACCTGCGGACAGCCCAAAGCCTCATCTCCACCTTCCATGCGCCTCCATTACGTGATATGGGGTCCATGGCCAGTGCACATAGGCACAGGCAGATGACGTGGGTACCTCATACAGACCTTCAGTGCCTGGCAGGGCCCAGCTGTTCTCCTGACATGCAGGGCTGAGGTAATTCTCAAGTTAGGTTTGGTATCAGCCACACAATGAATTCCCCACTCCCTGTGAAACCAACAGCCCCATGGGCCACTGCACCTCCAGGACACCATGGCTGCTCTGTGGTACTTTGTCTCCTCCAAGCCTGGGGCAGCTTTCCCAGGCCGATAAGGTTGCACCACTGCCAGATGCCAGCTCTGCTCTGGAACGGCTCTGTGCAAGAGCAGTTACCCTCTGCATTCCCACCAGACCATTGTGGCGACAGTGGGACATGTTTCTGTGCTCAGCAGTTTCTCTGATCTGTCTCTGCTGGGCCATTCTCAGCCCTCTTGTGTTGGCTGGTATTCTGGGGCACCAGCTGGACCCCAATCCTTGGCATACCAGAGGCCTTGGCAAGGAGGAGATACTGAGGCAGTCATGCACATCTGGAGCTCTGGAGACTGCCTTCCCCAGAGGAAAAGGTGCGGTTCAGGCAGAGGGTATTTGTGCCTGGAGGCTCAGTTAGGGGAGCAAGGTGACGCAGGTTATCCTCCTGCAGCTCATGGATATATATGGTGGAGCAGATATCCACCTGCAGCCCATGTGGAACTTAATGCCAGAGCAGGTGGCTGTGCCCAGAAGAAAGCAGTGACCCTGTAGAGAGCCCATACTGAAGCAGGCTCCTGGCAGGAACCGTGATCCTGTGGAGAGGAGTCCATGCTGGAGCAGGTTTTCTCACGGAACCTGTGGCCCCGGGGAGGACCCAAACTGGAGCAGTGCGTGAAGAAGTGCAGCCCATGGGAAGGATCCACACTGGAGACGTTCATGGAGGACTCTCTCCCATGGGTGGGATCCACAGCGGAGCAAGGGAGCAGCGTGAGCACAACGAGTGGCAAAGACTGCACGTAATGAACTGACTGCTACCCCCGTTCCCTGTCCCCCTGTGCCGCTTGGGGCGAGGCGGTAGAGGAGTTGGGAGTGAGGCTGCACCCAAGCAGAAGGGAGGTGTTTCACATTTGTTCTTATTTCTCATTACCCTACCCCATGGTAAATTGGCAATATGTTATTTTCCCCAAGACAAACCCACCTCCCTTCAGGTTTGTTTTGCCCATGATCATAATTGCTGAGTGACTTCCCTGTCGTTATTTCAACCCAAGAGCCTTTTGCCATACTTTCTCCCATTGTCCACTTGAGGAAGGGGAGTGATAGGATGGCTTGGTGGGCACCTGTCAACCAGGCAAGGTCAACGCACCACAACCTCAAAAGGTCATCAGCTCCAATTTTTCATGGGAAAGGGAGCCTAGAGAAGATTATCTACCTCCCTGTCCAATCACATCTTGAAAACTTTCACCTATGGGGACTCTTTCATCAATGGGACGTGTCTGGGGGAGGTTGTTCCAGTGGATGATTGTTCTTACGGACAAAACCAGCCCCTGTTGCCGTTTGACAGAACTCATTTAACCCAGATGAAGGTCTGACCATGCCTGGGCTGTGGTGTGGGTAGTAGAGCAGAGCAGAGCAGAGAGGACCTGGCAGACTTCAGACTGACATTTCTGGGCTGCTGGAACTGACCATTGCCATGAAATGGCTGATTCCCACTGCAAGTCATTGTATGTGTGGTAACTCCTGGGTGCATTGGTTTCTTAATGCCGAATTGCCTACTTCAAATGCCCAAGGTGCCTGTTAGCTATAATGTAGAGTGTGGATGGAAATCTCATCATGTGTGATTGGGGTGAGGAGGGAACGCTGGGTGAGAGCTGCCAACGTCATTGCCCAAGGGAGCGAAGCTATGGTTCGACAGCTGCTTGGATGAGCATCCCTTGGGAGCAGTTAGTTAATTTGTGAAAACACGAAATCAATTCAGCGTGGTGTCAAGTGAAGGACCCACAGCCGTCGCTTTGTCTTCAGGGGAAGCAGCCTGGCATGGGCTGGATGGAAATCCGTCCCTGCTGGGTTTGACGCATTTCTGAGACAATGCGGGCACATCTTTACAGGCAGGCCAGAAGACGCAACTTCACACAAAACACTCTGATCCCTTTCTGGAGAAGCAAAAGAAGGTGGTGGGATTCACCTTACTTCCCCATCCTTTGCAGAGATCACGTCAGTCTCCGCATGTAACAGTGACGTGGCATGGCTCTTTGGTACCTACAGGAGGACAGCTACTCTGGCCATCAATGAGAAGATGAAGGGACTGACTGCAAGGGGAAGCTGGGATTGTCCAGGGGTGGGCATTGCTCCCAAAGAGGCACTCTCAGGAGCATGTATGCAGTCTGTTTCTCCTGCAGATGTTAAGACAGAAGACAGAGGAGGCTTGGAGACTGGAAGAGATCTGTGGGCTCTGTAGAGGGCCTTCCGGGATTCCATTGTGTCCTCCCTTCAGGCACAGGGTGGACACATGTCTGACTGCAATGGCAGAAGTTGATCAATCATGCCTTGGACATGGGAGGGTCGGATGTTTCAAAAGAGGCCAAAAGAGCTCAGGATCCTTAGCAAGACAAAGACAGAGGCTGAGGAAAAGTGGGATGCTGCTTTGGAAATGGCCTGTAGTGAGGGGGAAAGCCCAGGGAAGCAAGGGGCACCAATGGAATGAACAGATTTCCCAAAGCTAAAGGTGTGCAAGACCTGCAAAGCAAGTACACGGAATAGCTAATTGTGAGCCAGGGGAGTAGCAAGCGACAGCCTAGTGGCTCACCTGCTGGAGAATTTGCCTTGACCATGGACAGCCAGAGCAGCTCTGGGGTGCAGTAGCAGGCACATTTCAGGGAATAAAGCATCCATGTAGGATGACTGTCTGAGAGATTTAGAAGGGAAAAGAAAAAGATTTTTTCAATGTTTGCTTTCTTCAGATTCAGGACACAGTTAAACTTGATATTCCCCTCATACTGCATTTCTCTGCAGATTCACGTGGGTGGAAGAACAGCCAGGCCTCTTTCTTCAGCTTGGGTTTTGTTGACAGGTTAAATGCTATTAGCCTGCCTAGTTCGGATATGCAGGCTTTCCCAAAAACCATACATGATTTAAGAACAGAAGAGCTAAAGTCACCGCTTTAGAGCTGCCTAGCAATAAAAACACAGAAACTGAAGGGCCAGATCCCTTTGCCATGGATGCCAATCCCCACTCCACTCAGTGCCAGCAATAAACCCACAGTGGTCTCTCCCAGCTCCCTGGCTTGAATGTGTTGGTCCCCCACATCCCTCCCCAGGGGCTCAAACAAGGTCCTGACGTCCAGCTCCCTGCGGCTCTCATCACCAAATCTCCTTCTCATGCAGAACCACGAGCAAGCTCTGAAACTGGGCTGCCCATCACCAGCAGGTAGCCACTGATTACTGAGACTCCTGGAGCCTCGAGTGAAGCCCAGTGTCCCGAGTCCAACTCCATCCCAGCCATAGCGGCCCAGGAGGCCCTGGGCTTCTGCCAGAACATGGGGTAGGAAGTATTGTCCAACATCGCTACTGTCCCTGCTTTGATCCAGGGTATTGCTGTCTCTTAGGGCTGGAAACAGACACCATGCATTGTGCGTTGTGCATTGTGCCCACAGCTTGGCCTACACGACCTGACGTGATTTCTCCCAGGGAGAAGAAGTAGCAGGATCTCCTGATTTAGAGAAAGAAGCATTAGACAGATGGGGAGAGGGTTTACCTGCCGACCTGGGGTCAGTTGTTCGGGAAGAGGAGCCACTCATGCCAGGAAGCTGTGCATCCGGTATCGGAACCACGAGGCCTGACCTATTTGTTAGAGCAAGCGGTGCTGGGCATCAGGGAACGCTACCTGGGTCGTATTCAAAAGTGTGACAAGAAAGAGTGAAGTCTAATGCTCGCAGTCCCCGCACTGCAATTCTCTGTCGCTGGGTATTTGATGCAACGTTTAGGGAAGCAGGGCTTGACAGCGATGGCTGCCAGGCTTCCTTCCCCATCTTGGGGAAAAGCAGCCCTGCCCTTCCGTGTGGTAGGAGCTCAGAGGTCAGAGACTCAGGCCCAGTTCCAGGGCAAGAATTAACTCCCTGCCCAGCATGGAAGAAATCACCTTCCATCATCCCTGCCCAGGCCCTGGACACTAACAGATCACCCTGTTCCCCCAGCACAGCTCAAGCCTAGCAGTGAGAGCCTCTGCCTCACCAGGGCAAGCGGCTCTTTGACCCAAAACCACACAGCACCTCCAGAAAATGAAAGGCTCCCCTCCACAGAGGAAATGGTGTCTCTGGTATCTAGCCTTTGTGGGACACTCCCCTGAGGAGCAGTCTCTCCTTTCCTGCCTGAGACCTGAGCAGAAGCAGCAGCTGACCAGTAGTTCCACCTGCTGACCTGGGGTCAGTCGTTAGGGAAGAGGAGCCACTCATGCTGGGAAGCTGTCAAGGAATCATGGAAGAACACGTACCTGAATAGTCAGTACCCGGCAGCCCGTGGTGAAGCCCGTGGTGAAGCCCATGGTGAAGGCCATGGTGAGGCAGACTGTACCCCTGCAGCCTTGGAGCTCCATGGTGGGGTAGATCTCCACCTGCAACATTGGGAGGACCCCACGCCAGACAAGGTGGACCCCAAAGGACGCTGTGACCCTGTGGGCAGCCCACGCTGGAGCAAGCTCCAGGCAGGACCTGTGGTCCCGTGGAGACAGGAGCCCAGGCTGGAGCAGATTTGATGGCAGGACCTGTGACCCCATGGGGGACCCAGGCTGGAGCAGTTTGTGAAGAAGGACTCACATTGGAGAAGTCCGTGGAGGACTGTCTCTCCTGGGAGGGTCCCAACTCTGGACCAGGAGCAGAGGGTTAGCAGTCCTCCCCCTGAGGAAGGATACAACATGTGATGAACTGACCACAACCCTCATTCCCCATCCCCTGCGCTGTTCAGAGGGGAAGGAGGTAGAAAATCGGGTGTGAAGTTGAGCCCATGAAGAAGGGAGGGGTGGGGGAAAGGTGTTTTAAGATTTGGATTGAGTTCTCATTATCCTACTCTGATTTTGATTGGCAATAAATTAAAGTACTTTCCCCAAGCTGAGTCTGTTTTGCCCGTGACGGTAATGGGTGAATGATCTCTCCCCGTCCTTATCTTGACCCACAAGCTTTTTTGTTACATTTTCTCTCCCCTGTCCAGCTTTGAAGGAGAGTGATAGAGCGGCTATGGTGGGCACCGGGCGTCCAGCCAGGGTCAACCCATTGCAGCCTTACTGCAAACACCTGCATGTTTACTCCTTTGAGGAGGAAAACCCAGCTAATACCTCCTTTCAGCCTCCCTTCAGGTTTTGTCCGCTTCCACCACAGCTTTGCCTCCCAATACGTGGGCATTCCCAAAATGTGTGCGTTCCCAGAGTGCGCTCTTTGCGGGCCCTCAATGTGCCCACAGGGGTAGACTAGCCCCCAGTGAGACAACCAGCCATTTTCTGTTGGGCAGAGAAACCAGCACGGACTTGGGGACCGAGGGACTGCCCCCAGCCAAGTGGTGCTGGTTCCCTGGGAAAAAGAGAGGCACGAAAAGGAGCGCGACAGCAAAGCAGGTTTGAACGGAGAATCTCCACCACTCTCTGACAGGTCTGGCTCACATACTGAGGGTTTAGCTGAACCCCAGGGCTTTTCCCTCGCTAGGCAGGTTTGCCCTCCTTGGGCCACGAGGTAAAACATGAGGGCAGTAAGGGCTCCTGCCAGCAGCAGCTCCTTTCTCCGGCTCTGGTCGTTAACTGGAGACCGACAGAAGAGAAACAACAGGAGCAGCAGCTAGCATAGTGCTCTTGAGCGTTTGCTCCAACGTTCCACCTATTCTCAGGGCAGGGGATTCGTGAGCCTGTTGCTGCTTGGGGATTTGGCAGCCTGCGATAGCTCCCCGCCAGATCCCGTCTCCCCTTGAACACGTTAGGCTTTTTGGACCCTTTTGTTCATGCAAGGCTCTTGGTCTGGACCGAGCTGCAAAAAGTCATGCTGGAATGTGCCTCACAGCATTTCTCCCTACTACTGCCTAGGCTGGAGAGACAGAGACCTAGCCTCTCTACAGCTCCTGGGGAACCCTCCACACCTTTCTGTGCAATGCAGCCTGCTTCATTCCGAGCTGAGTATCTGTACACTCCGACACATGCAGGAGGGGAGAACTTCCTGTATGTGGTATCGGCCTGTGTCCAACTGCTCTTTCACAATATCTGCGTATTAACAGTGCATGCAAGAATGCTTGGTATCTGCAAAAGAAAAGCGCAGAGTAGTCTTACTATTATCTTTATATATCCATTGCCTCTGATATGTCTGAGATGATTTGCTGGGTCCTACACAACCTCCCTGCTCCTCTGCCATGGAGAGGCCCTCTGGAGAGATAATGGACTAGTGGTTAAAGCATTCCTCCCACTGAAAGAAATTAAACATCCTCCTTTGCTGTTCCCCAGGCTTCTTACGGCCAGGGCCAGGATTTTCAGCATGGGGCCGTTCCTGCTTGTGCAGTCCGGCCACAGCTGCTCTTTTCTGCCTCTGAAGAAGTTCAGGCCAGATTTCCAAAGGGACTGTAGAAGTGTCATGAACAGTTAACGCAGGCTGCGGTCACGCAAAAGGCATGAAGGAGGACGTTGGAAGCCTCCTTCGCTTTGACTGACCTGGAGACCTCCGCTATGTCAGCTATCCCCCAGCAGAGGAGAAGCGTCCCTCACGATCTTCTTCTGCCACCCACCTCTATGCCAGACATAAGTGCCTGCACCCACCCCTGCAGAGGAAGGGGGAGGGACTTGATACCCGTCATGAAGGGGTGATCTAGATCGCTTACAGAACCTCCATCAATGGTATTAGCAAAAGTGGTTTTAATATGAAGTTGTAAAAGTGCCACTCAGCTACCTTCGATGGCAGGGTTCACTCTGTCACTGTACGGCACAGTCATTTGAACAGTGATTCAAAACTACCATGGCACAATCCAAGTTACCAAGACAAAGTCAAAGTTGCCATACTGCAAGGTTATGCGCGGTATCGGTCGCTTACCAAAGATGTGCCGTTGCTAAAAGGTCTCTCTGCCTCGAAGGGCAACCTTGAGAGGTGTCCCATCCCAAGGGGAGATCATCGCCATGCAGCCAGGCTGCTCCGCCAAGAGAGCTCAGAGAAGGCTCACTTAGGCTGTCGTATTTACGGAATAAAGTGGTTGCCTTGTAGTCCAGTTGCATGCGATGGAAAAGGTATGCATGAGAGTCCGTGTGCCCAGAACTTTCTTTGTTCCTTGGTGAGTCTTGGAAAAGCCACCCGCTCTTCACGTGTTAATCGCATGATCGGTGTTCCAAGCTCAGACGCGTCGATGCTCACTGTGTCACTCTGCTCCTTTGTGGGCTTTTCAGAGAACAGATTAAAACCAGGGGAGTTCTTGGCCGTTTACAGTTAGGCCCTTACGTCCTTTGGAGCCTGTAGGAAACTACCGCTACTTTGGGTAGGGGGTCGAGTGCATCCGTCACATCACGCACCTGTGTCTGCCTTGCTCCAGGGACTGCCTGGACAGAGACAGGAGCGGGCGCAGACAGAACACCTGAACCCAGGTGTCTGTCAGTCTCTCCCCACAGCTGCACTTTGTCTCCTTTCTTCACAAACTTTCTCCAAGTTTCTTTCCAGTACTTGGTAGCACCTGACTCCGTCTTCTTCATTCCCAACCATTGAGACTTTATACACATTGGTCAGGGCCCCCTTGAGCCTTCTTTCTATATGCCTCTCCTTTGCATGGGGAGAGTTGGAGCCCATCCCCTGGAGACAGGGGCAGGCATGGTAGACCCACTTGGGCCTTGTGTCCACCACAGTCCCCTGCGCTGATCCATGGCTAGAGAAGCCAGAAGGTCTCCACTTCCTGGTCCCCCTGCTGCCTGGTCAGGAGGGGACACATCAATAGGAACGGTGGAGACCTTGGGGTGGCAGACTGAAGGCGTCAGGGAGGAATCTGACTGACAGAGGAAGAGGATGGGCCCTACGCGCATGGCCCCAGGCTGATGCCACACGGCTGCTTCCCTACACCCCTCCGGAAGCTGAGGGGTTTCTGCTTTCACCTAGCTGAGGGGAGCAGCGGAGGCAGCATGGTGTCTCAGCTTGCCCTTGTCAGGGTAGGTGTCTGCCAGGACCCAGAGGGGTGCAGCTTCTCTTGCTCTCTCACTGTAGGAAAAAGCTGTGGAGCTGGTGAAGACTTAGGGCCAGGATGTAGGTAATGGTGCCTCCAGGACTGTAAGCCTCCTGGGAAAGGGAGGCTGGCGGCAGCCTGGAAACACTGGCAACAGCCAACTGGACTTGGCAGGAATCCCACTGGGGGAGTCAGAGCATGCGGCTGCAGCTTCTCCAGGTGAAAGACTTCATCTATCAAATGGCAAACCGTTTTGCCAGGAGTCTTGCTTTTATGGAAAAGCTTTTCATAGCAGAGCCAGTGGGTGGTGTCCCCTGTGTGGTGATGCCAGCAGATGCTGGAGTTCCCCACGCCTTCCCCAGGCCATGGGGCCCTCAGGTTAGGTCTTCTACTTCTCAGCCAAGGCTAAGTGGGTGGGAACCACTGTTTCCAGGAGTCCCTCATTAGGGGCTTGAAGGGGGAGCTTATGCCATGGCTGGATTCCTACAGTACTGCTGGTGGGAGGGATGCGCAGCCCTTCCACGGTTGGTGCCATTTGTTGGTGCCATTTTCTGGTGCCATTGGCTCCAGCCCTGATGTCCACCAGCTTCCTCCTCCTGGCCTCACCAGGCTCCCATCTCCTTTTCCCATAGCTCCTGACTATGTCATGGCAGAGGACTCCCTCAGCCCCACCGAGCCAGCAGAACCCTGTAACCTCAGAGCTTTCCCATGAGTCATGAGCAAGGACCCTGTGAAACAGCTCAGCCCCTCGCAGCTGCCTGGAGGAAGCATGAAAAGAGTTGGCCTGGCTTCGGACTTCTCCTCAGTGAGACCTGAGTGCTTTCGCCCTGTCCATGTTCCCTTAGACAACGAGGGGCTGAGGCTGTGTCAGTGCCTGGCACTGTAGTGGACGGATGCCACTACAGGCCTTAGGAACTCCTTGGGGCTGGGCGAGAGGTCAGGCACAACTATGTACAGACATGCACACACTAAGGCATCCAACGTGCACAAGCGTGCACAAAGATATACACAGATTCACAGACACCAACAAATCTCAGTCACTTACTCCATGTCTTCTGCCCGCACAGATGCATCCCTGAGCCTGAAACCATGTGGCCTCTGATCCCTGCTTGAACTGCACGTTTTCCTCTGGGGAAGGCAGAGGGAGTGCTGACCTCATCCACTGGCCACCCATAGCCATGACCTCAGGGGTTGGGCTCAGCATTCGCAGAACGTGCTCCGGGGCACAGTGCTCAGGGCCCGTCTGGGAAGAGATGTAGTAAGGTTGGAAGAAGTGATGCCATTGGCTGTGGAGTAGCCAGGAATGTCTTCCTCATCTCCAAGGGACAGGGCACAAAATATTGCCCAGTGCAGTGAGTCCTACCCTCTTCTTTTTCTGGGAACGAGGAAGGGTCCTCTTTTGCACTCAACCTAATCCTCTCCAGAAAGCCACCTTTCTTCCTGAGCAGACCGCAATGTTTGCCACCAAAGGAAGGAGGACTCGGAGGCCCAGGCTTGGATGCAGCACAACTTTAATAAGTCTAAAGCAGAAAAGGAGGTGGCTCACAAGGGAGCACCAAGGGCAGCCACTAAGCGGCGGTGAGACTTCTGCAGGGTGTCCATCCGCCTGCCCTGCCGAGGGAGGGAGACCAACCGGGCCCTGCTAGGCTGGCATTGAAGGATGGCAACAGAAAAGGTAAGGAAGAGAGAGAAGAAAGTGGAAGAAGGAGACAAGGGCCCGAATCTCTAAATGCAATGCCTCGAAGCTCTATCTCCAGTCCAGCACCATGTTCTGAGGTCTGGAGAAGTTCTTGCCAGGGGATATTGCCAGTAGGTTTAGCAGGGTTGACATCTGTTGCCACAGAGGCAGCTGGTAATGCAGGAGAGGTCACAGCACCCAGAGTTGATGGGCACTCCGTCACAGCTGAGGATGCTGCCAACAGCAGCGGAGGTGGAGGATCCCACAATGGTGTTCTGTGGGTAGGAGCTGAGGATGGGTCCGGGCAGAGTCACCGCCACGAGAGGGGGCTGGATGACAACGGTGGAGTTCTGGCACTGCCTGACACAGGGCTCGTTGCAGCTGTTGGCCAGTGGGGTTGGGCCACAGGGCTGGCAGGGCTGGCACGGCTGGCAGGGCTGGCAGGGCAGGCAGGGCCGGCAGGGCTCGCAGGGCTCACAGGGCCGGCACATGTTGTTGCAGGACATGTCTCTGGGCCAGAGATACACCTGGGAGAGAGAGGGCAGGGGGAAGCAGAAAATGGGGACACATGAGAAGCAGCACTGCACCCAGCTACAGTGGAGCCAAGGCACCTCCCAGCGCAGCTGGCTCTGCCCAACTCAAGGCCCACGAGCCACCTCTGCTAAATCCTAGCTTGTCACTGTGGAAGGCTTTCTCTCCCCTCCCCTCTCCCCTGAGAAGTAGCTCCCAGCCCTGGGCTACGACAGCCCCCCTCAGCTGGGACATACATCGAGGAAAGACCTGGTCTTGATGGAGGAGGAGAAGAGGCTGCACACTCACCTGGTTCCCAAGGAGGAGGAGGCGAGAGAAGTGGATGAGAGAGCAGAGAGTTGGGCTGCTTTTATAGTAGTCCGGCACTGCCTCAGGCCCAGAGGCGCCCTTTGTGGAAGTAATAATTTTCTGTCATGTCAAATGCAAAACATCCCAGCTAATGGCATGGGCTGTGTCCTGGTTTCCTGCCCTGCTGCCTTTTCGTTTCCTACCTGATGCTACGTGCTTTCCCATATGCAGGCTTCTGTCAGTGCCGGGATGAGAGGCCCGAGGATTTCCGGGGCAGAAACATGTCAGCGCAGGCAGAAGACTCAGCTCAAGTGCTGATGGCATCCTGTGCCGGTCAGTGGTGTGCACCTGGGTCATTCCTGTGGGCTTGTTTGTGGCAAAGTTGTCAGGAAATGGGCACCGCTCTTGTGTTTCTCATCCAGGTGCCCAAGGTCTCCCACGTGAGAGGACTTGCTGCATCCTTTTCTCTTGCTTGCCCCATCTCTCTCTGATGGTCGCTTGTTGTTGCACAGGGGTGGGCTTCTGCTGGCAGGCTTTGACCCTACTGCAACACTAACAGTGCTCTCCGGACAACTTTGCTGGGCTCATTTCCCTCATCCCCTCTCTGTGCAGTCTCTGCGCGTCCCCAGGCAACTCCACGAGCATGTCTGGGGCCCGGTGCTTCCCCGGGGTACTTGAGGCCTGTTCTGCCAGTGTGGCCCTCAGCATCTCCTCAGCAGAGTCCACAGCTGCTGATGTTGCCCTGGGTTTATGGTTTTTTTTTTGTGCTTGACTATGCGCTGGCTTTATGTGAGCATATGGGTTTTTGCCTGGTTCCATGCAGGCACACGTGAGTACATGTGTGTCTGTCTGTGCTTGTGTGACCCTCATGTGGGCATGTGCACGCCATAGCAGGGAGACTCTTCCCTGGTGTGATCATGAGGTCCACAGAGTAGCAGAGTCACCTTGACATAAGGAATGGTGGTTGCACTGGAATTACAGCTGAATGGTGGTGGCTTGGCCCTGGCAGAGAGGTTCCCAGAGAACAGAGAACAAGGAATGAAATGCAGTCTCTGCCTCCCGTGCCTTCCATTTCATGTCTTGTAAAGGGAGAAATGTAAAGGAAGCCTGCCCACCTCGTGCAGGCCGCTGTTACTGAGTAGGACCCCTTGTCATGCAATGTTGCGGGTGACTGGGATGGGACAAAGGCTCGTCATGCACATGCCATTGTCAGACGCCCTAGAATTGTAGAATATTTTGCGTTGGAAGGGACCTTTAAAATCCATCTAGTCCAAGCACCTCTGCCATGAGCAGGGGCATCTTCAACTAGACCAGGTTGCTCAGAGCCCCGTCCAACCTGACCGGGAATGTTTCCAGCGATGGGGCATCTACCACCTCTCTGGGCAACCGGTGCCAGGGTTTCACCATCCGCATTGTCAAAAATTTCTCTCCTGTATTGAGCCTAAATCTTCCCTCTTTTATTTTAAAACCACTCCACCTTGTCCTAGCAGTACAGGCCCTGCTAAATTACCTGCCCCCATCTTTTCTATAGGCCCCCATGAAGTACTGAATGTCTGCAACAAGGTCTAGCCGGGGCCTGTTCTTCTCCAGGCTGAACAACCCCAACTCTCTTAGCCTTTCTTTTCTGGAGAGATGTTCTATCCCTCTGATCATTTTTGTGGCCCTCCTCTGGACCCACTCCCACAGGTCCATGTCTTTCCTTCTCCAGAAGGAGGGGGCATGGCATGCAGAAGGAATGACAAGCAGAAGAAAAGAACATGGAAAGGAGAGAGCACAGAAGGATGAAGCTGTTACAGGCCGAAGTGCGACGAGCGAGGGAAGGCATGCAGTCGACTCAATATGAGTGATAAAGCAAGCTTCAACTTTATTGCAAAACCTTACACATATTTATACACTAAGTTCTACCTTATGCATACTTGTCTTACAATCATTGGCTTAGCTCTAAAGAGTGCATTATCATACTCCTCCTACTTGCGCTTACTGCTACGTGGTCCGGGTTCCATCCTGTTTTTCTTATACAGTGCTGCTTCTTAGCTGTTTACCACAGCTCCTTCTCCTCAAGGCCGAGCCCTGCAGATGTCCAGCTGTTTACCAGCTTCCCAGTGCCACAGCTCCCTCTTCTCAAGGCCGAGCCGTGCAGATATCTAGCTGTTTACCAGCTTCTCAATGCTGCAGCTCCTTCTCCTTAAGGTCGAGCCGTGCAGAATGATCCCAACATCTCCCCCTTTTTGTTTTTGTATAAACAAAACCTGATGGATCATTCGCAACCCGAGGACTGTGAGAAAGATGGACCCTCTGTACATTCTTGTATCATCCTGTGCCGCGAACTCAGCCCAGCAGTTGGTAGGTGCCAGCTTTACGTGGGCGTCCCCACGGAGGCAACGGTGGCCTTGCTGTACACCAGCCCACTGCCCTTCAGGAATTCCCGGTATTACACATTTGTAGAGGAACGAGTTTCGACACACGTGGCCAGCGAGTGTCGGAACTCACCTCAGTTGTCAGCTTTTAACACAGGGAGCCTATGGCGTATGCACCCGCTGGCCAGACGTGCTGCACGCGCCACAGCCATCCCGTCTATTGGTTCGTAGGCTTTGTTCACACGGCGTTTTTTCATAACTCAGCAGTCACATATCAACTTATGCTTAAGTCAATAGCAGAATATTACAAAGCAAAACAATTCTAGCTGTACTACTCCTAGTGATATAAACTACTCCTAGTGATAGAAAAAAGGTACTTGTATAAGGCTATGAAGACCAATATTATATCTTACCAAAGCATTTGTAGTTATAGAACGCTTTGCCTCAAAAGCTTTCCACGTTCATCTCATGATACCGCAAATTTCAGTGTGATTTACCCCTACATTTTCTTTTGACTGAGGTGGCATCCAGATTGCGATGACACCTGATAGTGTCATGATGTGTTCAACGATGATGATGGCGACTGCCCCACCCATGGCCTCACCCACTTCGAGGCACCTGCAAAGTGGGTTACCCATGGTTTTACCCATGGTTTTAAACAGCCACCACCGTCAACCTCGTCCCCTGGTTAGCAGTTGAAAAGGTCCTTTCTCCTTCCGCAAATAATTTAACACATATAAGGCTTTATTCAAACGTTCTTAGGGTAATGTGGTAGCCTCTCCCCCTTTTTGTTTTGAGCGTGATTATCTAACAAAGCTCATTCATTGGGTGTGTAAGATACTTGTTTGAGTTATTAGCTAGCCAAGCATTCTTTACTACCTTTTGAACCATTCCTTGTAGACAATGCAATAAACATGGTACAATAAGCATTAGTATTAAGATAACAAGTACTATAACAACTGCCCCTTTTATTAAGTCTTGTAACCATCCACTTAGGCCCAAACTTGACAGCTATGATTCGAGGTTTAGTGAACTTGTCTGTAACCTGTCCGTTAAGTCCTTCAGTTTTTGTAATTGTTGAGTTACCGACTGTGATGTATCTGTTAAATTCATACAACACATGCCATCAAACTCCTCACACCCGTGCCCTTGGGCCAAAAGTAGGAAGTCGATAGCTGCCCTATTTTGCAATGTCGCATGCCTTATTGAGTCAGTTTCCATTAACAAAGCACTGAGTGTTGCAGAAGTAGCATTGGTTTGTTTCGCTAGCCAACATCCCAATTTATTTAAAGTGGTTAAGCCTTGGGCAGCAGCGACCCCAGGGGCAAGGAAAGAGGTTAGTATGGTTTTGTCCGCAGTCCAAAAATCCAGTTGGTCATTGCACTCTTCCTGATATTTTCAAATCTGTCATCTTATTCTATGCCGTCGGGTAAGGTTCAATATCATAGAAGTGTTGGGAGTTAACAATGTTAGGTGCCCCAATGTGTAAGGACCACCTCTCAAATGGGAGGGAACACCTTGCCATGCACGATCACCACAAATCAAGAATATTCCTTTAGGGAGTCTCATTGGGACAATAGTAGAGCGTGAGATGTTGCTCGTTGTATAATTACACCAATTGGTAGCATTCTGAAAAATGGCTAACGTGGGGTTTACATCCTGTGACCTGGCTATCTTCTCAGTAATTTTCTGCAAAGCTTGGTGTTGATCCTCATTCAGTTGACGTCGCTCTGGAGCCTCCACCGAAGACTCCAGGAGCGGCATCAATGGCCTTAGATCATCATTAGTAATTCCGCAAATATTGCGAACCCACTGTATATCCCCCATTAATTTTTGGACATCAGAAAGATTTTCTATTTTCGCCTTAATCTTTATTTTTTGTGAGTGGACCGCTGCCCTGGTAATAATCCAGCTCAAATATTGCCATGGTCCCTTCTTTTGCCTTTTTTTTTTTTTTTTTTTTTTTTTTTTTTGGTGCTATTTTTAAACCCCGTTTTCCTAAATAGTGCTCTAAGTGCTGTAAAATGTGGTCTGCATTCAATTGTGTCCCTGCTATTAATATATCAACTATATAATGATACATTATTAAATCTGGATACTTTTTCCACACCGGTTCTAGAGCCCATGCCACAAATGTCTGACACATCGTAGGTGAATTTTGCATTCCTTGTGGTAACACTACCCAATGATACTTTTTGCTAGCTCTCCTTTATTTACCGACGGTACCGTAAAGGCAAACTTCTCCGCATCCTCAGCTGCTAAGGGAATGGTAAAAAAGCAATTGAAATATACTCTTCGATTCCCTGCAAAAGAAATGATACATTTGTGACAATAATTACAACGACATAGAACAAACCCACAACACCGTTTTACAAATATGGCATATTGAAGTTCCTGCTCTTGACCGTCCGGGGAGAGCCGCTGAGACAGTCAACGAGCCATCATTCTGCATACAAAAGAGTGAAAGCATCAGCTGGTGGTACGACGGAGTTGACTGCGTCCGTGGGACATGTGACAAGATCTTCAGGTCTTACTGTCGGCCGTACCGACCTGGCCGGTACCTGCTTCACTCCGTCCCCTCCCTCTCTGCCAAAGTCTCTTGTCTCATGCCTCGCCAATGTTGGGCAGGGTCGTATCTTGACTTGGGGGAAGGATCATCCCAGGCAGCCCCCTCGTGTTGCGGCACGGGTCAGGAGGCGGGGGCCAAGGAGGACTCGCCACCTCCGTTGGTTGCGTTAGCGGGGGGGGGGGGCGGGCGGGGGTTGCTCGTTCTCACCATCCCCAGCTCGGCCTCCCTTCTCTCCCAAGGCTGTGGCAGCGGCAGCTGCTGCCGCCGTCCGCTCTGATTTTATCGCCTTTATAGAGTTTCTGACTAATCGCCAGGTTGTTAACACTTTCGCAGCCGTATGATCCTCTTTAGAGGCTGCCTCAAACACCAATTTCCCTGCTTTCTCCCAGGTAGGTAACTCAAAAGCTGTTGCAGAGTCTGCTGCTAGCCCCTGGCTCTTCAAAACAGTCTCCAATAGCAATTGCCATGTTGTTGCTAGCTCCGCTGCTTGCCCATCTCCTTTCGAGACTCACCCCATTGATCTTTCACATGGGCACACAGGGGAACATTGAGTACATTGTTCTGGGCAACGTTGTCCCGTCTTGCCCTCACATACATCATCGTAGATCTGTTTCTCTGGCTTATCTATGCAGCCGGTTTACTCGGTGCATCTGGCACCTCAGGAGGTGCAGTCGGAGTCGCTGCAGGTCCTGGACCCTCTGACTCAGTTAAAAAGGGATTGGTTGAAGACGGTTTAACAGCCTCCTCCATATCAGCTGCAGCTTTTCTCTCTGCCTTTAAGGCTTTTAATGTGTTTAACATCAACTTCCATGTCGTCACTAACTCTGCGGTGGTTTTATCTCCATTCCCAATATGTTCCTATAACATTTTTCCTATCTCCTCCCACGTCTCTGCCTTAAACGCCACAGACGCATCGGGGGGGTACCCTTTTTGGCACCAAATTAGAAGCCTTCTAAGTGTATATTCATCATATTTCAGTCCTCTCTTAGAGAGCATATGCAGCAGGAGTCTGACCATCGCCCCTTCTTCATGCGATGCGTTCTGCCTTTAGTTCTTTTAATGTCTCTAGGATCAACCTCTAGAGCGTCGTAGATTTTATACTGTCTTTGTTGCCTGTGCTATTCGCTTTTCAGTTTTATATCTTTTCATGCAATGAATAACATTTCTCCAAGATTTCATTAATTTTTTGCTGATTTTTCATCATCGATTACTAGATCCCACAAATAATCTCCATAAGAACGCCACTCGTCTACTTCAAACATACTTTCAGGGTCTTTAAAAAACCCTTTTGCTTTCCCTAACGCAATTAACCCAGCCAGATCTTTTAATTGGCTTACTCCCCGCTTTTCTAAAAAGCATTTTAAGATTTCGAATGCTACCTCTATTTCCATTGCGCGCTACGTTGACCTTCTTAATTATCCGGTCAATTATTTTTGCAGCCTTTTCCCTTGGGTAGCCTTCTTTCGGACGGCGAACCCCTTCTTAATTATCCTGGGTTCAAGCACGGATCAGGCGCGCCGCGGCAGCGTCCGCCGATCTTCTGCTCCCTGGTCGCTGCTACCAGTGCTTCTCCGATCTCGCTGTCCGGTGAAAAACAAGGATGGGGGTCCCTATTCGGGCGCCACTTGCGACGAGCGAGGGAAGGCATGCAGTCGACTCAATGTGAGTGATAAAGCAAGCTTCAACTTTATTGCAAAACCTTACACATATTTATACACTAAGTTCTACCTTATGCATACTTGTCTTACAATCATTGGCTTAGCTCTAAAGAGTGCATTATCATACTCCTCCTACTTGCACTTACTGCTACGTGGTCCGGGTTCCATCCTGTTTTTCTTATACAGTGCTGCTTCTTAGCTGTTTACCACAGCTCCTTCTCCTCAAGGCCGAGCCCTGCAGATGTCCAGCTGTTTACCAGCTTCCCAGTGCCACAGCTCCCTCTTCTCAAGGCCGAGCCGTGCAGATATCTAGCTGTTTACCAGCTTCTCAATGCTGCAGCTCCTTCTCCTTAAGGTCGAGCCGTGCAGAATGATCCCAACACCGAAGCCAGTCTACTGCACTGCCTGTTGCCTCAGCAAAGGGACTGATTTGTTATAACCAGCTGTGAGAACGAGGGACATGGAGACTCGGAACGGGGAAGAGGCATGTGTACTGTGAAGTTTCTGCTGGGAGGGGGGGGGAAATGTGTTTTTCCCTAAGCATTTAAATGTTTGTCATGTTTGTTTCACAATACCCAAATTTCCATATTTAAAGCCCCACCTCAATTTTATTGTGCCTGCAACAGCAGCCGGTGAGTGGTTCCCCCATCTTCATTTTGACGCACAAGATTTCTTGCACTTGTTCTTCCTATTTTTTCCCCCATCCAACTGAGGCAGGGGAAGCTACTGCGGAGATGTGTGGGTGCTGGGCTGCTAGCTGGGGCCAACCCAGCACAAGCACTGAGGAACATTCCCTAGGAGTGCACATTTGGCCCCAGGGCTTGTGAGCCCACCATACGTCTGCCGCCTTGAGCCCTCTGAGCAGGCACCTCAGCACACTGGTGAAGCTGTCTGATGGCTCAGCGGCTCGGACACTTCCAGCGGGAGAGCTAGACTTCTAGAGTCTGTTTGTCATTTCTCCAAAGACACTGCAGTTTTCTGGCAAGGAAGGAAGACCAGCGTGATGGAGAGCAGTATGTTGGAGAGAATGTGAGAAGCCTTCAGTTCTGGCAGTCAAGCCATATCTGGCAGGTACATCCATGTATTTCTTGCCATTCTTCTTGACCCATGTCTTGAGTCCCCCCAGACCTCCTGGAGCATTGTACCAGCCCAGCTGATAACTGCTGGTAATAGCCTTGAACGGGCTTTGTCTTCAGCAGGGAAGGGCACGCAGAAGGATGAGTGAACCCTCTCTGCCCACAAATATTGAAAACTGTGTCATCCTTAACTTTACTTTTGCTCTCCCTTCCTTTTCTTATTGTCATGCTCAAAGCTCAGGTGCCAAGTTCCCCAGCAGCTCTGAGGAGCAGCACAGCAGTGACTGGAAGATAGACCAGTAGAGTAGGACGGTGAGAAACAGACCAGAAAAACCCTAGAATAACTTCACCCCACTCCCACCTCTTTTTCCCAGGCTCAACTTCAGTCTTACATTCCTGACTCTTCTATCTCCTCCATCCCCATCCAGCGCAGGGTGGTAGGGAATGCAAGTTGTGGTCAGTACACAACAGTTCCTCTCTGCCGCCCCGTTTCACAGCGGGGTCCTCCACAAGCTGCAATGTGGCTATCTGCTCCACCATGGTCTTTCCTAAAGACTGCCTGGGAATCTCTGCACCGTCGCCTGAAGCACATCCTCCATTCTCCTCCTTCCCTGACCTTACTGTTTGCAGGATTTTCTCTGACACTTTCCTTTTTCTTCATTCCACATGTCCTGTGTGGTGTTTTGCCTTTTCTTAAATATGTTCTCACGGAGCCACCACCAGTGCTGCTGATAGGCTCAGGTTTGGCCAGCATTGAGCCCGTTTGGGAGCTGGATGGAACTGGCTCTGTCAGACATGGGGGCAGTGCCTGGGCTCTTCTCACAGACGCCACCCTGGCAACCTCCCCACCATTACCAAAATCTCGCCACATAGCAGTGGGTACAACGCAGTATAAAGCAAATGTAGACTGAGCAAAAATTGAACAGAAAAACCGCAGTTCAGGTTTCAATAAGAGGTGGATGTAACTTTGCAGGATCTTAAGAGAAATGATATGATTAGCCACGCTTAAAGATTTGGAAAGAACTGCTCTGAAAATACAGCCATCTAATGTCCTCAGTCGGTCCTTTTCATGTCTCCAGCAAGTTGAGCAGATGGAGCTAGTTATGGTCGTTTCCATAATGGTTTTATCATCAGACACTAACTGCTGTATTTTGCATTCCCTCTGGGCCTCTTTGACCCCCCAGGGCACTTCCCCAAAAGATTCTGCCTGACAGCTCCCTGAGGGAGCAAACATCTGCTCTTACGGAGCGCAGGGTTGCAATTCTGCCTTCTGCTTTGCACAGCCACGGCACACTCCAGACATAAGAGTGATCCCAGCTTTTCTCCAGTAGCCCAATAAGATCACAGGCCTGCAGGAGTGCACAGGCTTTTAGTTTGTCCTGCTCGTGTTCTGACTCTGGCTCTTGTGTTACATCTGCAAGCTGCAAAGGCAAGTGAGTGAGTCAGGGAGTCAAGGTCAGGATGATGTCTCATGGCAATAATCAGGGTTCAGTAGTCTGCAGTGATCAGCAGGTGTATTCACAGAGACGAGGCAGGTCTCGGGTCAAGCTGGGAAGTCAACCGCATGGCAGGGTCCAAACTGAGATCAGTGGGGTCCATGGTCAGGTACACACAGAGAGACGTCTGTCACACTGGGAGACATAGCTCTGCTTGTGGCCAAGCACTAGAACTGGAGCTTAAAACCTGCTCCCGTGGGAAGGGGAGTTGGTTCTGGTTGAAGCCTCCCATCAGCACCATCTGGCAGGGATCTCAGCAAGGCTGCCCAAGGGAAGGGAGCATCCCTGAGCTATGCTATGTCCACGTTGTGTCAGGCCAACTGTCCTGCATCTCACAGCAGAGCAACATCTGGACTTCCTGTCCCCTTAGTTCAATATCCATTTGGTGTGAGGTCTCTCCCCTGCCAGAGCTGCAGAAGTGCATCTGGCATTGGCATCTGGATGACGAGCCTTTGTCCCATCCCAGTCACCTGCAACATTGCATGACAAGGGGTCCCACTCAGTGACAGCGGACGGCATGAGTTGGGCAGGCTTCCTTGGCCTTTTTCCCTTTACAAAACATGAAATGGAAAGCACAGGAGGCAGAGACTGCATTTCATTGCTCGTTCTCTATTCTCTGGGAACCTCTCTGCCAGGTCCCAAGGCACCACCATTCAGCTGTAATTCCAGTGCAACCACCATTCCTTATGTCAAGGTGACCCTGCTACTCTGTGGACCTCATGATCACACCAGGGAAGAGTCTCCCTGCTATGGCGTGGCCATGCTCAAATGAGGGTCACACAAGCACAGACAGACACACATGTGCTCACGCGTCCCTGCATGGAATCATGCAAAAACCCATATGCTCACACAAAGCCAGCGCATAGTCAAGCACAAACAAAAAACCATAAACCCAGGGCAACATCAGCAGCTGTGGACTCTGCTGAGGAGATGCTGAGGGCCACACTGGCAGAACAGGCCTCAAGTACCCCGGGGAAGCACCGGGCCCCAGACATGCTCGTGGAGTTGCCTGGGGACGCGCAGAGACTGCACAGAGAGGGGATGAGGGAAATGAGCCCAGCAAAGTTGTCCGGAGAGCACTGTTAGTGTTGCAGTAGGGTCAAAGCCTGCCAGCAGAAGCCCACCCCCGTGCAACAACAAGCGACCATCAGAGAGAGATGGGGCAAGCAAGAGAAAAGGATGCGGCAAGTCCTCTCACGTGGGAGTCCTTGGGCACATGGATGAGAAACACAAGAGCGGTGCCCACTTCCTGACAACTTTGCCACAAACAAGCCCACGGGAATGACCCAGGTGTACACCACCGACCGGCACAGGACGCCATCAGCACTTGAGCTGAGTCTTCTGCCTGCGCTGACGTGTTTCTGCCCCGGAAATCCTCGGGCCTCTCATCCCGGCACTGACAGAAGCCTGCATATGGGAAAGCACGTGGCATCAGCCAGGAAATGAAAAGGCAGCAGGGCAGGAAACCAGGACACAGCCCATGCCATTAGCTGGGATGTTTTGCATTTGACATGACAGAAAATTATTACTTCCACAAAGGGCGCCTCTGGGCCTGAGGCAGTGCCGGACTACTATAAAAGGCAGCCCAACTCTCTGCTCTCTCATCCACTTCTCTTGCCTCCTCCTCCTTGGGAACCAGGTGAGTGTGCAGCCTCTTCTCCTCCTCCATCCAGACCAGGTCTTTCCTCGATGTATGTCCCAGCTGAGGGGGGCTGTCCTAGCCCAGGGCTGGGAGCTGCTTCTCATGGGAGAGGGAAGGGGAGAGAAGGTCTTCCACAGAGACAAGCTAGGATTTAGTAGAGGTGGCTCGTGGGCCTTGAGTTGGGCAGCACAGGCTGTGCCAGGAGGTGCCTTGGCTCCACTGTAGCTGGGTGCAGTGCTGCTTCTCATGCATCCCCATTTTCTGCTTCCCCCTGCCCTCTCTCTCCCAGGTGTACCTCTGGCCAGGAGACATGTCCTGCAACGACAAGTGCCGGCCCTGCCAGCCCTGCCGGCCCTGTGAGCCCTGCCTGCCCTGCCAGCCCTGCCAGCCCTGCCAGCCCTGTGGCCCGACCCCGCTGGCCAACAGCTGCAACGAGCCCTGTGTCAGGCAGTGCCAGAACTCCACCGTTGTCATCCAGCCCCCTCTCGTGGCGGTGACCCTGCCCGGACCCATCCTCAGCTCCTACCCTCAGAACACCATTGTGGGATCCTCCACCTCTGCTGCTGTTGGCAGCATCCTCAGCTGTGACGGAGTGCCCATCAACTCTGGGTGCTGTGACCTCTCCTGCATTACCAGCTGCCTCTGTGGCAACAGATGTCAACCCTGCTAAAGCTGTTGGCAATATGCCCTGGCAAGAACTTCTCAAGAGCTCAGAACATGGTGCTGGACTGGAGATAGAGTTTCGGGGCATTGCATTTAGAGATTCAGGCCCTTGTCTCCTTATTCCACTCTCTTCCCTCTCTTCCTTACTGTTTCTGTTGCCATCTCCCAATGCCAGCCTAGCAGGGCCCTGTTGCTCTCCCTCCCTCAGCAGGGCAGGCTCATGGACACCCTGCAGAAGCCCCACCACAACATAGTGGCTGCCCTTGGTGCTCCCTTGTGAGCCACCTCCTTTTCTGCTTTGGACTCATTAAAGTTGTGCTGCATCCAAGCCTGGGCCTCCGAGTCCTCCTTCCTTTGGTGGCAAACCTTGCGGTCTGCTCAGGAAGAAAGGTGGCTTTCTGGAGAGGATTAGGTTGAGTGCAAAAGAGGACCCTTCCTCGTTCCCAGACGACCGAGAGAGTAGGACTCTCTGCACTGGCCAATCTTCTGTGCCCTGTCCCTTGGAGTTGAGGAAGACATTCCTGGCTACTCCACAGCCAATGGCATCACTCCTTCCAACCTTGCTGCATCTCTTCCCACATGGGCCTGGAGTACTGTGCCCCGGAGCATCTTCTGCGAATGGGGAGCCCAACCCCTGAGTGAGGATCTATGGGTGGCCAGTGGCTGAGGTCAGCAGTACCCCTGTCTCTTGGCAAAGGAATTTGCCCTAGCTCTGTGTGGGGCTGTGCTGGGGGAGAAGGCTTGAATAGATAATGGCTCCAAAGAGCGGAAAGAGTGGGGATATGGAGACAGTAATAGCTGTGGACAGCCCAGAGCCTCATCTCCACCTTCCCTGCTCCTCACGTAAATGGCCAGCGCACATGGGCACAGGCAGATGACGTAGGTATCTCATTCCTGGCCTGGCATGGCCCAGCTGCTGTCCAGTCATGGACCAGAGGTCTTGGCAAGGAGGAGATGCTGAGGCAGAAGGCCGGCCATGCACATCTGGAGCTCTGGAGACTGCCTTCCCCAGAGGAAAAGGTGCGGTTCAGGCAGAGGGTATTTGTGCCTGGAGGCTCAGTTAGGGGAGCATGGTGACGCAGGTTATCCTCCTGCAGCTCATGGATATATATGGTGGAGCAGATATCCACCTGCAGCCCATGTAGAACTTAATGCCAGAGCAGGTGGCTGTGCCCAGAAGAAAGCAGTGACCCTGTAGAGAGCCCATGCTGAAGCAGGCTCCTGGCAGGAACCGTGATCCTGTGGAGAGGAGTCCATGCTGGAGCAGGTTTTCTCACGGAACCTGTGGCCCCGGGGAGGACCCAAGCTGGAGCAGTCTGTGAAGAAGTGCAGCCCATGGGAAGGATCCACACTGGTGACGTTCATGGAGGACTCTCTCCCATGGGTGGGATTCCACAGCGGAGCAAGGGAGCAGCGTGAGCACAACGAGTGGCAAAGACTGCGCATAATGAACCGACTGCTACCCCCGTTACCTGTCCCCCTGTGCCGCTTGGGGCGAGGCGGTAGAGGAGTTGGGAGTGAGGCTGTGCCCAAGCAGAAGGGAGGTGTTTCGCATTTGTTCTTATTTCTTATTACCCTACCCCATGGTTATTTGGCAATAAGTTATTTTCCCCAAGACAACTCTGTTTTGCCCATGATGGTAATTGCTGAGTGACTTCCCTGTCGTTATTTCAACCCAAGAGCCTTTTGCCATACTTTCTCCCATTGTCCACTTGAGGAAGGGGAGTGATAGGATGGCTTGGTGGGTACCTGTCAACCAGGCAAGGTCAACGCACCACAACCTCAAAAAGTCATCAGCTCCAACCTTTCATGGGAAAGGGAGCCTAGAGGAGATTATCTACTTCCCTGTCCAATCACATCTTGAAAACTTTCATCTATGGGGACTCTTTCATCAATGAGTCATCCCTGGGGGGGGGTTGTTCCAGTGAATGGTTGTTCTTACGGACAAAACCAGCCCCTGTTGCCATCTGGCAGAACTCATTTAACCCAGATGAAGGTCTGACCATGCCTGGGCTGTGGTGTGGGTAGTAGAGCAGAGCGGCGCAGAGAGGACCTGGCAGTCATCAGACTGACATTTCTGGGCTGCTGGAACTGACGATTGCCATGAAATGGCTGATTCCCACTGCAAGTCATTGTATGTGTGGTAACTCCTGGGTGCATTGGTTTCTTAATTGCCTCCTTCCTAATTGCCTACTTCAAATGTCCAAGGTGCCTGTTAGCTATAACGTAGAGTGTGGGTTGAAGTCTCATCATGTGTGATTGGGATGAGGAGGGAACGCTGGGTGAGAGCTGCCAACGTCGTTGCCCAAGGGAGCGAAGCTATGGTTAGACACCCGCTTGGATGGGCATCCCCCAGGAGCAGTTAGCTCATTTGTGAAAACTTGAAATTAATTCAGCGTGGTGTCAAGTGAAGGACCCACAGCCGTCGCTTTGTCTTCAGGGGAAGCAGCCTGGCATGGGCTGGATGGAAATCCGTCCCTGCTGGGTTTGATGCATTTCTGAGACAATGCGGGCACATCTTTACAGGCAGGCCAGAAGACGCAACTTCACACAAAACACTCTGATCCCTTTCTGGAGAAGCAAAAGAAGGTGGTGGGATTCACCTTACTTCCCCATCCTTTGCAGAGATCACGTCAGTCTCCGCATGTAACAGTGACGTGGCATGGCTCTTTGGTACCTACAGGAGGACAGCTACTCTGGCCATCAATGAGAAGATGAAGGGACTGACTGCAAGGAGAAGCTGGGATTGTCCAGGGGTGGGCATTGCTCCCCGAGAGGCACTCTCAGGAGCATGTATGTAGTCTGTTTCTCCTGCAGATGTTAAGACAGAAGACAGAGGAGGCTTGGGGACTGGAAGAAACCTGTGGGATGCTTAGACTTACTTCGATGCTTAAACATTCCTGGTCAAGTTGGACTGGGCTCTGAGAAACCTGGTCTAGTTGAAGATGCCCCTGCTCATGGCAGAGGTGGTTGGACTAGATGAATTTTAAAGGTCCCTTCCAACCCAAAAAATTCTACAATTCTATGATTCTATGGGTGGGGAGGTGAGGTGGAGGAGGCGGCATTGGCTCTGGGCTCTAGTCAAGATGATTTCTCCTACCATCCCCTCCTTCCACACTCGCAGCCATCTTCTGTCTGAGCCTCCTCCCCCAGCATAGCTCCATTCAGAGCAAGAGGGACTGCCTTGAGTGCTGGTGCAGCTGCTGACCTCCCAGGGCCTTCTGTAGCACTGCGGCCCATGAAGGCAGCACAAGTTGGGATCACCACATCTGTAGGGCATGCTCTGAGGCCAAAGAGAGCATTTCTGGTCAGAGATGCAACAAGGGAAGGACTGATGGTCACTGGCTGTGGAGTAGACAGAGATGTCGTCCTCGGCTCCCAGGGACAGGGCCTGAAGGAAGACAACACACAGTGTGTCCTGCCCTCCCGTTCTTCCAGGAGCCCAAAACAACAAAGGAAAAGGAGGGAAAGGAGAGAGTGGAGGAAGGGAACGAGAGGCATTGGCCATCTTTCCAGGAGTCCAGGCTGGTCCCTTCTAAAAGGCTGGCACCTTTTGCAGGAGGAGCAGGGCATGCTCAGACCCTCTCAAAGCAAAGGCCACAACCTCTCTCGACAAGTGTGGCGTCATCTTTTGGGCTCCCAGGGCTCCTTGTCTGGGCTGTCATCAGTGGCTTTAGCAAGGGGGGCAACTTCTGCTGCCACAGTAGCTGCCGCCAATGCAGGAGAGATCACAGCACCCAGAGCTGATGGGCACTCCGTCACAGCTGAGGATGCTGCCAACAGCAGCAGAGGTGGAGGAGCCTGTGGTGGTGTTCTGTGGGAAGGAGCTGAGGATGGGTCTGGGCAGTGTCACCACCATGGGGGAGGCCTGGATGACAGGTGTTCTGGCACTGCATGACACAGGGTTCATTGCAGCTGTTGGCCAGCAGGGTCGGGCTGAAGTGCTGGCAGGGGCTGGCAGGGCCAGCACTTGTCAAAGTAGGACATATCTCGGGGCTGGTGGTCGACCTGGGAGAGAGGGCAGGGCGGAAGCAGAGCACAGGACACCTGAGGAACAGCCTGCAACCTCACCAACAGGAAACCAAGGCACCTGCCGTGTGGGGAGGTGGAGGCTGTGCAGCGAGGAGCAAGGGTTTCTTTGCCTGACCTACGGGAGTGCTTCGGGTAGCAGCCAGGCCCAGGGATGCTCCTGCCTAGCCTGTAGCAAAAGCCACCTCAGTCCACCTTCAGTGTCTCTCCATGACCTCCCATGTCTCCCCTGCCCCCAAGACCATGATCGCACAGAGCACTTGCAAGACTACGGAGCAGGTATCAACTTGAAGGCTAGACTTTGTCCTGGAGCAGGTGGATGAGAAAGGGTGTTCCACGTCACCTGGTTCCAAAGGAGAAGACGGTGACTGAAGTGGTCGAGAGAGCGACCAGTTGGGCTGGCTTTTATACTCGCCCCACACTGCCTCGGGCCCAAAGGCAGCCTCTGCATAAGGGACAATTTTCCTGTATGCCCGTAATGAATGGAAACATCCCAGGTAATGACATGGCATGTTGCTGTTTCCGTCTATGCTGCCACCGCATTTCCTGGTTTATGTCATGCCCATTCCCTCATGGACGCTTCTTCTGAGTGCTGGGATGAGAGGCCCCATGATTTCCGGCTCCGGGATACATCTGTGCGGCAGAAGACATGGACTAAGTGCCAGAGGGCTCCAGTGGAGGCAGGCAATGTCAACCTGGGGCACTCTCGTGGGTTTTTTATGAGCCTGCTGACAGGAAGAGCCCCAGCTGCTCCCAGTGCTACGACCCTTGGCTTGATCCCCAAGGGCTCCTGTGAGTATGTGTCCTGTCCTCCTCTTTCCATCGCTCCTGGCTCACTCCAGCACTCAGTGGCTGTCGTCTTCCCAGGCAGGCGTGCGGCACTTCAGGTTTTCAATTCTCTTTCACCTTAAGCTGCCCTCAGGAGGAAGTTGCCTACCTCTTTGGCTTCTACCTCCCCCTGGACAGTCCCAGAGACTCCTCCAGCAATGCTGCCTGTGCATCCGTTCTGCTTAGAGCGCCCTGTCCCTGCTCTGGCAGGGAGGTCCCCAGCAGCTCCTCACTCACACCCTTCTTATCGCCTCTGCCCCCATGTGCTCATCCGCAATAACGTGCGTGGGAGCATGATTGTGTACCAACCTGTGCGATGATCTGCATGCACATCGATGTGCTTGTATGCTTGTGTGCACACACGCCCGTGTGTCTCCGGTGAGACCATGCTTCTGTGCACATGTGTAGTTTCTTGCTCAGGTGTGAGTATTTGTATGCAACTACCCTTGCCTGTGTCCTTGTGCACGTTTGCTGGTGTCTGTGAATCTGTGTATATCTTTGTGCACGCTTGTGCGCGTTGGACATGTTAGTGCGTGCGTGTCTGTAAATAGTTGCAACCTAGCGCGAGGGCCCCATGGCCTGGGGAAGGTGAGGAGAACTCCAGCATCTGCTGGCGTGACCACACAGGGGACACCACCCACTGGCTCTGCTATGAAAAGCTTTTCCATAAAAGCAAGAATCCTGGCAAAACGGTTTGCCATTTGCCAGATGAAGTCTTTCACCTGGAGAAGCTGCAGCTGCATGCTCTGACTCCCCCAGTGGGATTCCGGCCAAGTCCAGTTGGCTGTTGCCAGTGCTTCCAGGCTGCCGCCAGCCTCCCTTTCCCAGGAGGCTTACAGTCCTGTAGGCACCATTACCTACATTTATTGCATCCTGGCTCTAACTCTTCACCAGCTCCACAGCTTTCTCCTGCACTGAGAGAGCAAGAGAAGCTGCACCCCTCTGGGTCCTGGCAGACACCTACCCTGACAAGGGCAAGGTGACACACGGTGCTGCCTCCGCTGCACCCCTCAGCTAGGCGGAAGCAGAAATTCCTCAGCTTCCGGAGGGGTGTAGGGAAACAGCCGTGTGGCATCAGCCGGGGGCCATGCCATTCCTCTGCCAGTCAGATTCCTCCCTGACGCCTTCAGTCTGCCACCCCAAGGTCTCCACCGTTCCTATTGATGTGTCCCCTCCTAACCAGACAGCAGGGGACCAGGAAGTGGAGACCTTCTGGCTCCTCTAGCCGTGGGGCAGCGCAGGGGACTGTGGTGGACACAAGGCCCAAGTGGGTCTACCATGCCTGCCCCTGTCTCCAGGGGATGGGCTCCAACTCTCCCCGTGCAAAGGAGAGGCATATAGAAAGAAGGCTCAAGGGGGCCCTGACCAATGCGTATAAAGTCTCAATGGTTGGGAATGAAGAAGACGGAGCCAGGTGCTTCCAAGTACTGCCCACTGGCAGGATGAGAGGCCATGGGCACAAATTAAAACACATACCATTCCACCTGAACACAAAGAAAATCCGTTGCGCTTCAAACACCGGAACAGGTAGTTCAGAGAGGCCGTGGACACTTCACCCGTGGAGATAGTTGAACCACGTCTGGACATAGTTCTAGCCAACATGCCCTAGCTGACGCTGCTTGAGCCGGGGCATCAGACCAGGTGGTCAACAGAGGTGCCTTCCCACCTCAGCAAGTCTGTGATTCTGTGAAATGCCTACATCAGGACACAGCAGCAACACCAGCCCCTGGCCACCAGGAAATTCGGGTTTCCTTCATGACCAGCACACAGGAACAGTGACCTCAATTTCCACCCCAACACCCAAACGGCTTCCTGCCCAGAGCTCCCCAGGGCTGTGCTGCAGTCCAGCGCAACCCCTGTGCCTGCCCCTTGAGGAGGCACTGCTCCAGCGCTGCCCAACCTGTCTCTCCAGAGCTGCTCTCACTTCTCAGCCCTGCACCCTTGAGGGTGCACTCAGGGCACCGCGACGTCTCTCCCCGTCTTTCTCCCAAAGATATTTGGGAAATACCTCTCCCCCTCAAGGAGGACAGACACCGTCTTCATGGCTGTCCGGGTCAGGAGAGACTCCAGGAGCCACGACACGCTGCTGTTGCCTGTATGCTGGCCATGTCCAGGAGACACTCTGCCTCCTTGGTGGAGCAGGAAAGCAGCCTGCAGCTGGCCGCTCAAAGACCCTCCAGCTGCCAAATCTAGGGAGTTTTTCTGAATGCCAGAGAAGCAGGGACCTGGTAATTTAATCAGATAAGCAGTAGCCAGACCTACCCGCATCTCCCTGCCTGCAGCCCCAGAGCCCAGCTGCTGTAAGAGCTCTGCATCCCCTTTCCAGGCCCAAAGTCGCACATGACCTGACTGACGCCAGAGGTAGACGAGAAAGGTTCATCCCTGTCCCCTGTGTCAGCTGGGCTTCCCATCTCTCCTGCCACAACCTCAGCTGCACAACGCCATCCTGAAGGCTATGCGGAAGGCTGTGACGGGGAGCTGCTGTGCTGACCGCTGGAACTTTGCAGCTCCTGTTCACTGTGCTAGCAAAGGTCCCTAGCAGCGCGGTAAAGGAGTGCTCCGCGCTGACTACTCCTGGCATTCACGGGAAGGGGTTAAAAAGGCGTTGTCACGGTGCTTGCCTAGGTCGTGGAGAGTTGAGGTCAGGGTAGCACAGGCTGCCAGAGCTTGTTTACGTGCATATGTGAAAGGGCAGAGAAGGGCTGTTTGTATTGCATAGGGCTGTGTTGGCGTGTCATCCTCCTGCTGGAGTGAGGGGCTGTGTCTGTCTCTGGACAGGTGTTTCTGCAGCAGGGATCCTTCTCTTGAGGAACGTCCTCTGTCTGGGGGGAGAAAGGAGACAAAGTGCAGCTGTGGGGAGAGACTGACAGACACCTGGGTTCAGGTGTTCTGTCTGCGCCCGCTCCTGTCTCTGTCCAGGCAGTCCCTGGAGCAAGGCAGACACAGGTGCGTGATGTGACGGATGCACTCGACCCCCTACCCAAAGTAGCGGTAGTTTCCTACAGGCTCCAAAGGACGTAAGGGCCTAACTGTAAACGGCCAAGAACTCCCCTGGTTTTAATCTGTTCTCTGAAAAGCCCACAAAGGAGCAGAGTGACACAGTGAGCATCGACGCGTCTGAGCTTGGAACACCGATCATGCGATTAACACGTGAAGAACGGGTGGCTTTTCCAAGACTCACTTACCAAGGAACAAAGAAAGTTCTGGGCACACGGACTCTCATGCATACCTTTTCCATCCCATGCAACTGGACTACAAGGCAACCACTTTATTCCGTAAATACGACAGCCTAAGTGAGCCTTCTCTGAGCTCTCTTGGCGGAGCAGCCTGGCTGCATGGCGATGATCTTCCCTTGGGATGGGACACCTCTCAAGGTTGCCCCTCGAGGCAGAGACCTTTTAGCAACGGCACATCTTTGGTAAGCGACCGATACCGTGCATAACCTTGCAGTATGGCAACTTTGACTTTGTCTTGGTAACTTGGATTGTGCCATGGTAGTTTTGAATCACTGTTCAAATGACTGTGCCGTACAGTGACAGAGTGAACCCTGCCATCGAACTTGGCTGAGTGGCACTTTTACAACTTCATATTAAAACCACTTTTGCTAATAGCTTTGCTGGAGGTTCTTTAAGCGATCTAGATCACCCCTTCATGACGAGTATCAAGTCCCTCCCCCTTCCTCTGCAGGGGTGGGTGCAGGCACTTATGTCTGGCATAGAGGTGGATGGCAGAAGAAGATCGTGAGGGACGCTTCTCCTCTGCTGGGGGATAGCTGACATAGCGGAGGTCTCCAGGTCAGTCAGAGCGAAGGAGGCTTCCAACGTCCTCCTTCATGCCTTTTGCGTGACCGCAGCCTGCATTAACTGCTCATGACACTTCTACAGTCCCTTTGGAGATCTGGCCTGAACTTCTTCAGAGGCAGAAAAGAGCAGCTGTGGCCGGACTGCACAAGCAGGAACGGCCCCATGCTGAAAATCCTGGCCCTGGCCGTAAGAAGCCTGGGGAACAGCAAAGGAGGATGTTTAATTTCTTTCAGTGGGAGGAATGCTTTAACCACTAGTCCATTATCTCTCCAGAGGGCCTCTCCATGGCAGAGGAGCAGGGAGGTTGTGTAGGACCCAGCAAATCATCTCAGCCATATCAGAGGCAATGGATATATAAAGATAATAGTAAGACTACTCTGCGCTTTTCTTTTGCAGGTATCAGGCATTTTTGCATGCACTGTTAATACGCAGATATTGTGAAAGAGCAGTTGGACACAGGCCGATACCACATACAGGAAGTTCTCCCCTCCTGCATGTGTCGGAGTGTACAGATACTCAGCTCGGAATGAAGCAGGCTGCATTGCACAGAAAGGTGTGGAGGGTTCCCCAGGAGCTGTGGAGAGGCTAGGTCTCTGTCTCTCCAGCCTGGGCAGTAGTAGGGAGAAATGCTGTGAGGCACATTCCAGCGTGACTTTTTGCAGCTCGGTCCAGACCAAGAGCCTTGCATGAACAAAAGGGTCCAAAAAGCCTAACGTGTTCAAGGGGAGACGGGATCTGGTGGGGAGCTATCGCAGGCTGCCAAATCCCCAAGCAGCAACAGGCTCACGAATCCCCTGCCCTGAGAATAGGTGGAACGTTGGAGCAAACGCTTAAGAGCACTATGCTAGCTGCTGCTCCTGTTGTTTCTCTTCTGTCGGTCTCCAGTTAACGACCAGAGCCGGAGAAAGGAGCTGCTGCTGGCAGGAGCCCTTACTGCCCTCATGTTTTACCTCGTGGCCCAAGGAGGGCAAACCTGCCTAGCGAGGGAAAAGCCCTGGGGTTCAGCTAAACCCTCAGTATGTGAGCCAGACCTGTCAGAGAGTGGTGGAGATTCTCCGTTCAAACCTGCTTTGCTGTCGCGCTCCTTTTCGTGCCTCTCTTTGCCAGGGAACCAGCATCACTTGGCTGGGGGCAGTCCCTCGGTCCCCAAGTCCGTGCTGGTTTCTCTGCCCAACAGAAAATGGCTGGTTGCCTCACTGGGGACTAGTCTACCCCTCTGGGCACATTGAGGGCCCGCAAAGAGCGCACTCCTGGAACGCACACATTTTGGGAATGCCCACGTGTTGGGAGGCAAAAGCTGGCTCTGGAGAGCAGCTGTGGTGGAAGCGGACAAAACCTGAAGGGAGGCTGAAAGGAGGTATTAGCTGGGTTTTCCTCCTCAAAGGAGTAAACATGCAGGTGTTTGCAGTAAGGCTGCAATGGGTTGACCCTGGCTGGACGCCCGGTGCCCACCATAGCTGCTCTATCACTCTCCTTCAAAGCTGGACAGGGGAGAGAAAATGTAACAAAAAACTTGTGGGTCAAGATAAGGACGGGGAGAGATCATTCACCCATTACCGTCGCGGGCAAAACAGACTCAGCTTGGGGAAAGTACTTTAATTTATTGCCAATCACAATCAGAGTAGGATAATGAGAACTCAATCCAAATCTTAAAACACCCTTCCCCCACCCCTCCCTTCTTCATGGGCTCAACTTCACACCCAGTTTTCTACCTCCTTCCCCTCTGAGCGGCGCAGGGGGATGGGGAATGGGGGTTGTGGTCAGTTCATCACACGTCGTTTCTGCCGCTCCTCCTTCCACGGAGGGAGGACTGCTCACCCTCTGCTCCTGGTCCAGAGTTGGGACCCTCTCAGGGGAGACAGTCCTTCACAGACTTCTCCAATGTGAATCCTTCTTCACAAACTGCTCCAGCCTGGGTCCCTCGCGCAGTCACAGGTCCTGCCATCAAATCTGCTCCAGCCTCGGCTCCTGTCTCCATGGGACCACAGGTCCTGCCTGGAGCTTGCTCCAGCGTGGGCTGCCCACAGGGTCCTTTGGGGTCCACCTTTTCTGGTGTCGGATCCTCCCCATGTTGCAGGTGGAAATCTACTCCACCATGGAGCTCCATGGCTGCAGGGGCACAGCCTGCTTCACCATGGGCTTCACCATGGGCTTCACCACGGGCTGCCGGGTACTGACTGTTCAGGTACGTGTTCTTCCATGATTCCTTCACAGCTTCCCAGCATGAGTGGCTCCTCTTCCCTAACGACTGACCCCGGATCAGCAGGTGGAAGTACTGGTCAGCTGCTGCTTCTGCTCAGGTCTCAGGCAGGAAAGGAGAGACTGCTTCTTAGGGGATTGTCCCACAAAGGCTAGATGCCAGAGACACCATTTCCTCTGTGGACGGGAGCCTTTCATTTTCTCGAGGTACTGTGTGGTTTTGGGTCAAAGAACCGCTTGCCCTGGTGAGGCAGAGGCTCTCACTGCTAGGCTTGAGCTGTGCTGGGGGAACAGGGTGATCTGTTAGTGTCCAGGGCCTGGGCAGGGATGATGGAAGGTGATTTCTTCCATGCTGGGCAGGGAGTTAATTCTTGCCCTGGAACTGGGCCTGAGTCTCTGACCTCTGAGCTCCTACCACGCGGAAGGGCAGGGCTGCTTTTCCCCAAGATGGGGAAGGAAGCCTGGCAGCCATCGCTGTCAACCCCTGCTTCCCTAAACGTTGCATCAAATACCCAGCGACAGAGAATTGCAGTGCGGGGACTGCGAGCATTAGACTTCACTCTTTCTTGTCACACTTTTGAATACGACCCAGGTAGCGTTCCCTGATGCCCAGCACCGCTTGCTCTAACAAATAGGTCAGGCCTCGTGGTTCCGATACTGGATGCACAGCTTCCTGGCATGAGTGGCTCCTCTTCCCTAACGACTGACCCCAGGTCGGCAGGTAAACCCTCTCCCCATCTGTCTAATGCTTCTTTCTCTAAATCAGGAGATCCTGCTACTCCTTCTCCCTGGGAGAAATCACGTCAGGTCGTGTAGGCCAAGCTGTGGGCACAAGGCACAACGCACAACGCACGGTGTCTGTTTCCAGCCCTAAGACAGCAATACCCTGGATCAAAGCAGGGACAGTAGCGATGTTGGACATACTTCCTACCCCATGTTCTGGCAGAAGCCCAGGGCCTCCTGGGCCGCTATGGCTGGGATGGAGTTGGACTCGGGACACTGGGCTTCACTCAAGGCTCCGGGAGTCTCAGTAATCAGTGGCTACCTGCTGGTGATGGGCAGCCCAGTTTCAGAGCTTGCTCGTGGTTCTGCACGAGAAGCAGATTTGGTGATGAGAGCCGCAGGGAGCTGGACGTCAGGACCTTGTTTGAGCCCCTGAGGAGGGAAGTGGGGGACCAACACATTCAAGCCAGGGAGCTGGGAGAGACCACTGTGGGTTTATTGCTGGCACTGAGTGGAGTGGGGATTGGCATCCATGGCAAAGGGGTCTGGCCCTTCAGTGTCTGTGTTTTTATTGCTAGGCAGCTCTAAAGCGGTGACTTTAGCTCTTCTGTTCTTAAATCATGTATGGTTTTTGGGAAAGCCTGCATATCCGAACGAGGCAGGCTAATAGCATTTAACCTGTCAACAAAACCCAAGCTGAAGAAAGAGGCCTGGCTGTTCTTCCACCCACGTGAATCTGCAGAGAAATGCAGTATGAGGGGAATATCAAGTTTAACTGTGTCCTGAATCTGAAGAAAGCAAACATTCAAAAAATCTTTTTCTTTTCCCTTCTAAATCTCTCAGACAGTCGTCCTACATGCATGTTTTCTTCCCTGAAATGTGCTTGCTACTGCACCCCAGAGCTGCTCTGGCTGTCCATGGTCAAGGCAAATTCTCCAGCAGGTGAGCCAATAGGCTGTCGCTTGCTACTCCCCTGGCTCACAATTAGCTATTCCGTGTACGTGCTTTGCAGGTCTTGCACATCTTTAGCTTTGGGAAATCTTTTCATTCCATTGGTGCCCCTTGCTTGCCTGGGCTTTCCCCCTCACTACAGGCCATTTCCAAAGCAGCATCCCACTTTTCCTCAGCCTCTGTCTTTGTCTTGCTAAGGATCCTGAGCTCTTTTGGCCTCTTTTGAAACATCCGACCCTCCCATGTCCAAGGCATGATTGATCAACTTCTGCCATTGCAGTCAGACATGTGTCCACCCTGTGCCTGAAGGGAGGACACAATGGAATCCCGGAAGGCCCTCTACAGAGCCCACAGATCTCTTCCAGTCTCCAAGCCTCCTCTGTCTTCTGTCTTAACATCTGCAGGAGAAACAGACTGCATACATGCTCCTGAGAGTGCCTCTTTGGGAGCAACGCCCACCCCTGGACAATCCCAGCTTCTCCTTGCAGTCAGTCCCTTCATCTTCTCATTGATGGCCAGTACAGCTGTCCTCCTGTAGGAACCAAAGAGCCATGCCACGTCACTGTTACATGCGGAGACTGACGTGATCTCTGCAAAGTATGGGGAAGTAAGGTGAATCCCACCACCTTCTTTTGCTTCTCCAGAAAGGGATCAGAGTGTTTTGTGTGAAGTTGCGTCTTCTGGCCTGCCCGTAAAGATGTGCCAGCATTGTCTCAGAAATGCGTCAAACCCAGCAGGGATGGATTTCCATCCAGGCCATGCCAGGCTGCTTCCCCTGAAGACAAAGCGACAGCTGTGGGTCCTTCACTTGACACCACGCTGAATTAATTTCAAGTTTTCACAAATGAGCTAACTGCTCCTGGGGCATGCTCATGCAAGCGGCTGTCGAACCATAGCTTCACTCCCTTGGGCAACGACATTGGCAGCTCTCACCCAGCGTTCCCTCCTCATCCCAATCACACATGATGAAATTTCCACCCACACTCTACATTATAGCTAACAGGCACCTTGGGCATTTGAAGTAGGCAATTAGGAAGGAGACAATTAAGAAACCAATGCACCCAGGAGTTACCACACATACAATGACTTGCAGTGGGAATCAGCCATTTCATGGCAATGGTCAGTTCCAGCAGCCCAGAAATGTCAGTCTGAAGTCTGCCAGGTCCTCTCTGCTCTGCTCTGCTCTACTACCCACACCACAGCCCAGGCATGGTCAGACCTTCATCTGGGTTAAACGAGTTCTGCCAGAGAGCAGCAGGGCTGGTTTTGTCCGTAAGAACAACCATTCACTGGAACAACCCCCCCCAGAGATGACCCATTGATGGAAGAGTCCCCATAGATGAAAGTTTTCAAGATGTGATTTGACAGGGAAGTAGATAATCTCCTCTAGGCTCCCTTTCCCATGAAAGATTGGAGCTGATGACCTTTTGAGGTTGTGATGCGTTGACCTTGCCTGGTTGACAGGTACCCACAAAACCATCCTATCACTCCCCTTCCTCAAGTGGACAATGAGTGAAAGTATTGCAAAGGGCTCTTGGGTTGAAATGACGACAGGGAAGTCACTCAGCAATTACCATCATGGGCAAAACAGAGTTGTCTTGGGGAAAATAACTTATTGCCAATTAACTATGGGGTAGGGTGATGAGAAATAAGAACAAATGTGAAACACCTCCCTTCTGCTTGGGCACAGCCTCACTCCCGACTCCTCTACCGCCTCGCCCCAAGCAGCACTGGGGGACAGGGAACGGGGGTAACAGTCAGTTCATCACGCGCCATCTTTGCCCCTCGTTCCTGCTCATGCTGCTCCCTTGATCCATGGTGGAATCCCACCCATGGGAGAGAGTCCTCCATGAACGTCTCCAGTGTGGATCCTTCCCATGGGCTGCACTTCTTCACAGACTGCTCCAGCTTGAGTCCTCCCCGGGGCCACAGGTTCCGTGAGAAAACCTGCTCCAGCATGGACTCCTCTCCACAGGGTCACGGTTCCTGCCAGGAGCCTGCTCCAGCGTGGGTTCTTCACGGGGTCACTGCTTCCTTCAGGGCACAGCTACCTGCTCTGGCATTAAGTTCTACATGGGCTGCAGGTGGATATCTGCTCCACCATGGACATCCATGAGCTGCAGGAGGACACCATGGTCTTCACCACTCCTCTCTCCAAGCTGCTCTTGTGTAACAGTTTTTTCCCCTTCTTAAATACGTTCCCACAGAGGCACTGCCTATGTCAGTGATGGACAAAGATGGAGTCTCTGCGCCAAACTGTGGGCAGGAAGAGCAGGAGGGGAACCTCACATGGTCCTTGGGGTGCTGCATGCCTGAGCAGTCCTTTTGAGCCCAACAGGACCTTCAGGCGTTCCTTTGCTGCACCCAGAAGACCACAGATGCCCAAGGGATGCCAGGATTTAGAGCATTACATGGGGCTGAGGGACAAGGTCTGAAAAGAAATTTTGCAGTATCACTGAAAAGCATACCCAATTGTTGACATTTATAGTGCACCCACGTGCCATTTGGACAGGGAAGATGAACACCTGAGCGAAGCCATGAGAAAGCAGAGGGGTGACTGGACCGCAGAGAGCCCAAGGTGCAGTGGGGATGCTCTGTGCACTGCTGCCATCTTCCCAGTTACCACCTGCCTGTAGATGGTGGCATGATGGCCAGAAAGTGGGCACTTCCTGCAGGGATATGCAGGGAACAGATGCTTTTGTGACACTTAGTGCTTGCAGAGCTGGGCTTGCACAGCCCCTAGCAACAGGGAAGATGGGGTCAGTGCCTCAGCAACTTCATCATCTCACTTCAGTATTGCATGGCCAGGAGGCAGATGAAGGCTCCCCTAACTGAGCCTCCAGGCACAAATACCCTCTGCCTGAACCGCACCTCTTCCTCTGGGGAAGGCAGTCTCCAGAGCTCCAGATGTGCATGGCTGGCCTTCTGCCTCAGCATCTCCTCCTTGCCAAGGCCTCTGGTATGCCAAGGGTTTGGCTCCAGCTGGTGCCCCAGAATACCAGCCAACACAAGAGGGCTGAGAATGGCCCAGCAGAGACAGATCAGAGAAGCTGCTGAGCACAGAAATATGTCCCACTGTCACCACAATGGTCCGGTGGGGATGCAGAGGGTAACTGCTCTTGCACAGAGCCGTTCCAAAGCAGAGCTGGCATCTGGCAGTGGTGCAACCTTATCGGCCGGGGAAAGCTGCCCCAGGTTTGGAGGAGACAAAGTACCACAGAGCAGCCATGGACCCCAGATCACGTAATGGAGGCGCATGGAAGGTGGAGATGAGGCTCTGGGCTGTCCGCAAGTATCACTGTCTCCATATCCCCACTCCTACTGCTCTTTGGAGCCATCGTTTATTCTAGCGTCCTCCCCAAGCACAGCCCCACCAAGAGTTAGAGCAAATCCCTTTGCCAAGAAGCTGGGGGACTGCTGACCTCATCCACTGGCCACCCATAGCCATGAGCTCAGGGGTTGGGCTCCCCATTTGCAGAACGCGCTATGGGGCACAGTGCTCCAGGTCCACGTGGGAAGAGATGCAGCAAGGCTGGAAGGAGTGATGCCATTGGCTGTGGAGTAGCCAGGAATGTCTTCCTCATCTCCAAGGGACAGGACACAAAAGACTGCCCAGTGCAGTGAGTCCTACCCTCTCCTTCATCTGGGAACGAGGAAGGGTCCTCTTTTGCACTCAACCTAATCCTCTCCAGAAAGCCACATTTCTTCCTGAGCAGACGGCAAAGTTTGCCATCAAAGGAAGGAGAACTCAGAGGCCCAGGCTTGGATGCAGTAAAACTTTAATGAGTCCAAAGCAGAAAAGGAGGTGGCTCACAAGAGAGCACCAGGGGCAGCCACTAAGTTGTGGTGAGGCTTCTGCAGGGTGTCCATCAGTCTGCCCTGCCGAGGGAGGGTGAGCAATAGGGCCCTGCTAGGCTGGCATTGGGAGATGGCAACAGAAAAGGTAAGGAAGAGAGAGAAGAGAGTGGAAGAAGGAGACAAGGGCCCGAATCTCTAAATGCAATGCCTCGAAGCTCTATCTCCAGTCCAGCACCATGTTCTGAGGTCTGGAGAAGTTCTTGCCAGGGCATATTGCCAACAGGTTTAGCAGGGTTGACATCTGTTGCCACAGTAGCAGCTGGTAATGCAGGAGAGGTCACAGCACCCAGAGTTGATGGGCACTCCGTCACAGCTGAGGATGCTGCCAACAGCAGCGGAGGTGGAGGATCCCACAATGGTGTTCTGTGGGTAGGAGCTGAGGATGGGTCCGGGCAGGGTCACCGCCACGAGAGGGGGCTGGATGACGACGGTGGAGTTCTGGCACTGCCTGACACAGGGCTCGTTGCAGCTGTTGGCCAGCGGGGTCGGGCCACAGGGCTGGCAGGGCTGGCAGGGCAGGCAGGGCAGGCAGGGCTCACAGGGCCGGCAGGGCTGGCAGGGCCGGCACTTGTCGTTGCAGGACATGTCCCTCGGCCAGAGGTACACCTGGGAGAGAGAGGGCAGGGGGAAGCAGAAAATGGGGACACATGAGAAGCAGCACTGCACCCAACCACAGTGGAGCCAAGGCACATCCCGGCGCAGCCAGTGCTGCCCAACTCAAGGCCCACGAGCCACCTCTACTAAATCCTAGCTTGTTGCTGTGGAAGGCCTTCTCTCCCCTCCCCTCTCCCATGAGAAGCAACTCCCAGCCCTGGGCTAGGACAGCCCCTCTCAGCTGGGACATACATCGAGAAAAGACCTGGTCTTGATGGAGGAGGAGAAGAGGCTGCACACTCACCTGGTTCCCAAGGAGGAGGAGGCAAGAGAAGTGGATGAGAGAGCAGAGAGTTGGGCTGCTTTTATAGTAGTCCGGCACTGCCCCAGGCCCAGAGGCGCCCTTTGTGGAAGTAATAATTTTCTGTCATGTCAAATTCAAAACATCCCAGCTAATGGCATGGGCTGTGTCCTGGTTTCCTGCCCTGCTGCCTTTTCATTTCCTGGCTGATGCCACGTGCTTTCCCATATGCAGGCTTCTGTCAGTGCCGGGATGAGAGGCCCGAGGATTTCCAGGGCAGAAACACGTCAGCGCAGGCAGAAGACTCAGCTCAAGTGCTGATGGCATCCTGTGCTGGTCAGTGGTGTGCACCTGGGTCATTCCTGTGGGCTTGTTTGTGGCAAAGTTGTCAGGAAATGGGCACCGTTCTCATGTTTCTCATCCAAGTCCGCAAGGACTCCCACGTGAGAGGACTTGCTGCATCCTTTTCTCTTGCTTGCCCCATCTCTCTCTGATGGTCACTTGTTGTTGCACGGGGGTGGGCTTCTGCTGGCAGGCTTTGACCCTACTGCAACACTAACAGTGCTCTCCGTATAACTTTGCTGGGCTTGTTTCCCTCATCCCCTCTCTGTGCAGTCTCTGCGTGTCCCCAGGCAACACCACGAGCATGTCTGGGCCCGGTCCTTCCCCGGGGTACTTGTGAGGCCTGTTGTGCCAGTGTGGCCCTCAGCATCTCCTCAGCAGAGTCCACAGCTGCTGATGTTTTCTGGGATTTATATGAGCACACAGCTTTTTGCCTGGTTCCATGCAGGCACGCATGAGCACATGTGTGTCTGTCTGTGCTTGTGTGACCCTCATCATGAGGTCATACGCAGGCCAGAGCGCAGACACACTCTCCCCTGGTGTGTCCATGAGCACCGCAGAGTAGCAGGTTGCCCTTGCCAGCAGGTGCCCATCTACAGCAGAATGTTGCTTCCTTTGTCTTGGCAGAGGGGTGCTCGGAGAACTGAAATGCAGTCTCTGCCTCCTGTGCCCTCCATTTCTTGCTTTATGTACAGCGAGAAAGGCCAGGAAAGCCTGCTCGCCTATGCAGGACATTATCACTGAATGTATCTGCTTATGAGGCAACGTTGCTGGTGACTGGGATGGGACGCAGGCTCCTTGTGTCCAGGCCAATGCCGGATGTACTTCTGCAGCTCATCAGCCTGGTGCTGAGTGAGGCCGGGGCTGAGACCTTGCACCCAATGGGTATTCAACTGAGGGGACAGGGGTCTACGTGTTGCTTTGCTGTGAGATATAGGACAGACTACGTGCGTGGCAAAGGGGAGTCAAAGAGCCTGGTGTCAAAGAAGTTTGAATCAAACCCCCTTGGTGTTCAAGCACAAGAACTTCCATATCGTCCCCTAAGAAACTTAGTCTGAGTGCCTTTGTCTCTGAAGGCAGGGATACGTGATTTATGGCAAACCGCTAAAACCCTGCTGCCTTTTCATGTGCGGGTCAGGAAAAGTCCCTCGTTATGCAGAACGGACCTGTTGTGTAATGACCACAACGTCCTTTCAGCTTTCCACTGCACTGGTTAAGAGTGGAGGAAATGAAGAGCTGTGAATGAAGGAGGGAAGTTGAGTCTGTGAAAAAGAGGTGGGGATGGCGGCAAGGTGTTTTAGGAATTGTTTGGCTGTGTTCTCACCGTCCTGCTCTGTTTTTCATTGGTAATAAGCTAAATGAATCTTCTCCGAGTGAGGTCTTGTTTGCCTGTGATGGTAATTGGTAAGTAATCCCTCCGTCTTTGTCTCGACGCATGATCTTTTCCACCTTACTTTCTAGTTCCTGTCCTGTTGAGGAGGGAGAGTGAGAAAGCATCTAGGTGGTTATCTGGAAGCCAGCCAAGGTCTCTTTGGTTTTGCAACACCTGTGGTACTTACAAGTGCCATGAGTGTTTATCAGTCACATGCTTTTTTCCTGCTTGGTATCTGTGCGTTAAGGAGCATTCTCTTTCTCCCACAGCTTCTTCCCTCAGACGAATGTTGTCAACCGGCATTTGCGCTTGTGCACCTTAGACCTGGTGGAAGATTTACAGCTATGGGCAGAGTGAATGCCCTGTGGGAGGAAAGCTGAGAATGGGAGCCGCTATGCTGATGACCTGCATGTTGCCTCAGCAAAGGGACTGATTTGTTATAACCTGCTGTGATAACGAGGGACATAGAGACTCGGAAGGGGGAAGAGGCATGTCTGTCCGTGGGGCCAACCCAGCACAAGCACTGAGGCACGTTCGCTCGGAGTGCACATTTGGCCCCAGGGCTTGTGAGCCCACCATACGTCTGCTGCCTTGAGCCCTCTGAGCAGGCATCTCAGCACACCGGTGAAGCTGCCTGATTGCTCAGCGGCTCGTACACTTCCAGCGGGAGGGCTAGACTTCTAGAGTCTGTTTGTCATTTCTCCAAAGACACTGCAGTTTTCTGGCAAGGAAGGAAGACCAGCGTGATGGAGAGCAGTATGTTGGAGAGAATGTGAGAAGCCTTCGGTTCTGGCAGTCAAGCCATATCTGGCAGGTACATCCATGTATTTCTTGCCATTCTTCTTGACCTATGTCTTGAGTCCCCCCAGATCTCCTGGAACATTGTACCAGCCCAGCTGATAACTGCTGGTCATAGCCTTGAACAGGCTTTGTCTTCAGCAGGGAAGGGCACGCAGAAGGATGAGTAAACCCTCTCTGCTCACAAACATTGAAATCCTTGTCATCCTTAACTTTGCTTTCGCTCTCTCCTTATTTTCATGCTCAAAGCTCAGGTGCCAAATTCCCCAGCAGCTCTGAGGAGCAGCACAGCAGTGACTGGAAGATAGACCCTTGACAGTAAACCTCCTGCTATGCTACAGCATTTCTATGCTCCTCACTGTGCAATGCTCTCAGGTTGTGGACCACAGATCTCCTGAGCCAGCAACAAATCTCCTTGGCTGCACACGCCCTACCGAGCTGCGACCTGCTCCCGAGGACAGAGGAGCTCCCCAAGCATTTCAGTGGAACCCACTCTGTGCACTGTATCAGGAGCCTTGTGGAAGACACTGTACTCAAGGAGTTAGTGAGCTGGAGAAAGCCATGTCTTCTTGACTGGGCCTTGCACTTAAGGCTTGAGAAGCCCACACGTTGGCATGAGTACCCGTGTAAGGGAATCTGCTGGAGTGCCCCATGCTGGCCTCTGCTGCACACCAGTGGGTGCTATGACAGAGATAACGACCCAGCCTGTCAGGAGAAGACACATGCTTTTGTTTGTTCCACAAAATAAATGGCACCTCCATATGAGAGGGAGGAGGAACCTCTCCACGGTCAGGGTCTGCGCAGGGTGCCTTGGGAAAATGTATCAGGGCTCCACGAGGTGTTGCACAAATGTAAGTTTCCCAGCATGAGAAGAGATGTCACAATTATTCAACATCTGTATTCCTCTTTCCATTCTACCTTATAAAAGGAGCTATTTGATTTTGTCATTCGTTGTGACAAACGTGGGTCAAGACAAAGATAGGGACAGCGGTTACCAGCTACCGTCATGGGCAAAACAGACTCAACTTGTGGAAGATTAATTTAGTTTACTGCCATTTACCAGTAGAGTAGGATGGTGAGAAACAGACCAGAAAAACCCTAGAATACCTTCACCCCACCCCCACCTCTTTTTCCCAGGCTCAGCTTCACTCTTTCTTTCCTGACTCTTCTATCTCCTCCCTCCCCATCCAGCGCAGTGTGGTGGGGAATGCAGGTTGTGGTCAGTACACAACAGTTCCTCTCTGCTGCCCCTTTCTCCTCACTCTTTTTCCCTGTTCCAGCGTGAGACATTCCCATGAGTCACGGCCTTTCAAGTTCCCGTACAGTGTGGGTCCTGTCCACAGGCTGCAGTCCTTCAGGATAAGACCTGCTCCAGTGTGTGTCCTCCAGGGGCCACAGTTCCACAGTGGGGGCCTCCATAGGCTGCAATGTGGATATCTGCTCCACCATGGTCTTTCCCAAAGACTGCCTGAGAATTTCTGCGCCATTGCCTGAAGCACATCCTCCATTCTCCTCCTTCCCTGACCTTACTGTTTGCAGGATTTTCTCTGACACCTTCGTTTTTTTCATTCCACATGTCCTGTGTGGTGTTTTGCCTTTTCTTAAATATGTTCTCACGGAGCCACCACCAGTGCTGCTGATAGGCTCAGGTTTGGCCAGCATTGAGCCCGTTTGGGAGCTGGATGGAACTGGCTCTGTCAGACATGGGGGCAGTGCCTGGGCTCTTCTCACAGACGCCACCCTGGCAACCTCCCCACCATTACCAAAATCTCGCCACATAGCAGTGGGTACAACGCAGTATAAAGCAAATGTAGACTAAGCAAAAATTGAACAGAAAAACCGCAGTTCAGGTTTCAATAAGAGGTGGATGTAACTTTGCAGGATCTTAAGAGAAATGATATGATTATCCACGCTTAAAGATTTGGAAAGAACTGCTCTAAAAATACAGCCATCCAATGTCCTCGGTCGGTCCTTTTCATGTCTCCAGCAAGCTGAGCAGATGCAGCTAGATATGGTTGTTTCCAAAATGGTTTTATCATCAGACACTAACTGCTGTATTTTGCATTCCCTCTGGGCCTCTTTGACCCCCCCAGGGCACTTCCCTTAAATATACTGCCTGGCAGCTCCCTGAGGGAGCAAAAATCTGCTCAAGCTGGGAGATGTACCTCCGCTTGGGGGCAAGCACTAGAACTGGAGCTTAAAAGCTGCTCCCATGGGAAGGGGAGTTGGCTCTGGTTGAACCCTCCCATCGGCACCATCTTGCAGGGATCTCAGCAAGGCTGCCAAAGGGAAGGGAGCATCCCTGAGCTATGCTACGTCCACGTTGCATCAGGCCAACTGTCCTGCATCTCACAGCAGAGCAACATCCAGACTCCTGTCCCCTTAGCTCAATACCCATTTGGTGTGAGGTCTCACCCCTGCCAGGCTGATGAGCTGCAGAAGTGCATCTGGCATTGGCATCTGCATGACGAGCCTTTGTCCCATTCCAGTCACCCGCAACATTGCGTGACAAGGGTTCCCACTCAGTGACAGCGGACGGCACGAGGTGGGCAGACTTCCTCTCCCTTTATAAAGTAAGAAATGGAAGGCACGGGAGAAAGAGACTGCATTTCATTGCTCGTTCTCTTTTCTCTGGGAACCTCTCTGCCAGGTCCCAAGCCACCACCATTCAGTTGTAATTCCAGTGCAACCACCATTCCTTATGTCAAGGTGACCCTGCTACTCTGTGGTCCTCATGATCACATTAGGGAAGGGTCTCCCTGCTATGGCGTGCACATGCCCACATGAGGGTCACACAAGCACAGACAGACACACATGTGCTCATGCGTGCCTGCATGGAACCAGGCAAAAACCCATATGCCCACATAAAGCCAGCGTACAGTCAAGCACAAAAAAACCCCATAAACCCAGGGAAACATCAGCAGCTCTGGATTCTGCTGAGGAGATGCTGAGAGCCACACTGGCACAACAGGCCTCAAGTACCCCGGGGAAGGATCAGGCCCCAGACATGCTCGTGGTGTTGCCTGGGGACAAGCAGAGACTGCACAGAGAGAGGATGAGGGAAACGAGCCCAGCAAAGTTGTCCGGAGAGCACTGCTAGTGTTGCAGTAGGGTCAAAGCCTGCCGGCAGAAGCCCACACCCGTGCAAGAACAAGCGACCATCAGAGAGAGGTGGGGCAAGCAAGAGAAAAGGATGTGGCAAGTCCTCTCACGTGGGAGTCCTTGGGCACATGGATGAGAAACACAAGAGCGGTGCCCATTTCCTGACAACTTTGCCACAAACAAGCCCACGGGAATGACCCTGGTGCACACCACCGACCGGCACAGGACACCATCAGCACTTGAGCTGAGTCTTCTGCCTGCGCTGACGTGTTTCTGCCCCGGAAATCCTCGGGCCTCTCATCCCAGCACTGACAGAAGCCTGCATATGGGAAAGCACGTGGCATCAGCCAGGAAATGAAAAGGCAGCAGGGCAGGAAACCAGGACACAGCCCATGCCATTAGCTGGGATGTTTTGCATTTGACATGACAGAAAATTATTACTTCCACAAAGGGCGCCTCTGGGCCTGAGGCAGTGCCGGACTACTATAAAAGGCAGCCCAACTCTCTGCTCTCTCATCCACTTCTCTTGCCTCCTCCTCCTTGGGAACCAGGTGAGTGTGCAGCCTCTTCTCCTCCTCCATCCAGACCAGGTCTTTCCTCGATGTATGTCCCAGCTGAGGGGGGCTGTCCTAGCCCAGGGCTGGGAGCTGCTTCTCATGGGAGAGGGGAGAGAAGGTCTTCCACAGAGACAAGCTAGGATTTAGTAGAGGTGGCTCGTGGGCCTTGAGTTGGGCAGCACAGGCTGCGCCAGGAGGTGCCTTGGCTCCACTGTAGCTGGGTGCAGTGCTCCTTCTCATGCATCCCCATTTTCTGCTTCCCCCTGCCCTCTCTCTCTCAGGTGTAGCTCTGGCCCAGAGACATGTCCTGCAACGACAAGTGCCGGCCCTGCCAGCCCTGCCGGCCCTGTGAGCCCTGCCTGCCCTGCCTGCCCTGCCAGCCCTGCCAGCCCTGTGGCCCGACCCCGCTGGCCAACAGCTGCAACGAGCCCTGTGTCAGGCAGTGCCAGAACTCCACCGTCGTCATCCAGCCCCCTCTCGTGGCGGTGACCCTGCCCGGACCCATCCTCAGCTCCTACCCACAGAACACCATTGTGGGATCCTCCACCTCCGCTGCTGTTGGCAGCATCCTCAGCTGTGACGGAGTGCCCATCAACTCTGGGTGCTGTGACCTCTCCTGCATTACCAGCTGCTACTGTGGCAACAGATGTCAACCCTGCTAAACCTGTTGGCAATATCCCCTGGCAAGAGCTTCTCAAGAGCTCAGAACATGGTGCTGGACTGGAGATAGAGCTTCGGGGCATTGCATTTAGAGATTCAGGCCCTTGTCTCCTTCTTCCACTCTCTTCTCTCTCTTCCTTACCTTTTCTGTTGCCATCCTCCAATGCCAGCCTAGCAGGGCCCTATTGCTCTCCCTCCCTCAGCAGGGCAGGCTGATGGACACCCTGCAGAAGCCCCACCACAACATAGTGGCTGCCCCTGGTGCTCCCTTGTGAGCCACCTCCTTTTCTGCTTTAGACTCATTAAAGTTGTGCTGCATCCAAGCCTGGGCCTCTGAGTCCTCCTTCCTTTGGTGGCAAATCTTGCGGTCTGCTCAGGAAGAAAGGTGGCTTTCTGGAGAGGATTAGGTTGAGTGCAAAAGAGGACCCTTCCTCGTTCCCAGACGAATGAGAGGGTAGGACTCAATGCTCTGTGCAATCTTTTGTGCCCTGTCCCTTGGAGCTGAGGAAGACATTCCTGGCTACTCCACAGCCCATGACATCAGTCCTTCCAGTCTTGTTGCATCTCTTTCCACATGGGCCTGGAGCAGTGTGCCCCAGAGCATCTTCTGCGAATGGGGAGCCCAATCCCTGAGTGAGGAGCTCATTGCTATGGGTGGCCAGTGGATGAGGTCAGCAGTCCCTCTGCCGCTTGGCAAAGGGATTTGCCCTAGCTCAGGGTGGGGCTGTGCTGGGGGAGGAGGCTCGATTAGACAATGGCTTCAAAGAGCAGCAGGAGTGGGCATATGGTGACAGTAGTAGCTGTGGACAGCCCAGAGCCTCGTCTCCACCTTCCCTGCTCCTCACGTAAATAGCCAGCGCACATGGGCACAGGCAGATGACGTAGGTACCTCATTCCTGGCCTGGCAGGGCCCAGCTGCTGTCCAGTCATGGACCAGAGGCCTTGGCAAGGAGGAGATGCTGAGGCAGAAGGCCGGCCATGCACATCTGGAGCTCTGGAGACTGCATTCCTCAGAGGAAAATGTGCAGTTCAGGCAGAGGGTATTTGTGCCTGGAGGCTCAGTTAGGGGAGCCTTCATCTGCCTCCTGGCCACCCAATTATGATGCGAGATTATGAAGGTGTTGAGGCACTGACCCTGTCTTCCCTGTTGCCAGGGTGTATACGGAGGGATTTAAAGATGGAATTTTGTTCCGTGGATGGACACTAGGTGTGGAGTAGATAGCAGAGTAAACCACAGTGGAGGGTTTAACAGATGGAATTTTGGTCTGTGAGAAAACCGCAGTTAGCATTGGAGAAAACGCATGGCTGGGTGAGAAATAGATACCTATGCTGGGTGAGAGAAAACAGCCCACAGAAATAAGAAAGTTGATCAAGGTTAGGGGAGCATGTGGAAGACATGCAGTAATGGAGGAATAGAAAGCATGATTCACAATTTTGTTTGCCTTGCAACATTCTGCTATTGCCTTGAGCATGGTTGATACGTGACCGCTGGATGATGGTAATATGTCGCGTGAACAAAGCCTACGGACCAATAGACAGGGTGGCTGTGGTGCGTGTAGCGCGCCCAGCCAGCGGGCACATATGCCATAGGCTCCCTATATTGAGAGGTGGCAGCCGAGGCATGTTCCGACACTTGCTGGCCACATGTGTTGAAACCCGTTCCTCTGCAAATGTATAAATACCGGGATTTCCTGAAGAGCAGTGGACCAGTGTACTGCGAGGTCACCGTTGCCTCTGTTGGGACGCCCACGTAAAGCTGGCACCTAACCAACTGCTGGGTTGAGCTCGTGGCGCAGGATGATGCAAGAATGTACAGATGGTCCAGTTTCCTCACAGACCTCGAGTTGGTAAGACAGTTGCTTTGCAAAATAACCTTAGTGTAATGCATGTCTGTAGTTAATAAAATGCTTGCTTTTTTCCCCTTGTTGTCTGTGTATATGTGTTGACCCTTCTTGAGAATCCTCAAAACCACCCTAAAACACAGGGGCTCTGCAAGCCCAGCTCTGCGGGCCCTAAGTATCACAAAAGCATCTGTTGCCTGCATATCCCTGCAGGAAGTGCCCACTTTCTGGCCATCGTGCCACCATCTACAGGCAGGTGGTGACTGGGAAGATGGCAGCAGTGCACAGAGCATCCTCACTGCACCTTGGGCTCTCTGCAGTCCAGTCACCCCTCTGCTTTCTCATGGCTTCGCTCAGGTGTTCATCTTCCCTGTCCAAATGGCACGTGGGTGCACTATTAATGTCAACACTTGGGTATGCTTTTCAGTGATACTGCAAAATTTCTTTTTAGATCTTGTCCTTCAGCCCCATGTAATGCTCTAAATCCTGGCATCCCTTGGGCATCTGTGGTCTTCTGGGTGCAGCAAAGGAACCCCTGAAGGTCCTGCTGGGCTCAGAATAACAAAGATTTTTTAATGTTTGCTTTCTTCCAATTCAGGATGCAGTTAATCTTGATATTCCCCTTGATACAGAGACATAACTATCTGCTTTTAAACCATTTAGATACTGTCTTTTGTTTATTCTTTCAAAGTCACTTACCAAGGCTGGCGCGTGTGATGTCTGTTAAGGGTTAAGCTTATCAGGGACTGGTATTTGTCAAGAACAGACTTACTAAAACAAAGAAAGTGACAACAGGAACTGCAAGGTTAGTCTTATTACAGAACCGGCTAGAGCTTGTTAAAAACTGTTGAAATCAACAAGTAAGAGGAGAGTATGTATAAAGGACTAAAGTTCATGTAAAGGACAGAAGAGGAAGAGGAAAAGGAAAATAAGACACCTGAAGAAGTAAACGACCACCAGAGACAGATCTGAGCCTGTGCATTGATAACACAAACTGCTAATGCAAACCTTTTGAACTACTCTGCCTCACTTATGCATATGTACGTTTTGTATTTTGTAACTATTTGAATATGTATGCTTTTGTGTAAAAAATATTTGCCGCCTCGCCGGAACGGTGTGCAAGTTAGGAGGAGCGATCCCCCTTGCACTCAGCGCCGTAACAAACATACCTGCTTTATAACTCTTTTGAGTTGTGAAGTTTGTTTACACACATTGATTTGGTGACCCAGATGAGACCCTCTCTGCCCGGCTGCGGGACTGGCTGAGACTGGGACGTCCTTGGTGCGCCCCGAGATGTCTCGGAGGACCTCCCCCTCTCGCCCGATCACTGCAGGGACAGACAAGGACCATCAACGGACCAGGTATGTTAATTTGGGAGGGGAACCTGTAAGTCGTGAGGAGACGTCCTACGCAAGGTAAAGAGCATTGGCGCTCGCCCCTGGGTGGTTAGGATTCAAATCCAGTAGTGGCATGGGAATCCCTGACTAGGGAAGTACGTGAATGCAGGAATCCCTGATAAACGGAATTACGCGATGGGTGCTCTTCGCTGAAATTGCGGGAGTATGGTATGGGATAGCTATCGTTTGGACCAACTATTGTAACCCATGGGATTGAAATTTATATTATTGTGGCTATAATTGGGATTTTGATGATAGTCATTACAATCTGAATACTTAAGAAGTTTTTTGTGCCTGGTACCGTGTATTCTATGAAAGTGCTTCATCGTACAAGGAAGGTTGTTAAAAGTTGGGTGAGTGTTTGAGTTAGTGAGATGCAGTTGGACTGCGGGTGTCCGCATCGGAGTGCGGAGTTCTGATCTGCAGTTCCGTGTTCTCCACAAGGAAAGTGGCCGGAGATGGACAAAGCATATGACAGACTTTGGAACTGTGTTAGTCGAACCGATTGTTAACCCTTAATGCTCTGGTTGTAAACAGAACGTTTTGGGTGCGGTTTGGAGACGATTTTTGGTGTGGTGAATGTCGAGGAAACTGGTCTGACTGGGATAGGATTGAGCGTTCAGGCCAGCTTAAGCAGGTATTTTGTGGAGACTTAGAAGGTGTAAGGAATCAGTAAGAATGCCGCTGCTATATCACAGAATCACAGAACCACTAAGGTTGGAAAAGACCTTCAAGATCATCAAGTCCAGCCATCAACCCAACGCCACCATGTCCCCTAAACCATGTCCTGAAGCGCCACATCCACACATTTTTTGAACACTTCCAGTGACCGTGACTCCACCACCTCCCTGGGCAGCCTGTGCCAATGCTTGACCGCCCACTTACTGAGGGAGCACTCGATCCCCTCATCCAGATCATCGATAAAGATATTGAACAAGACCGGCCCCAGAACTGAGCACTGGGGAACACCGCTTGTGACAGGAAACCAGCCAGATTTAACGCCACTCACCACAACTCTCTGGGCTCAGCCATCCAGCCAGTTCCTCACACAGCGAAGAGTAAACCTGTCCAAGCCACGAGCTGCAAGTTTCTCCAGGAGAATGCTGTGGGAGACGCTGTCAAAGGCTTTACCAAAGTCCAGGTAGACAACGTCCACAGCCTTTCCCTCATCCACTAGGCGGGTTACCTGGTCATAGAAGGAGATCAGGTTGGTCAAGCAGGACCTGCCTTTCATGAACCCATGCTGGCTGGGCCTGATCCCTTGGTTGTCCTGCAGGTGCCCTGTGAGCACTCTCAAGACGAACTGCTCCATGATCTTCCCCGGTACAGAGGTCAGGCTGACAGGCCTGTAGTTCCCAGAATCCTCCTTCCGGCCTTTCTTTTAGATGGGTGTCACATTGGCAAGCCTCTAGTCTTCTGGGACTTCCCCTGTTAACCAGGACTGCTGAAAAATGATGGAGAATGGCTTGGCAAGCTCCTCTGCCAGCTCCCTCAGTACTCTCGGGTGGATCCCATCAGGCCCCATAGACTTGTGGGTGTCCAGGTGGTTTAACATGCCCTTAACTGCTTCCTCCTGGATTATAGGCAGGTTATTGTGCTTTCCATCCCCATCTTCCAGCTCAGGGGGCTGAATACCCTGCGGATACCTGGACTGGCTATTAAAGACTGAGGCAAAGGCGGCATTAAGTACCTCAGCCTTGTCCTCGTCCTTGCCTCATCCCAGTCCCGCAGCCAGGCAGAGAAGGTCTCATCTGGGTCACCAAACTGATCACAGAATCACAGAATCACAGAATCACTAGGTTGGAAAGGACCTTCAAGATCATCAAGTCCAACCATTAATCCAGCGCCACCATGTCCTAAACCATGTCCTGAAGCGCCACATCCACACGTTTTTTGAACACTTCCAGAGATGGCGACTCCACCACCTCCCTGGGCAGTCTGTTCCAATGCCTGACCACCCTCTCAGTGAAGAAATTTTTCCTAATATCCAAACTAAACCTCCCCTGGCGCAACTTGAGGCCATAATGTGCATAAACAAACTTCACAACTCAAAAGAGTTATAAAGCAGGTATGTTTGTTACAGCACTGGGTGCAAGGGGGATCGCTCCTCCTAACTTGCACACGGTTTCGGCGAGACAGCGAATATTTATTACACAAAAGCATACATATTCATAGGATTACACAATACAAAAAAAAGAGACGATGTTCCCTGCCATATCCAGTAAGGGATGGAGATTCTCCTTGCCTCTCTTTTTGTTGTTAATATATTTGTAGAAGCATTTTTTATTATCCTTTATAACTGTGGCCAGACTGAGCTCTAGCTGGGCTTTTGCCTTTCTAATTTTGTCCCTGCTTGACCTAACGAGATCCTTGTACTCTTCGTGAGTTGCCTGCCCCTTCTTCCAGAGATAATCAACTCCTCTTTTCCCTGAGTCCCAGCAAAATCTCCTTGTTCAGCCGGGCCAGTCGCCTTCCCCGCCAGCTCTTCTTACGGCACATGGGGACCGTCTCCTCCTGCGCCTTTAAGATTTCCTTCTTGAAGGCCCTGGACCCCTTTGTCCTTCAGGACTGTCTGCCAAAGGACTCTCTCAACCAGTGACCTGAACAGGCCGAAGTCTGCCCTCCGGAAGTCCATGGTAGCATTTTGCTGACCCCTCTCCTTACTTCGCTCACAATTGAGAATTCTATCATGTCATGGCCGCTAAGCCCAAGACGGCCTCCAACCATCACATCTCTCACCAGTCCTTCTCTGTTTGTAAACAGCAGGTCCAACAAGGCACATACCCTGGTGGGCTCACTCACCAGTTGTGTCAGGAAGTTATCCTTCACACTCCAGAAACCTCCCAGATTGTTTCCTCTCTGCCGTGTTATACTTCCAGCAGATGTCCGGTAGATTGAAGTCCCCCACAAGAACAAGGGCCAGCAAATGCGAGACTTCTGCCACTCGCTTATAGAATGTCTCATCTGTCTCTTTGTCCTTGTTGGGTGGTCTGTAACAGACTCCCAGCAAGATATCTGCCTCATCGGCCTTCCCCCTCATCCTTACCAATAAGCACTTTACTTGGTCTTCACAATCATTGATTTCTATACAATCAAAACACTCCCTAACATACAGAGCCACCCCACCACCTCTCCTTCCTTGCCTATCCCTTCGGAAGAGCTTATAGCCATCCATTGCAGCACCCAGTGTGGAGTAATCGCTGAGGGGTACTTTGGAAATTTACCCTCTAAGAACAGCCTTGAAACCAGGTGGAACATAGCACTCATGTACAACGGGTCTGTGCCATGGAGACTCCCTGAACAGCCTTGGATGTTGGCAACATCAGGGACGCCTGGTGTGCTGACTCTGGGAGAGATTACATGGAGGGTGGAGCGGAGTGGAGACCTCGCGGCTACACTCTGTGAACAGGGGAGTTTAGGGATGCACAGGATGTACATTGATAAGCTGCGCTTACAATGTCCTGGGCCAAAGACCTGTCAACTTTGATGAAGTGCTGTACTTAGAGTGAACTTTGCTAATTATAATATCATTATAATACTAAAACGCACACCCCACTCAAAAGCTACCACCCCCCCAAGGTGCGACCCCTCCTCAATGAGTGTGCGCACTGAATTTTTCCTAGTCTGTACCTTTAAACGCGAAGCGAGAGAATTCTGCACCAATCCTGATAAAGGTATGTATGACTAGAGTCACTCAAGCTCCACCTGCAAAGTAAAACACTATAAAATAATGTTTTAAGAGCTGGATGTTAGGGAAGATACCATCGTCATGTACCACTCTAACTTCTGGGATCAGTCGACGGGCTGAGCCTCTCTTCCCCCCCATCAGGACGTGGTTGGGTAAGATTCGAACCCTTGGTCATACCAAGTGCCTTCCCGGGAAACTTAGAAATCTCTATATAGAGTCATTTTACATCTTTTAATGCGTTTATAGCCAAGTAGTGTCCCTCGTAGTTTTAGCATTTGCACGTGCTTTATAGGTAGTGAATTTATCACCGGCAATCCAAAGAACCTGTATATCTGTTGCTTCAATAAATCGCACTATTGATTGACTCAGCCGTGTGTTCAATAAATCGCACTATTGATTGACTCAGCCGTGTGTGGTCCCTGAACGCGACCATACCTCTGAGTGCAGCCGTGTTAGTTCAGGAGGTGTCCGGCTGAGCAGGTAGTGTGATGTTAGTAGTGCATCCGGACCCGTGATAGTCCAACAAAGGTGTTGGGCGCGACCGGACTACTAACGCTGATTTTGGGCATCACTCAGAACCTAAGCTCAGCCACCCCCAGTCCCTCTGATATCTGAGGATCAACTGGAAAGGAAGGGGCTTTAGTTTCTGCCAAATTGCTCTGCCTCTTAACGCAACACCCAGTCATGAGAAGCATCCCACCATGTTTCTGTGATGGCAACTACATCATAGCTGTCCCACTGCACACAATGGCTTCCAGTTCCTCCAGTTTGGTGCCCATGATGCATGCATTGGTCTAGATGCACCTGAGCTGGGCTATCGATTTCAACTCTGGCATGCCACCCCTAGGCTCAACACTAGTGATCCAGGTTTTATCCCCTCCCCCCTTCAAATCTAGTTTAAAGCCCTCTCGATGAGGCCTGCCACCTCATAAGCAAGAATCCTTTGCTGAAAAGGAAAGCCTGAAGGTCCTGCTGGGCTGAAAATATGCCTCACTTATGCATAGGTAAGTTTTGTATTGTGTAATCGTATGAATATATATGCTTCAATGTAATAAATATTTGCCGGCTCGCCGAAACGGTGTGCAAGTTAGCAGGAGTGATCCCCCTTGCACCCAGCACCGTAATAAACATACCTGCTTTATAACTCTTTTGAGTTTGTGAAGTTTATTTCCGCACGTCACCTTCATACTGCATTTCTCTGCTGATTCACGTGGATGGAAGAACAGCCAGACCTCTTTCTTCAGCTTGGGTTTTATTGACAGGTTAAATGCTATTAGCCTGCCTCATTCGGATATGCAGGCTTTCCCAAAAACCATACACGATTTAAGAACAGAAGAGCTAAAGTCACCGCTTTAGAGCTGCCTAGCAATAAAAACACAGACACTGAAGGGCCAGACCCCTTTGCCATGGATGCCAATCCCCACTCCACTCAGTGCCAGCAATAAACCCACAGTGGTCTCTCCCAGCTCCCTGGCTTGAATGTGTTGGTCCCCCACTTCCCTCCTCAGGGGCTCAAACAAGGTCCTGACGTCCAGCTCCCTGCGGCTCTCATCACCAAATCTGCTTCTCGTGCAGAACCACGAGCAAGCTCTGAAACTGGGCTGCCCATCACCAGCATGTAGCCACGGATTACTGAGACTCCCGGAGCCTCGAGTGAAGCCCAGTGTCCCGAGTCCAACTCCATCCCAGCCATAGCGGCCCAGGAGGCCCTGGGCTTCTGCCAGAACATGGGGTAGGAAGTATTGTCCAACATCGCTACTGTCCCTGCTTTGATCCAGGGTATTGCTGTCTCTTAGGGCTGGAAACAGACACCATGCGTTGTGCGTTGTGCGTTGTGCCTTGTGCCCACAGCTTGGCCTACACGACCTGACGTGATTTCTCCCAGGGAGAAGGAGTAGCAAGATCTCCTGATTTAGAGAAAGAAGCATTGGACAGATGGGGAGAGGGTTTACCTGCCGACCTGGGGTCAGTCGTTAGGGAAGAGGAGCCACTCATGCTGGGAAGCTGTGAAGGAATCATGGAAGAACATGTACCTGAAGAGTCAGTACCCGGCAGCCCGTGGTGAAGCCCATGGTGAGGCAGGCTGTGCCCCTGCAGACATGGAGTTCCATGGTGGAGTAGATCTCCACCTGCAACATGGGGAGGACCCCACGCCAGACAAGGTGGACCCCAAAGGACGCTGTGATCCTGTGGGCAGCCCACGCTGGAGCAAGCTCCAGGTAGGACCTGTGGTCCTGTGGAGACAGGAGCCCAGGCTGGAGCAGGTTTGATAGCAGGACCTGTGACCCCATGGGGGACCCAGGCTGGAGCCCTCTGTTGATGAAGGATGGCACCCCGTGGGGGGACCCAGGCTGGAGCAGTTTGTGAAGAAGGACTCACATTGGAGAAGTTCGTGGAGGACTGTCTCCCCTGGGAGGTTCCCAACTCTGGACCAGGAGCAGAGGGTGAGCAGTCCTCCCTCCATGGAAGGAGGAGCGGCAGAAACGACGTGTGATGAACTGACCACAACCCCCATTCCCCATCCCCCTGCGCCGCTCAGAGGGGAAGGAGGTAGAAAACTGGGTGTGAAGTTGAGCCCATGAAGAAGGGAGGGGTGGGGGAAAGGTGTTTTAAGATTTGGATTGAGTTCTCATTATCCTACTCTGATTTTGATTGGCAATAAATTAAAGTACTTTCCCCAAGCTGAGTCTGTTTTGCCCGCGACGGTAATGGGTGAATGACCTCTCCCTGTCTTTATCTTGACCCACAAGCTTTTTGTTACATTTTCTCTCCCCTGTCCAGCTTTGAAGGAGAGTGATAGAGCGGCTATGGTGGGCACCGGGCGTCCAGCCAGGGTCAACCCATTGCAGCCTTACTGCAAACACCTGCATGTTTACTCCTTTGAGGAGGAAAACCCAGCTAATACCTCCTTTCAGCCTCCCTTCAGGTTTTGTCCGCTTCCACCACAGCTTTGCCTCCCAATACGTGGGCATTCCCAAAATGTGTGCGTTCCCAGAGTGCGCTCTTTGCGGGCCCTCAATGTGCCCACAAAGGCAGGGATAGACTAGCCCCCAGTGAGGCAACCAGCCATTTTCTGTTGGGCAGAGAAACCAGCACGGACTTGGGGACCGAGGGACTGCCCCCAGCCAAGTGGTGCTGGTTCCCTGGCAAAAAGAGAGGCACGAAAAGGAGCGCGACAGCAAAGCAGGTTTGAACGGAGAATCTCCACCACTCTCTGACAGGTCTGGCTCACATACTGAGGGTTTAGCTGAACCCCAGGGCTTTTCCCTCGCTAGGCAGGTTTGCCCTCCTTGGGCCACGAGGTAAAACATGAGGGCAGTAAGGGCTCCTGCCAGCAGCAGCTCCTTTCTCCGGCTCTGGTCGTTAACTGGAGACCGACAGAAGAGAAACAACAGGACCAGCAGCTAGCATAGTGCTCTTGAGCGTTTGCTCCAACGTTCCACCTATTCTCAGGGCAGGGGATTCATGAGCCTGTTGCTGCTTGGGGATTTGGCAGCCTGCGATAGCTCCCCGCCAGATCCCGTCTCCCCTTGAACACGTTAGGCTTTTTGGACCCTTTTGTTCATGCAAGGCTCTTGGTCTGGACCGAGCTGCAAAAAGTCATGCTGGAATGTGCCTCACAGCATTTCTCCCTACTACTGCCCAGGCTGGAGAGACAGAGACCTAGCCTCTCTACAGCTCCTGGGGAACCCTCCACACCTTTCTGTGCAATGCAGCCTGCTTCATTCCGAGCTGAGTATCTGTACACTCCGACACATGCAGGAGGGGAGAACTTCCTGTATGTGGTATCGGCCTGTGTCCAACTGCTCTTTCACAATATCTGCGTATTAACAGTGCATGCAAGAATGCTTGGTATCTGCAAAAGAAAAGCGCAGAGTAGTCTTACTATTATCTTTATATATCCATTGCCTCTGATATGTCTGAGATGATTTGCTGGGTCCTACACAACCTCCCTGCTCCTCTGCCATGGAGAGGCCCTCTGGAGAGATAATGGACTAGTGGTTAAAGCATTCCTCCCACTGAAAGAAATTAAACATCCTCCTTTGCTGTTCCCCAGGCTTCTTACGGCCAGGGCCAGGATTTTCAGCATGGGGCCATTCCTGCTTGTGCAGTCCGGCCACAGCTGCTCTTTTCTGCCCCTGAAGAAGTTCAGGCCAGATTTCCAAAGGGACTGTAGAAGTGTCATGAGCAGTTAATGCAGGCTGCGGTCACGCAAAAGGCATGAAGGAGGACATTGGAAGCCTCCTTCACTCTGACTGACCTGGAGACCTCCGCTATGTCCGCTATCCCCCAGCAGAGGAGAAGCATCCCTCACGATCTTCTGCCATCCACCTCTATGCCAGACATAAGTGCCTGCACCCACCCCTGCAGAGGCAGGGGGAGGGACCTGATACTTGTCATGAACGGGTGATCTAGATCGCTTAAAGAACCTCCATCAACGGTATTAGCAAAAGTGGTTTTAATATGAAGTTGTAAAAGTGCCACTCAGCTACCTTCGATGGCAGGGTTCACTCTGTCACTGTACGGCACAGTCATTTGAACAGTGATTCAAAACTACCATGGCACAATCCAAGTTACCAAGACAAAGTCAAAGTTGCCATACTGCAAGGTTATGCGCGGTATCGGTCGCTTACCAAAGATGTGCCGTTGCTAAAAGGTCTCTCTGCCTCGAAGGGCAACCTTGAGAGGTGTCCCATCCCAAGGGGAGATCATCGCCATGCAGCCAGGCTGCTCCGCCAAGAGAGCTCAGAGAAGGCTCACTTAGGCTGTCGTATTTACGGAATAAAGTGGTTGCCTTGTAGTCCAGTTGCATGCGATGGAAAAGGTATGCATGAGAGTCCGTGTGCCCAGAACTTTCTTTGTTCCTTGGTAAGTGAGTCTTGGAAAAGCCACCCGTTCTTCGCGTGTTAATCGCATGATCGGTGTTCCAAGCTCAGACGCGTCGATGCTCACTGTGTCACTCTGCTCCTTTGTGGGCTTTTCAGAGAACAGATTAAAACCAGGGGAGTTCTTGGCCGTTTACAGTTAGGCCCTTACGTCCTTTGGAGCCTGTAGGAAACTACCGCTACTTTGGGTAGGGGGTCGAGTGCATCCGTCACATCACGCACCTGTGTCTGCCTTGCTCCAGGGACTGCCTGGACAGAGACAGGAGCGGGCGCAGACAGAACACCTGAACCCAGGTGTCTGTCAGTCTCTCCCCACAGCTGCACTTTGTCTCCTTTCTCCCCCCAGACAGAGGACGTTCCTCAAGAGAAGGATCCCTGCTGCAGAAACACCTGTCCAGAGACAGACACAGCCCCTCACTCCAGCAGGAGGATGACACGCCAACACAGCCCTATGCAATACAAACAGCCCTTCTCTGCCCTTTCACATATGCACGTAAACAAGCTCTGGCAGCCTGTGCTACCCTGACCTCAACTCTCCACGACCTAGGCAAGCACCGTGACAACGCCTTTTTAACCCCTTCCCGTGAATGCCAGGAGTAGTCAGCGCGGAGCACTCCTTTACCACGCTGCTAGGGACCTTTGCTAGCACAGTGAACAGGAGCTGCAAAGTTCCAGCGGTCAGCACAGCAGCTCCCCGTCACAGCCCCCCTTCCGCATAGCCTTCAGGATGGCGTTGTGCAGCTGAGGTTGTGGCAGGAGAGATGGGAAGCCCAGCTGACACAGGGGACTGGGATGAACCTTTCCCGTCTACCTCTGGCGTCAGTCATGTTATGTGCGACTTTGGGCCTGGAAAAGGGACGCAGAGCTCTTACAGCAGCTGGGCTCTGGGGTTGCAGGCAGGGAGATGCGGGTAGGTCTGGCTACTGCTTATCTGATTAAATTACCAGCAGTGGGGACAGAGGTCCCTGCTTCTTTGGCATTCAGAAAAACTCCCTAGATTCCCAAATATCTTTGGGAGAAAGGCAGGGAGAGAAGTTGCGGTGCCCTGAGTGCACTCTCAAGGGTGCGGGGCTGAGAAGTGAGAGCAGCTCTGGAGAGACAGGTTGGGCAGCGCTGGAGCAGTGCCTCCTCAAGGGGCAGGCACAGGGGTTGCGCTGGACTGCAGCACGGCCCTGGGGAGCTCTGGGCCGGAAGCCGTTGGGGTGTTAGGGTGGAAATTGAGGTCACTGTTCCTGTGTGCTGGTCATGAAGGAAACCCGAATTTCCTGGTGGCCAGGGGCTGGTGTTGCTGCTGTGCCCTGAGGTAGGCATTTCACAGAACCACAGACTTGCTGAGGTGGGAAGGCACCTCTGGTGACCACCTGGTCTGATGCCCCGGCTCAAGCAGCATCAGCTAGAGCATGTTGGCTAGAACTATGTCCGGACGTGCTTCGACTATCTCCACGAGTGAAGTGTCCACGGCCTCTCTGAACTACCTGTTCCGGTGTTTGAAGCACAACGGATTTTCTTTGTGTTCAGGTGGAATGGTATGTGTTTTAATTTGTGCCCATGGCCTCTCATCCTGCCAGTGGGCAGTACTTGGAAGCACCTGGCTCCGTCTTCTTCATTCCCAACCATTGAGACTTTATACGCATTGGTCAGGGCCCCCTTGAGCCTTCTTTCTATATGCCTCTCCTTTGCACGGGGAGAGTTGGAGCCCATCCCCTGGAGACAGGGGCAGGCATGGTAGACCCACTTGGGCCTTGTGTCCACCACAGTCCCCTGCGCTGACTCATGGCTAGAGAAGCCAGAAGGTCTCTTTTGGGATCACTCTGCACGGCTCGACCTTAAGGAGAAGGAGCTGCAGCATTGAGAAGCTGGTGAACAGCTAGATATCTGCACGGCTCGGCCTTGAGAAGAGGGAACTGTGGCACTGGGAAGCTGGTAAACAGCTGGACATCTGCAGGGCTTGGCCTTGAGGAGAAGGAGCTGTGGTAAACAGCTAAGAAGAAGCACTGTATAAGAAAAACAGGATGGAACCCGGACCTCGCAGCAGTAAGCGCAAGTAGGAGGAGTATGATAATGCACTCTTTAGAGCTAAGCCAATGATTGTAAGACAAGTATGCATAAAGTAGAACTTAGTGTATAAATATGTGTAAGGTTTTGCAATAAAGTTGAAGCTTGCTTTATCACTCATATTGAGTCGACTGCATGCCTTCCCTCGCTCGTCGCAGGTCTCCACTTCCTGGTCCCCCTGCTGCCTGGTCAGGAGGGGACACATCAATAGGAACGGTGGAGACCTTGGGGTGGCAGACTGAAGGCGTCAGGGAGGAATCTGACTGGCAGAGGAAGAGGATGGGCCCTACGCGCATGGCCCCAGGCTGATGCCACACGCCTGCTTCCCTACACCCCTCCGGAAGCTGAGGGGTTTCTGCTTCCGCCTAGCTGAGGGGAGCAGCGGAGGCAGCATGGTGTCTCAGCTTGCCCTTGTCAGGGTAGGTGTCTGCCAGGACCCAGAGGGGTGCAGCTTCTCTTGCTCTCTCACTGCAGGTGGTGAAGAGTTAGGGCCAGGATGCAATAAATGTAGGTAATGGTGCCTCTAGGACTGTAAGCCTCCTGGTAAAGGGAGGCTGGCGGCAGCCTGGAAACACTGGCAACAGCCAACTGGACTTGGCCGGAATCCCACTGGGGGAGTCAGAGCATGCAGCTGCAGCTTCTCCAGGTGAAAGACTTCATCTGGCAAATGGCAAACCGTTTTGCCAGGATTCTTGCTTTTATGGAAAAGCTTTTCATAGCAGAGCCAGTGGGTGGTGTCCCCTGTGTGGTGATGCCAGAAGATGCTGGAGTTCCCCTCACGTTCTCCAGGACATGGGGCCCTCAAGCTAGGTCTTCTGTTTCTCAGCCAAGGCTAAGTGGGTGGGAACCACTGTTTCCAAGAGTCCCTCATTAGGGGCTTGAAGGGGGAGCTTATGCCATGGCTGGATTCCTACAGTACTGCTGGTGGGAGGGATGCGCATTTGTTGGTGCCATTTTCTGGTGCCATTGGCTCTAGCCCTGATGTCCACCAGCTTCCTCCTCCTGGCCTCACCAGGCTCCCATCTCCTTTTCCCATAGCTCCTGACTATGTCATGGTAGAGGACTCCCCCAGCCCCACCGAGCCAGCAGAACCCTGTAACCTCAGAGCTTTCCCATGAGTCATGAGCAAGGACCCTGTGAAACAGCTCAGCCCCTCGCAGCTGCCTGGAGGCAGCATGAAAAGAGTTGGCCTGGCTTCGGGCTTCTCCTCATTGAGACCTGAGTGCTGTGGCCCTGTCCATGTTCGCTCAGACAACGAGGGGCTGAGACTGTGTCAGTGCCTGGCACTGTAGTGGACGGATGCCACTACGGGCCTTAGGAACTCCTTGGGGCTAGGCGAGAGGTCAGGCACAACTATGTACAGACACGTGCGCACTAATACGGCCAATGTGCACAAGCGTGCACAAAGATATACACAGATTCACAGACACCAACAAATCTCTGACACTTAGTCCATGTCTTCTGCCCACACAGATGCATCCCTGAGCCCGAAACCATGTGGCCTCTGATCCCTGCTTGAACTGCACCTTTTCCTCTGGGGAAGGCAGAGGGAGTGCTGACCTCATCCACTGGCCACCCATAGCCATGAGCTCAGGGGTTGGTCTCCTCATTCGCAGAACGTGCTCTGGGGCACAGTGCTCCAGGTCCATCTGGGAAGAGATGCAGCAAGGTTGGAAGGAGTGATGCCATTGGCTGTGGAGTAGCCAGGAATGTCTTCCTCAGCTCCAAGGGACAGGGCACAAAAGATTGCCCAGTGCAGTGAGTCCTACCCTCTCCTTCGTCTGGGAACGAGGAAGGGTCCTCTTTTGCACTCAACCTAATCCTCTCCAGAAAGCCACATTTCTTCCTGAGCAGACCGCAATGTTTGCCACCAAAGGAAGGAGGACTCAGAGGCCCAGGCTTGGATGCAGCACAACTTTAATGAGTCTAAAGCAGAAAAGGAGGCGGCTCACAAGGGAGCACCAGGGGCAGCCACTATGTTGTGGTGGGGCTTCTGCAGGGTGTCTATCAGCCTGCCCTGCTGAGGGAGGGAGAGCAACAGGGCCCTGCTAGGCTGGCATTGGGAGATGGCAACAGAAAAGGTAAGGAAGAGAGAGAAGAGAGTGGAAGAAGGAGACAAGGGCCTGAAACTCTAAATGCAAGGCCCCAAAGCTCTATCTCCAGTCCAGCACCATGTTCTGAGGTCTTGAATACCTCTTGCCAGGGGATATTGCCAGCAGGTTTAACAGGGTTGACATCTGTTGCCACAGTAGCAGCTGGTAATGCAGGAGAGGTCACAGCACCCAGAGTTGATGGGCACTCCGTCACAGCTGAGGATGCTGCCAACAGCAGCGGAGGTGGAGGATCCCACAATGGTGTTCTGTGGGTAGGAGCTGAGGATGGGTCCGGGCAGGGTCACCACCACGGGGGAGGGCTCAATGACAACGGTGGAGTTCTGGCACTGCCTGACACAGGGCTCGTTGCAGCTGTTGGCCAGCGGGGTCGGGCCACAGGGCCGGCAGGGCTGGCAGGGCAGGCAGGGCTCACAGGGCCGGCAGGGCTGGCAGGGCCGGCACTTGTCGTTGCAGGACATGTCTCCTGGCCAGAGGTACACCTGGGAGAGAGAGGGCAGGGGGAAGCAGAAAATGGGGATGCATGAGAAGGAGCACTGCACCCAGCTACAGTGGAGCCAAGGCACCTCCTGGCACAGCCAGTGCTGCCCAACTCAAGGTCCACGAGCCACCTCTACTAAATCCTAGCTTGTTGCTGTGGAAGGCCTTCTCTCCCCCCCCTCTCCCATGAGAAGCAACTCGCAGCCCTGGGCTAGAACAGACCCTCTCAGCTGGGACATACATCGAGAAAAGACCTGGTCTTGATGGAGGAGGAGGAGAGGCTGCACACTCACCTGGTTCCCAAGGAGGAGGAGGCAAGAGAAGTGGATGAGAGAGCAGAGAGTTGGGCTGCTTTTATAGTAGTCCGGCACTGCCTCAGGCCCAGAGGCACCCTTTGTGGAAGTAATAATTTTCTGTCATGTCAAATGCAAAACATACCAGCTAATGGCATGAGCTGTGTCCTGGTTTCCTGCCCTGCTGCCTTTTCATTTCCTGGCTGATGCCACGTGCTTTCCCATATGCAGGCTTCTGTCAGTGCCGGGATGAGAGGCCCAAGGATTTCTGGGGCAGAAACACGTCAGCGCAGGCAGAAGACTCAGCTCAAGTGCTGATGGCATCCTGTGCCGGTCGGTGGTGTACACCTGGGTCATTCCTGTGGGCTTGTTTGTGGCAAAGTTGTCAGGAAATGGGACCGCTCTCGTGTTTCTCATCCAGGTGCCCAAGGACTCCCACGTGAGAGGGCTTACCTCTTCCTTTCTCTTGCTTGCCCCATCTCTCTCTGATGGTCGCTTGTTCTTGCACAGGGGTGGGCTTCTGCCGGCAGGCTTTGACCCTACTGCAACACTAACAGTGCTCTCCGGACAACTTTGCTGGCTCCTTTCCCTCATCCCCTCTCTTTGCAGTCTCTGCGCGTCCCCAGGCAACACCATGAGCATGTCTGGGCACAGTCCTTCCCCGGGGTACTTGAGGCCTGTTCTGCTTGTGTGGCCCTCAGCATCTCCTCAGCACAGTCCAGAGCTGCTGATGTTTTTTTGGGTTTATGGGTTTTTGTTTGTGCTTGACTATGCGCTGGCTTTATGTGAGCATATGGGTATTTGCCTGGTTCCAAGCAGGCACCCATGAGCACATGTGTGTCTGTCTGTGCTTGTGTGACCCTCATGTGCACGCCATAGCAGGACGACTCTTCCCTAATGTGATCACGAGGTCCACAGAGTAGCAGGGTCAAAGGCTTCTCATGCACATGCCAATGCCACTTGCAATTCTGCAGCTTATCAGCCTGGCAGGGGTGAGACCTCACACCAAATGGATATTGAACTAAGGGGACAGGAGTCCGGATGTTGCTCTGCTGTGAGATGCAGCACAGTTGGCCTGATGCAACGTGGACGTAGCATAGCTCAGGGATGCTCCCTTCCCTTGGGAAGCCTTGCTGAGATTCCTGCCAGATGGTGCCGATGGGAGGCTTCAGCCAGAGCCAACTCCCCTTCCCATGGGAGCAGCTTTTAAGCTCCAGTTCTAGTGCTTGGCCCCAGTCGGAGGTACGTCTCCCACCTTGAGCAGATTTTTGCTCCTTCAGGGAGCTGCCAGGCAGAGTCTTTTGGGGAAGTGCCCTGGGGGGTCAAAGATGCCCAGGGGGAATGCAAAATACAGCAGTTAGTGTGTGATGATAAAACCATTTTGGAAACAACCATATCTAGCTGCATCTGCTCAGCTTGCTGGAGACATGAAAAGGACCGACCGAGGACATTGGATGGCTGTATTTTCAGAGCAGTTCTTTCCAAATCTTTAAGCGTGGCTAATCATATCATTTCTCTTAAGATCCTGCAAAGTTACATCCACCCCTTATCAAAACCTGAACTGCGGTTTTTCTGTTCAATTTTTGCTTAATCTACATTTGCTTTATACTGCGTTGTACCCACTGCTATGTGGCGAGATTTTGGTAATGGTGGGGAGGTTGCCGGGGTGGCGTCTGTGAGAAGAGCCCAGGCACTGCCCCCATGTCTGACAGAGCCAGTTCCATCCAGCTCCCAAACGGGCTCAATGCTGGCCAAACCTGAGCCTATCAGCAGCACTGGTAGTGCCTCCGTGAGAACATATTTAAGAAAGGGCAAAACACCACACGGGACGTGTGGAATGAAGAAAACGAAAGTGTCAGAGAAAATCCTGCAAACAGTAATGTCAGGGAAGGAGGAGAATGGAGGATGTGCTTCAGGCGACGGTGCAGAGATTCCCAGGCAGCCTTTGGGAAACACCGTGGTGGAGCAGATATCCACATTGCAGCCTATGGAGGCCCCCACTGTGGAACTGTGGCCCCTGGAGGACACACGCTGGAGCAGGTCTTATTCTGAAGGACTGCAGCCTGTGGACAGGACCCACACTGGACCGGACATTGAAGCGGACTTCATGGGAAGGGCTTACGCTGGAACAGGGAAAAAGAGTGAGGAGAAAGGGGCAGCAGAGAGGAACAGTTGTGTACTGACCACAACCTGCATTCCCCACCACACTGCGCTGGATGGGGAGGGAGGAGATAGAAGAGTCGGGAATGAGAGAGTGAAGCTGAGCCTGGGAAAAAGAGGTGGGGGTGGGGTGAAGGTATTCTAGGGTTTTTCTGGTCTGTTTCTCACCATCCTACTCTACTGGTAAATGGCAATAAACTAAATTAATCTTCCACAAGTTGAGTCTGTTTTGCCCGTGACGGTAGCTGGTAACCGCTGTCCCTGTCTTTGTCTTGACCCACGAGATTTTTCACGTATGTCACAACGAATGACAAAATCAAATAGCTCCTTTTATAAGGTAGAATGGAAAGAGGAATACAGATGTTGAACAATTGTGACATCTCTTCTCATGCTGGGAAACTTACATTTGTGCAACACCTCGTGGAGCCCTGATACGTTTTCCCAAGGCACCCTGCGCAGACCCTGACCGTGGAGAGGTTCCTCCTCCCTCTCATATGGAGGTGCCATTTATTTTGTGGAACAAACAAAAGCATGTGTCTTCTCCTGACAGGCTGGGTCGTTATCTCTGTCATAGCACCCACTGGTGTGCAGCAGAGGCCAGCATGGGGCACTCCAGCAGATTCCCTTACACGGGTACTCATGCCAACGTGTGGGCTTCTCAAGCCTTAAGTGCAAGGCCCAGTCAAGAAGACATGGCTTTCTCCAGCTCACTAACTCCTTGAGTACAGTGTCTTCCACAAGGCTCCTGATACGGTGCACAGAGTGGGTTCCACTGAAATGCTTGGGGAGCTCCTCTGTCCTCGGGAGCAGGTCGCAGCTCGGTAGGGCATGTGCAGCCAAGGAGATTTTGTTGCTGGCTCAGGAGATCTGTGGTCCACAACCTGAGAGCACTGCACAGTGAGGAGCATAGAAATGCTGTAGCATGGCAGGAGGCTTACTGCCAAGGGTCTATCTTCCAGTCACTGCTGTGCTGCTCCTCAGAGCTGCTGTGGAACTTGGCACCTGAGCTTTGAGCATGAAAATAAGGAGAGAGCAAAAGCAAAGTTAAGGATGACAAGGATTTCAATGTTTGTGAGCAGAGAGGGTTTACTCATCCTTCTGCGTGCCCTTCCCTGCTGAAGACAAAGCCTGTTCAAGGCTATGACCAGCAGTTATCAGCTGGGCTGGTACAATGTTCCAGGAGATCTGGGGGGACTCAAGACATAGGTCAAGAAGAATGGCAAGAAATACATGGATGTACCTGCCAGATATGGCTTGACTGCCAGAACCGAAGGCTTCTCACATTCTCTCCAACATACTGCTCTCCATCACACTGGTCTTCCGTCCTTGCCAGAAAACTGCAGTGTCTTTGGAGAAATGTCAAACAGACTCTAGAAGTCTAGCCCTCCCGCTGGAAGTGTCCGAGCCGCTGAGCCATCAGGCAACTTCACCAGTGTGCTGAGGTGCCTGCTCAGACGGTTCAAGGCAGCAGACGTATGGTGGGCTCACAAGCCCTGGGGCCAAATGTGCACTCCGAGCGAACGTGCCTCAGTGCTTGTGCTGGGTTGGCCCCACGGACAGACATGCCTCTTCCCCCTTCCGAGTCTCTATGTCCCTCGTTATCACAGCAGGTTATAACAAATCAGTCCCTTTGCTGAGGCAACAGGCCGTGCAGTAGACTGGCTTCGGGCTATAACAGCTTCATCCTTCTGTCCTCTCTCCCTTCTGTGTTCTGTTCTTCTGCTTCTCTTTCCTTCTGCATGCCATGCCCCCCCTTCTGGAGAAGGAAAGACATGGACCTGTGGGAGTGGGTCAAGCGGAGGGCCACAAAAATGATCAGAGGGATGGAACATCTCTCCAGCAAAGAAAGGCGGAGAGAGTTGGGGTTGTTCAGCCTGGAGAAGAACAGGCTCCAGGTAGACCTTGTTGCAGACTTTCAGTACTTCACGGGGACCTATAAAAAAGATGGGGACAGGCAATTTAGCAGGGCCTGTAGCGCTAGGACAAGGTGGAGTGGTTTTAAAGTAAAAGAGGGAAGATTTAGGCTCGATACAGGGGAGAAATTTTTGACAATGCGGATGGTGAAACCCTGGCACCGGTTGCCCAGAGAGGTGGTAGATGCCCCATCGCTGGAAACATTCCCGGTCAGGTTGGACGGGGCTCTGAGCAACCTGGTCTAGTTGAAGATGCCCCTGCTCATGGCAGAGGTGGTTGGACTAGATGAATTTTAAAGGTCCCTTCCAACCCAAAATATTCTACGATTCTAGGATTCTATGGATGGGAAGGTGAGGAGGAGGAGGAGGCAGTGGCTCTGGGCTCTAGCCAAGATGATTTCTCCTACCATCCCCTCCTTCCATCCTCGCGGCCAACTTCTGTCTGAGCCTCCTCCCCCAGCATAGCTCCATTCAGAGCAAGAGGAACTGCCTTGAGTGCTGGTGGGGCTGCTGACCTCCCAGGGCCTCCTGCAGCACTGCGGCCCTCCCATGAAGGCAGCACCAGTTGGGATCACCACATCTGTACGGCATGCTCTGAGGCCAAGGGGAGCACTTCTGGTCAGAGATGCAACAAGGGAAGGGCTGATGGTCACTGGCTGTGGAGTAGACAGAGATGTCGTCCTCGGCTCCCAGGGACAGGGCCTGAAGAAGGCCCACAGACAGTGTGTCCTGCCCTCCCGTTCCTCCAGGAGCCCAAAACAACAAAGGAAAAGGAGAGAATGAAAAGCATTAGCCAAGTTTTCCAGGAGTCCAGGCTGGCCCCTTCTAAAGGGCTGGCACCTTTTGCAGGAGGAGCAGGGCTTGCTCAGCCCCTCTCAAAGCAAAGGCCACGATCTCTCTCGACCAGTGTGGTATCATCTTTTGGGCTCCCGGGTCTCCTTGTCTGGGCTGTCACCAGTGGCTTTAGCAAAGGGGGCACCTTCTGCTGCCACAGTAGCTGCTGCCAATGCAGGAGAGGTCACAGCAGCCGGAGTTGATGGGCACTCCCTGACACCTGAGGATGCTGCCAACAGCGGAGGTGGAGGATCCCATGGTGGTGCTCTGCAGGAAGGAGCTGAGGATGGGTCTGGGCAGTGTCACCACCACGGGGGAGGGCTGGATGACAACGGTGGAGTCCTGGCACTGCCTGACCCAGGGCTCATTGCAGCTGTTGACCAGCGGGGTCAGGCCGCAGGGCTGGCAGGGCTGGCAGGGCTGGCACTTGTCTGAGCAGGTGTCGTAGTTTAGCCCCAGCCGGCAACTAAGCCCCACCGCAGCCACTCGCTCACTCCACCACGGTGGGATGGGGGAGAGAATCGGATGAATAAAAGTGAGGAAACCCATGGTTAGAGAGAAAGATAGTTTAATAGGTAAAGCAAAAGCTGCACACGCAAAGCAAAACAAGGAATTCATTCACTGCTCCCCATCGGCAGGCAGGTCTTCAGCCATCTCCAGGGAAGCATATGGTAATGGTCTTCCTGGGAAGAGGGATGCCGTAACTCCCAGCGTCCCTCCAGCCCTTCCTTCTTCTTCGTCCCAGCTTCATATACTGAGCACAATGTCATATGGTATGGAATACCTCTTTGGTGAGCCTGGCTCAGCTGTCCCAGCTGTGTCCCCTCCCCGCTTCCCGTACACCCCCAGCCTTCTTGCTTGCAGGGCAGCACAAGAAGCTGGACTGTCCTTGACTGCTTAGCAACAGCTCAAAACATCAGCACGTTATCAATGTTTTCTCATCCCAAATCCAAATCATAGCCTCACACCGGCTTCTATGATGAAAATTAACTCTATCCTGGCTGAAACCAGGACAGCAGGACATATCTCAGGGCTGGTGGTCGACCTAGGAGAGAGGGCATGGAGGGAGCAGAGCACAGGACACCTGAGGAACAGCCTGCAACCTCACCAACAGGAAGCCGAGGCATCTGCCGCGTCGGGAGGTGGAGGCTGTGCAGCGGGGAGCAAGGGCTTCTTTGCCTGACCCCCTTGGAGTTCTTTGGGTAGCAGCCAGGCCCAGGGATGCTCCTGCCTAGCCTGTAGTAAATGCTACCTCAGCCCAGCCTCAGCCTCCCTCCATGACAGAGAAGGAGATTTGAGAGAACCAAGAGAGCAGGTGGTTCTTCTGTGTCATCACTTCTCATGCAGGACCTTTTCTAGCTGAGGCAGAAATGGCTGAAGAAATCAGGTCATCAGCATAGCGGCTCCCATTCTCAGCTTTCCTCCCACAGGGCATTCACTCTGCCCATAGCTGTAAACCTTCCACCAGGTCTAAGGTGCACAAGCGCAAACGCCAGTTGACAACATTCGTCTGAGGGAAGAAGCTGTGGGAGAAAGAGAATGCTCCTTAACGCACAGATACCAAGCAGGAAAAAAGCATGTGACTGATAAACACTCATGGCACTTGTAAGTACCACAGGTGTTGCAAAACCAAAGAGACCTTGGCTGGCTTCCAGATAACCACCTAGATGCTTTCTCACTCTCCCTCCTCAACAGGACAGGAACTAGAAAGTAAGGTGAAAAAGATCATGCGTCGAGACAAAGACGGAGGGATTACTTACCAATTACCATCACAGGCAAACAAGACCTCACTCGGAGAAGATTCATTTAGCTTATTACCAATGAAAAACAGAGCAGGACGGTGAGAACACAGCCAAACAATTCCTAAAACACCTTGCCGCCATCCCCACCTCTTTTTCACAGACTCAACTTCCCTCCTTCATTCACAGCTCTTCATTTCCTCCACTCTTAACCAGTGCAGTGGAAAGCTGAAAGGACGTTGTGGTCATTACACAACAGGTCCGTTCTGCATAACGAGGGACTTTTCCTGACCCGCACATGAAAAGGCAGCAGGGTTTTAGTGGTTTGCCATAAATCACGTATCCCTGCCTTCAGAGACAAAGGCACTCAGACTAAGTTTTTTAGGGGACGATATGGAAGTTCTTGTGCTTGAACACCAAGGGGGTTTCATTCAAACTTCTTTGACACCAAGCTCTTTGACTCCCCTTTGCCACGCACGTAGTCTGTCCTATATCTCACAGCAAAGCAACACGTAGACCCCTGTCCCCTCAGTTGAATACCCATTGGGTGCAAGGTCTCAGCCCCGGCCTCACTCAGCACCAGGCTGATGAGCTGCAGAAGTACATCCGGCATTGGCCTGGACACAAGGAGCCTGCGTCCCATCCCAGTCACCAGCAACATTGCCTCATAAGCAGATACATTCAGTGATAATGTCCTGCATAGGCGGGCAGGCTTTCCTGGCCTTTCTCGCTGTACATAAAGCAAGAAATGGAGGGTACAGGAGGCAGAGACTGCATTTCAGTTCTCCGAGCACCCCCCTGCCAAGACAAAAGAAGCAACATTCAGCTGTAGATGGGCACCTGCTGGCAAGGGCAACCTGGTACTCTGCGGTGCTCATGGACACACCAGGGGAGAGTGTGTCTGCGCTCTGGCCTGCAGATGACCTCATGATGAGGGTCACACAAGCACAGACAGACACACATGTGCTCATGCGTGCCTGCATGGAACCAGGCAAAGAGCTGTGTGCTCATATAAATCCCAGAAAACATCAGCAGCTGTGGACTCTGCTGAGGAGATGCTGAGGACCACACTGGCACAACAGGCCTCAAGTACCCCGGGGAAGGACCAGGCCCCAGACATGCTCGTGGTGTTGCCTGGGGACGCGCAGAGACTGCGCAGAGAGGGGATGAGGGAAACGAGCCCAGCAAAGTTGTCCGGAGAGCACTGTTAGTGTTGCAGTAGGGTCAAAGCCTGCCAGCAGAAGCCCACCCCCGTGCAACAACAAGTGACCATCAGAGAGAGATGGGGCAAGCAAGAGAAAAGGATGCAGCAAGTCCTCTCACGTGGGAGTCCTTGCGGACTTGGATGAGAAACATGAGAACGGTGCCCATTTCCTGACAACTTTGCCACGAACAAGCCCACAGGAATGACCCAGGTGCACACCACTGACCAGCACAGGACGCCATCAGCACTTGAGCTGAGTCTTCTGCCTGCGCTGACGTGTTTCTGCCCCGGAAATCCTCGGGCCTCTCATCCCGGCACTGACAGAAGCCTACATATGGGAAAGCACGTGGCATCAGCCAGGAAATGAAAAGGCAGCAGGGCAGGAAACCAGGACACAGCTCATGCCATTAGCTGGGATGTTTTGCATTTGACATGACAGAAAATTATTACTTCCACAAAGGGCGCCTCTGGGCCTGAGGCAGTGCCGGACTACTATAAAAGGCAGCCCAACTCTCTGCTCTCTCATCCACTTCTCTCGCCTCCTCCTCCTTGGGAACCAGGTGAGTGTGCAGCCTCTTCTCCTCCTCCATCCAGACCAGGTCTTTCCTCGATGTATATCCCAGCTGATGGGGGCTGTCTTAGCCCAGGGCTGGGAGCTGCTTCTCATGGGAGAGGGGAGGGGAGAGAAGGCCTTCCACAGTGACAAGCTAGGATTTAGTAGAGGTGGCTCGTGGGCCTTGAGTTGGGCAGTGCCGGCTGCGCCAGGAGGTGCCTTGGCTCCACTGTAGCTGGGTGCAGTGCTGCTTCTCATGTGTCCCCATTTTCTGCTTCCCCCTGCTCTCTCTCTCTCAGGTGTATCTCTGGCCCAGAGACATGTCCTGCAACGACAAGTGCCGGCCCTGCCAGCCCTGCCGGCCCTGTGAGCCCTGCCTGCCCTGCCTGCCCTGCCAGCCCTGCCAGCCCTGCCAGCCCTGTGGCCCGACCCCGCTGGCCAACAGCTGCAACGAGCCCTGTGTCAGGCAGTGCCAGAACTCCACCGTCGTCATCCAGCCCCCTCTCGTGGCGGTGACTCTGCCCGGACCCATCCTCAGCTCCTACCCACAGAACACCATTGTGGGATCCTCCACCTCCGCTGCTGTTGGCAGCATCCTCAGCTGTGACGGAGTGCCCATCAACTCTGGGTGCTGTGACCTCTCCTGCATTACCAGCTGCTACTGTGGCAACAGATGTCAACCCTGCTAAACCTACTGGCAATATCCCCTGGCAAGAACTTCTCCAGACCTCAGAACATGGTGCTGGACTGGAGATAGAGCTTCGAGGCATTGCATTTAGAGATTCGGGCCCTTGTCTCCTTCTTCCACTCTCTTCTCTCTCTTCCTTACCTTTTCTGTTGCCATCTCCCAATGCCAGCCTAGCAGGGCCCTATTGCTCACCCTCCCTCGGCAGGGCAGACTGATGGACACCCTGCAGAAGCCTCACCACAACTTAGTGGCTGCCCCTGGTGCTCTCTTGTGAGCCACCTCCTTTTCTGCTTTGGACTCATTAAAGTTTTACTGCATCCAAGCCTGGGCCTCTGAGTTCTCCTTCCTTTGATGGCAAACTTTGCCGTCTGCTCAGGAAGAAATGTGGCTTTCTGGAGAGGATTAGGTTGAGTGCAAAAGAGGACCCTTCCTCGTTCCCAGATGAAGGAGAGGGTAGGACTCACTGCACTGGGCAGTCTTTTGTGTCCTGTCCCTTGGAGATGAGGAAGACATTCCTGGCTACTCCACAGCCAATGGCATCACTCCTTCCAGCCTTGCTGCATCTCTTCCCACGTGGACCTGGAGCACTGTGCCCCATAGCGCGTTCTGCAAATGGGGAGCCCAACCCCTGAGCTCATGGCTATGGGTGGCCAGTGGATGAGGTCAGCAGTCCCCCAGCTTCTTGGCAAAGGGATTTGCTCTAACTCTTGGTGGGGCTGTGCTTGGGGAGGACGCTAGAATAAACGATGGCTCCAAAGAGCAGTAGGAGTGGGGATATGGAGACAGTGATACTTGCGGACAGCCCAGAGCCTCATCTCCACCTTCCATGCGCCTCCATTACGTGATCTGGGGTCCATGGCTGCTCTGTGGTACTTTGTCTCCTCCAAACCTGGGGCAGCTTTCCCCGGCCGATAAGGTTGCACCACTGCCAGATGCCAGCTCTGCTTTGGAACGGCTCTGTGCAAGAGCAGTTACCCTCTGCATCCCCACCGGACCATTGTGGTGACAGTGGGACATATTTCTGTGCTCAGCAGCTTCTCTGATCTGTCTCTGCTGGGCCATTCTCAGCCCTCTTGTGTTGGCTGGTATTCTGGGGCACCAGCTGGAGCCAAACCCTTGGCATACCAGAGGCCTTGGCAAGGAGGAGATGCTGAGGCAGAAGGCCAGCCATGCACATCTGAAGCTCTGGAGACTGCCTTCCCCAGAGGAAGAGGTGCGGTTCAGGCAGAGGGTATTTGTGCCTGGAGGCTCAGTTAGGGGAGCCTTCATCTGCCTCCTGGCCATGCAATACTGAAGTGAGATGATGAAGTTGCTGAGGCACTGACCCCATCTTCCCTGTTGCTAGGGGCTGTGCAAGCCCAGCTCTGCAAGCACTAAGTGTCACAAAAGCATCTGTTCCCTGCATATCCCTGCAGGAAATGCCCACTTTCTGACCAGTGTGACACCATCTACAGGCAGGTGGTAACTGGGAAGAAGGCAGCAGTGCACATAGCATCCCCACTGCACCTTGGGCTCTCTGCGGTCCAGTCACCCCTCTGCTTTCTCATGGCTTCGCTCAGGTGTTCATCTTCCCTGTCCAAATGGCACGTGGGTGCACTATAAATGTCAACAATTGGGTATGCTTTTCAGTGATACTGCAAAATTTCTTTTCAGACCTTGTCCCTCAGCCCCATGTAATGCTCTAAATCCTGGCATCCCTTGGGCATCTGTGGTCTTCTGGGTGCAGCAAAGGAACGCCTGAAGGTCCTGTTGGGCTCAAAAGGACTGCTCAGGCATGCAGCACCCCAAGGACCATGTGAGGTCCCCCTCCTGCTCTTCCTGCCCACAGTTTGGCGCAGAGACTCCATCTTTGTCCATCACTGACATAGGCAGTGCCTCTGTGGGAACGTATTTAAGAAGGGGAAAAAACTGTTACACAAGAGCAGCTTGGAGAGAGGAGTGGTGAAGACCATGGTGTCCTCCTGCAGCTCATGGATGTCCATGGTGGAGCAGATATCCACCTGCAGCCCATGTAGAACTTAATGCCAGAGCAGGTGGCTGTGCCCTGAAGGAAGCAGTGACCCCGTGGAGAACCCACGCTGAAGCAGGCTCCTGGCAGGAACCGTGACCCTGTGGAGAGGAGTCCATGCTGGAGCAAGTTTTCTCACGGAACCTGTGGCCCCGGGGAGGACTCAAGCTGGAGCAGTCTGTGAAGAAGTGCAGCCCATGGGAAGGATCCACACTGGAGACGTTCATGGAGGACTCTCTCCCATGGGTGGGATTCCACCATGGATCAAGGGAGCAGCATGAGCAGGAACGAGGGGCAAAGATGGCGCGTGATGAACTGACTGTTACCCCCGTTCCCTGTCCCCCAGTGCTGCTTGGGGCGAGGCGGTAGAGGAGTCGGGAGTGAGGCTGTGCCCAAGCAGAAGGGAGGTGTTTCACATTTGTTCTTATTTCTCATCACCCTACCCCATAGTTAATTGGCAATAAGTTATTTTCCCCAAGACAACTCTGTTTTGCCCATGATGGTAATTGCTGAGTGACTTCCCTGTCGTCATTTCAACCCAAGAGCCCTTTGCAATACTTTCACTCATTGTCCACTTGAGGAAGGGGAGTGATAGGATGGTTTTGTGGGTACCTGTCAACCAGGCAAGGTCAACGCATCACAACCTCAAAAGGTCATCAGCTCCAATCTTTCATGGGAAAGGGAGCCTAGAGGAGATTATCTACTTCCCTGTCCAATCACATCTTGAAAACTTTCATCTATGGGGACACTTTCATCAATGGGTCATCTCTGGGGGGGGTTGTTCCAGTGAATGGTTGTTCTTACAGACAAAACCAGCCCTGCTGCTCTCTGGCAGAACTCGTTTAACCCAGATGAAGGTCTGACCATGCCTGGGCTGTGGTGTGGGTAGTAGAGCAGAGCAGAGCAGAGAGGACCTGGCAGACTTCAGACTGACATTTCTGGGCTGCTGGAACTGACCATTGCCATGAAATGGCTGATTCCCACTGCAAGTCATTGTATGTGTGGTAACTCCTGGGTGCATTGGTTTCTTAATTGCCTCCTTCCTAATTGCCTACTTCAAATGCCCAAGGTGCCTGTTAGCTATAATGTAGAGTGTGGGTGGAAATTTCATCATGTGTGATTGGGATGAGGAGGGAACGCTGGGTGAGAGCTGCCAATGTCGTTGCCCAAGGGAGTGAAGCTATGGTTCGACAGCCGCTTGCATGAGCATGCCCCAGGAGCAGTTAGCTCATTTGTGAAAACTTGAAATTAATTCAGCGTGGTGTCAAGTGAAGGACCCACAGCTGTCGCTTTGTCTTCAGGGGAAGCAGCCTGGCATGGCCTGGATGGAAATCCATCCCTGCTGGGTTTGACGCATTTCTGAGACAATGCGGGCACATCTTTACGGGCAGGCCAGAAGACGCAACTTCACACAAAACACTCTGATCCCTTTCTGGAGAAGCAAAAGAAGGTGGTGGGATTCACCTTACTTCCCCTTCCTTTGCAGAGATCACGTCAGTCTCCGCATGTAACAGTGACGTGGCATGGCTCTTTGGTTCCTACAGGAGGACAGCTGCTCTGGCCATCAATGAGAAGATGAAGGGACTGACTGCAAGGAGAAGCTGGGATTGTCCAGGGGTGGGCGTTGCTCCCAAAGAGGCACTCTCAGGAGCATGTATGCAGTCTGTTTCTCCTGCAGATGTTAAGACAGAAGACAGAGGAGGCTTGGAGACTGGAAGAGATCTGTGGGCTCTGTAGAGGGCCTTCCGGGATTCCATTGTGTCCTCCCTTCAGGCACAGGGTGGACACATGTCTGACTGCAATGGCAGAAGTTGATCAATCATGCCTTGGACATGGGAGGGTCGGATGTTTCAAAAGAGGCCAAAAGAGCTCAGGATCCTTAGCAAGACAAAGACAGAGGCTGAGGAAAAGTGGGATGCTGCTTTGGAAATGGCCTGCAGTGAGGGGGAAAGCCCAGGCAAGCAAGGGGCACCAATGGAATGAAAAGATTTCCGAAAGCTAAAGATGTGCAAGACCTGCAAAGCAAGTACACGGAATAGCTAATTGTGAGCCAGGGGAGTAGCAAGCGACAGCCTAGTGGCTCACCTGATGGAGAATTTGCCTTGACCATGGACAGCCAGAGCAGCTCTGGGGTGCAGTAGCAAGCACATTTCAGGGAAGAAAACATGCATGTAGGATGACTGTCTGAGAGATTTAGAAGGGAAAAGAAAAAGATTTTTTGAATGTTTGCTTTCTTCAGATTCATGACACAGTTAAACTTGATATTCCCCTCATACTGCATTTCTCTGCAGATTCACGTGGGTGGAAGAACAGCCAGACCTCTTTCTTCAGCTTGGGTTTTGTTGACAGGTTAAATGCTATTAGCCTGCCTAGTTCGGATATGCAGGCTTTCCCAAAAACCATACATGATTTAAGAACAGAAGAGCTAAAGTCACCGCTTTAGAGCTGCCTAGCAATAAAAACACAGACACTGAAGGGCCAGACCCCTTTGCCATGGATGCCAATCCCCACTCCACTCAGTGCCAGCAATAAACCCACAGTGGTCTCTCCCAGCTCCCTGGCTTGAATGTGTTGGTCCCCCACTTCCCTCCTCAGGGGCTCAAACAAGGTCCTGACGTCCAGCTCCCTGCGGCTCTCATCACCAAATCTGCTTCTCGTGCAGAACCACGAGCAAGCTCTGAATTGGGCTGCCCATCACCAGCAGGTAGCCACTGATTACTGAGACTCCTGGAGCCTCGAGTGAAGCCCAGTGTCCCGAGTCCAACTCCATCCCAGCCATAGCGGCCCAGGAGGCCCTGGGCTTCTGCCAGAACATGGGGTAGGAAGTATGTCCAACATCGCTACTGTCCCTGCTTTGATCCAGGGTATTGCTGTCTTAGGGCTGGAAACAGACACCGTGCGTTGTGCGTTGTGCCTTGTGCCCACAGCTTGGCCTACACGACCTGACGTGATTTCTCCCAGGGAGGAGTAGCAGGATCTCCTGATTTAGAGAAAGAAGCATTAGACAGATGGGGAGAGGGTTTACCTGCCGACCTGGGGTCAGTCGTTAGGGAAGAGGAGCCACTCATGCCGGGAAGCTGTGCATCCGGTATCGGAACCACGAGGCCTGACCTATTTGTTAGAGCAAGCGGTGCTGGGCATCAGGGAACGCTACCTGGGTCGTATTCAAAAGTGTGACAAGAAAGAGTGAAGTCTAATGCTCGCAGTCCCCGCACTGCAATTCTCTGTCGCTGGGTATTTGATGCAACGTTTAGGGAAGCAGGGCTTGACAGCGATGGCTGCCAGGCTTCCTTCCCCATCTTGGGGAAAAGCAGCCCTGCCCTTCCGCGTGGTAGGAGCTCAGAGGTCAGAGACTCAGGCCCAGTTCCAGGGCAAGAATTAACTCCCTGCCCAGCATGGAAGAAATCACCTTCCATCATCCCTGCCCAGACCCTGGACACTAACAGATCACCCTGTTCCCCCAGCACAGCTCAAGCCTAGCAGTGAGAGCCTCTGCCTCACCAGGGCAAGCGGTTCTTTGACCCAAAACCACACAGTACCTCGAGAAAATGAAAGGCTCCCGTCCACAGAGGAAATGGTGTCTCTGGCATCTAGCCTTTGTGGGACAATCCCCTAAGAAGCAGTCTCTCCTTTCCTGCCTGAGACCTGAGCAGAAGCAGCAGCTGACCAGTACTTCCACCTGCTGATCCGGGGTCAGTCGTTAGGGAAGAGGAGCCACTCATGCTGGGAAGCTGTGAAGGAATCATGGAAGAACACGTACCTGAACAGTCAGTACCCGGCAGCCCGTGGTGAAGCCCATGGTGAAGCCCATGGTGAAGCAGGCTGTGCCCCTGCAGCCATGGAGCTCCATGGTGGAGTAGATTTCCACCTGCAACATGGGGAGGATCCGACACCAGAAAAGGTGGACCCCAAAGGACCCTGTGGGCAGCCCACGCTGGAGCAAGCTCCAGGCAGGACCTGTGGTCCCATGGAGACAGGAGCCGAGGCTGGAGCAGATTTGATGGCAGGACCTGTGACTGCGCGAGGGACCCAGGCTGGAGCAGTTTGTGAAGAAGGATTCACATTGGAGAAGTCTGTGAAGGACTGTCTCCCCTGAGAGGGTCCCAACTCTGGACCAGGAGCAGAGGGTGAGCAGTCCTCCCTCCGTGGAAGGAGGAGCGGCAGAAACGACGTGTGATGAACTGACCACAACCCCCATTCCCCATCCCCCTGCGCCGCTCAGAGGGGAAGGAGGTAGAAAACTGGGTGTGAAGTTGAGCCCATGAAGAAGGGAGGGGTGGGGGAAGGGTGTTTTAAGATTTGGATTGAGTTCTCATTATCCTACTCTGATTGTGATTGGCAATAAATTAAAGTACTTTCCCCAAGCTGAGTCTGTTTTGCCCGCGACGGTAATGGGTGAATGATCTCTCCCCGTCCTTATCTTGACCCACAAGCTTTTTGTTACATTTTCTCTCCCCTGTCCAGCTTTGAAGGAGAGTGATAGAGCAGCTATGGTGGGCACCGGGCGTCCAGCCAGGGTCAACCCATTGCAGCCTCACTGCAAACGCCTGCATGTTTACTCCTTTGAGGAGGAAAACCCAGCTAATACCTCCTTTCAGCCTCCCTTCAGGTTTTGTCCGCTTCCACCACAGCTGCTCTCCAGAGCCAGCTTTTGCCTCCCAACACGTGGGCATTCCCAAAATGTGTGCGTTCCAGGAGTGTGCTCTTTGCGGGCCCTCAATGTGCCCACAGGGGTAGACTAGTCCCCAGTGAGGCAACCAGCCATTTTCTGTTGGGCAGAGAAACCAGCATGGACTTGGGGACCGAGGGACTGCCCCCAGCCAAGTGATGCTGGTTCCCTGGCAAAGAGAGGCACGAAAAGGAGCGCGACAGCAAAGCAGGTTTGAACGGAGAATCTCCACCACTCTCTGACAGGTCTGGCTCACATACTGAGGGTTTAGCTGAACCCCAGGGCTTTTCCCTCGCTAGGCAGGTTTGCCCTCCTTGGGCCACGAGGTAAAACATGAGGGCAGTAAGGGCTCCTGCCAGCAGCAGCTCCTTTCTCCGGCTCTGGTCGTTAACTGGAGACCGACAGAAGAGAAACAACAGGAGCAGCAGCTAGCATAGTGCTCTTGAGCGTTTGCTCCAACGTTCCACCTATTCTCAGGGCAGGGGATTCGTGAGCCTGTTGCTGCTTGGGGATTTGGCAGCCTGCGATAGCTCCCCGCCAGATCCCGTCTCCCCTTGAACACGTTAGGCTTTTTGGACCCTTTTGTTCATGCAAGGCTCTTGGTCTGGACCGAGCTGCAAAAAGTCACGCTGGAATGTGCCTCACAGCATTTCTCCCTACTACTTCCCAGGCTGGAGAGTCAGAGACCTAGCCTCTCCACAGCTCCTGGGGAACCCTCCACACCTTTCTGTGCAATGCAGCCTGCTTCATTCCGAGCTGAGTGTCTGTACACTCCGACACATGCAGGAGGGGAGAACTTCCTGTATGTGGTATCGGCCTGTGTCCAACTGCTCTTTCACAATATCTGCGTATTAACAGTGCATGCAAAAATGCCTGGTATCTGCAAAAGAAAAGCGCAGAGTAGTCTTACTATTATCTTTATATATCCATTGCCTCTGATATGTCTGAGATGATTTGCTGGGTCCTACACAACCTCCCTGCTCCTCTGCCATGGAGAGGCCCTCTGGAGAGATAATGGACTAGTGGTTAAAGCATTCCTCCCACTGAAAGAAATTAAACATCCTCCTTTGCTGTTCCCCAGGCTTCTTACGGCCAGGGCCAGGATTTTCAGCATGGGGCCGTTCCTGCTTGTGCAGTCCGGCCACAGCTGCTCTTTTCTGCCTCTGAAGAAGTTCAGGCCAGATCTCCAAAGGGACTGTAGAAGTGTCATGAGCAGTTAATGCAGGCTGCGGTCACGCAAAAGGCATGAAGGAGGACGTTGGAAGCCTCCTTCGCTCTGACTGACCTGGAGACCTCCGCTATGTCAGCTATCCCCCAGCAGAGGAGAAGCGTCCCTCACGATCTTCTTCTGCCATCCACCTCTATGCCAGACATAAGTGCCTGCACCCACCCCTGCAGAGGAAGGGGGAGGGACTTGATACTCGTCATGAAGGGGTGATCTAGATCGCTTAAAGAACCTCCAGCAAAGCTATTAGCAAAAGTGGTTTTAATATGAAGTTGTAAAAGTGCCACTCAGCCAAGTTCGATGGCAGGGTTCACTCTGTCACTGTACGGCACAGTCATTTGAACAGTGATTCAAAACTACCATGGCACAATCCAAGTTACCAAGACAAAGTCAAAGTTGCCATACTGCAAGGTTATGCACGGTATCGGTCGCTTACCAAAGATGTGCCGTTGCTAAAAGGTCTCTGCCTCGAGGGGCAACCTTGAGAGGTGTCCCATCCCAAGGGAAGATCATCGCCATGCAGCCAGGCTGCTCCGCCAAGAGAGCTCAGAGAAGGCTCACTTAGGCTGTCGTATTTACGGAATAAAGTGGTTGCCTTGTAGTCCAGTTGCATGGGATGGAAAAGGTATGCATGAGAGTCCGTGTACCCAGAACTTTCTTTGTTCCTTGGTAAGTGAGTCTTGGAAAAGCCACCCGTTCTTCACGTGTTAATCGCATGATCGGTGTTCCAAGCTCAGACGCGTCGATGCTCACTGTGTCACTCTGCTCCTTTGTGGGCTTTTCAGAGAACAGATTAAAACCAGGGGAGTTCTTGGCCGTTTACAGTTAGGCCCTTACGTCCTTTGGAGCCTGTAGGAAACTACCGCTACTTTGGGTAGGGGGTCGAGTGCATCCGTCACATCACGCACCTGTGTCTGCCTTGCTCCAGGGACTGCCTGGACAGAGACAGGAGCGGGCGCAGACAGAACACCTGAACCCAGGTGTCTGTCAGTCTCTCCCCACAGCTGCACTTTGTCTCCTTTCTCCCCCCAGACAGAGGACGTTCCTCAAGAGAAGGATCCCTGCTGCAGAAACACCTGTCCAGAGACAGACACAGCCCCTCACTCCAGCAGGAGGATGACACGCCAACACAGCCCTATGCAATACAAACAGCCCTTCTCTGCCCTTTCACATATGCACGTAAACAAGCTCTGGCAGCCTGTGCTACCCTGACCTCAACTCTCCACGACCTAGGCAAGCACCGTGACAACGCCTTTTTAACCCCTTCCCGTGAATGCCAGGAGTAGTCAGCGCGGAGCACTCCTTTACCGCGCTGCTAGGGGCCTTTGCTAGCACAGTGAACAGGAGCTGCAAAGTTCCAGCGGTCAGCACAGCAGCTCCCCGTCACAGCCCCCCTTCCGCATAGCCTTCAGGATGGCGTTGTGCAGCTGAGGTTGTGGCAGGAGAGATGGGAAGCCCAGCTGACACAGGGGACAGGGATGAACCTTTCCCGTCTACCTCTGGCGTCAGTCAGGTCGTGTGCGACTTTGGGCCTGGAAAGGGGATGCAGAGCTCTTACAGCAGCTGGGCTCTGGGGCTGCAGGCAGGGAGATGCGGGTAGGTCTGGCTACTGCTTATCTGATTAAATTACCAGGTCCCTGCTTCTCTGGCATTCAGAAAAACTCCCTAGATTTGGCAGCTGGAGGGTCTTTGAGCGGCCAGCTGCAGGCTGCTTTCCTGCTCCACCAAGGAGGCAGAGTGTCTCCTGGACACGGCCAGCATACAGGCAACAGCAGCGTGTCGTGGCTCCTGGAGTCTCTCCTGACCCGGACGGCCATGAAGACGGTGTCTGTCCTCCTTGAGGGGGAGAGGTATTTCCCAAATATCTTTGGGAGAAAGACGGGGAGAGAAGTCGCGGTGCCCTGAGTGCACCCTCAAGGGTGCAGGGCTGAGAAGTGAGAGCAGCTCTGGAGAGACAGGTTGGGCAGCGCTGGAGCAGTGCCTCCTCAAGGGGCAGGCACAGGGGTTGCGCTGGACTGCAGCACAGCCCTGGGGAGCTCTGGGCAGGAAGCCGTTTGGGTGTTGGGGTGGAAATTGAGGTCACTGTTCCTGTGTGCTGGTCATGAAGGAAACCCGAATTTCCTGGTGGCCAGGGGCTGGTGTTGCTGCTGTGCCCTGATGTAGGCATTTCACAGAATCACAGACTTGCTGAGGTGGGAAGGCACCTCTGTTGACCACCTGGTCTGATGCCCCGGCTCAAGCAGCGTCAGCTAGGGCATGTTGGCTAGAACTATGTCCGGACGTGGTTCAACTATCTCCACGGGTGAAGTGTCCACGGCCTCTCTGAACATCCTGTTCCGGTGTTTGAAGCGCAACGGATTTTCTTTGTGTTCAGGTGGAATGGTATGTGTTTTAATTTGTGCCCATGGCCTCTCATCCTGCCAGTGGGCAGTGCTTGGAAGCACCTGGCTCCATCTTCTTCATTCCCAACCATTGAGACTTTATACGCATTGGTCAGGGCCCCCTTGAGCCTTCTTTCTGTATGCCTCTCCTTTGCACGGGGAGAGTTGGAGCCCACACCCTGGAGACAGGGGCAGGCATGGTAGACCCACTTGGGCCTTGTGTCCACCACAGTCCCCTGCGCTGCCCCACGGCTAGAGGAGCCAGAAGGTCTCCACTTCCTGGTCCCCCTGCTGTCTGGTTAGGAGGGGACACATCAATAGGAACGGTGGAGACCCCGTTCCATACCCCGTCCATCCGTAGAAGGAAAAACATGGACCTGTTGGAGTGGGTCCAGAGAGGGCCACAAAAATGGTCAGAGGAATGGAACATCTCTCCAGCAAAGAAAGGCTAAGAGAGTTGGAGTTGTTCAGCCTCGAGAAGAACAGGCCCCGGCTAGACCTTGTTGCAGACTTTCAGTACTTCACGGAGACCTATAGAAAAGATGTGGACAGGCAATTTAGCAGTGCCTGTAGCGCTAGGACAAGGTGGTGTGGTTTTAAACTAAAAGAGGGAAGATTTAGGCTAGATATAGGGAAGAAATTTTTTGACAATGTGGGTGGTGAAACCCTGGCAGCGGTTGCCCAGAGAGGTGGTAGACATCCCATCCCTGGAAACAGGGCCAGGATCCTTGCATCCCTGGTCTGATGGTCACTGGCTGTGGAGTGGACAGAGATGTTGTCCTCAGGGCTGGCGCTTGTCTGAGCAGGACATATCTCAAGGCTGCTGGTCGACCTGGGAGAGAGGGCAGGGAGGAAGCAGAGCACAGGACACCTGAGGAACAGCCTGCAACCTCACCAACAGGAAACCAAGGCACCTGCCGTGTGGGGAGGTGGAGGCTGTGCAGCGGGGAGCAAGGGCTTCTTTGCCTGGCCTCCGTGGTGTCCTTTGGGTAGCAGCCAGGCCCAGGGATGCTCCTGCCTAGCCTGTAGCAGAAGCTACCTCAGTCCAGCTTCAGTGTCTCTCCATGATCCCCCATGTCTAGCTGCCCCCAAGACCATGATCGCACAGAGCACTTGCAAGACTACGGAGCAGGTATCAACTTGAAGGCTAGACTTTGTCCTGGAGCAGGTGGATGAGAAAGGGTGTTCCACGTCACCTGGTTCCAAAGGAGAAGACGGTGACTGAAGTGGTCGAGAGAGCGACCAGTTGGGCTGGCTTTTATACTCGCCCCACACTGCCTCGGGCCCAAAGGCAGCCTCTGCATAAGGGACAATTTTCCTGTATGCCCGTAATGAATGGAAACATCCCAGGTAATGACATGGCATGTTGCTGTTTCCGTCTATGCTGCCACCGCATTTCCTGGTTTATGTCATGCCCATTCCCTCATGGACGCTTCTTCTGAGTGCTGGGATGAGAGGCCCCATGATTTCCGGCTCCGGGATACATCTGTGCGGCAGAAGACATGGACTAAGTGCCAGAGGGCTCCAGTGGAGGCAGGCAATGTCAACCTGGGGCACTCTCGTGGGTTTTTTATGAGCCTGCTGACAGGAAGAGCCCCAGCTGCTCCCAGTGCTACGACCCTTGGCTTGATCCCCAAGGGCTCCTGTGAGTATGTGTCCTGTCCTCCTCTTTCCATCGCTCCTGGCTCACTCCAGCACTCAGTGGCTGTCGTCTTCCCAGGCAGGCGTGCGGCACTTCAGGTTTTCAATTCTCTTTCACCTTAAGCTGCCCTCAGGAGGAAGTTGCCTACCTCTTTGGCTTCTACCTCCCCCTGGACAGTCCCAGAGACTCCTCCAGCAATGCTGCCTGTGCATCCGTTCTGCTTAGAGCGCCCTGTCCCTGCTCTGGCAGGGAGGTCCCCAGCAGCTCCTCACTCACACCCTTCTTATCGCCTCTGCCCCCATGTGCTCATCCGCAATAACGTGCGTGGGAGCATGATTGTGTACCAACCTGTGCGATGATCTGCATGCACATCGATGTGCTTGTATGCTTGTGTGCACACACGCCCGTGTGTCTCCGGTGAGACCATGCTTCTGTGCACATGTGTAGTTTCTTGCTCAGGTGTGAGTATTTGTATGCAACTACCCTTGCCTGTGTCCTTGTGCACGTTTGCTGGTGTCTGTGAATCTGTGTATATCTTTGTGCACGCTTGTGCGCGTTGGACATGTTAGTGCGTGCGTGTCTGTAAATAGTTGCAACCTAGCGCGAGGGCCCCATGGCCTGGGGAAGGTGAGGAGAACTCCAGCATCTGCTGGCGTGACCACACAGGGGACACCACCCACTGGCTCTGCTATGAAAAGCTTTTCCATAAAAGCAAGAATCCTGGCAAAACGGTTTGCCATTTGCCAGATGAAGTCTTTCACCTGGAGAAGCTGCAGCTGCATGCTCTGACTCCCCCAGTGGGATTCCGGCCAAGTCCAGTTGGCTGTTGCCAGTGCTTCCAGGCTGCCGCCAGCCTCCCTTTCCCAGGAGGCTTACAGTCCTGTAGGCACCATTACCTACATTTATTGCATCCTGGCTCTAACTCTTCACCAGCTCCACAGCTTTCTCCTGCACTGAGAGAGCAAGAGAAGCTGCACCCCTCTGGGTCCTGGCAGACACCTACCCTGACAAGGGCAAGGTGAGACACGGTGCTGCCTCCGCTGCACCCCTCAGCTAGGCGGAAGCAGAAATTCCTCAGCTTCCGGAGGGGTGTAGGGAAACAGCCGTGTGGCATCAGCCTGGGGCCATGCCATTCCTCTGCCAGTCAGATTCCTCCCTGACGCCTTCAGTCTGCCACCCCAAGGTCTCCACCGTTCCTATTGATGTGTCCCCTCCTAACCAGACAGCAGGGGACCAGGAAGTGGAGACCTTCTGGCTCCTCTAGCCGTGGGGCAGCGCAGGGGACTGTGGTGGACACAAGGCCCAAGTGGGTCTACCATGCCTGCCCCTGTCTCCAGGGTGTGGGCTCCAACTCTCCCCGTGCAAAGGAGAGGCATACAGAAAGAAGGCTCAAGGGGGCCCTGACCAATGCGTATAAAGTCTCAATGGTTGGGAATGAAGAAGATGGAGCCAGGTGCTTCCAAGCACTGCCCACTGGCAGGATGAGAGGCCATGGGCACAAATTAAAACACATACCATTCCACCTGAACACAAAGAAAATCCGTTGCGCTTCAAACACCGGAACAGGATGTTCAGAGAGGCCGTGGACACTTCACCCGTGGAGATAGTTGAACCACGTCCGGACATAGTTCTAGCCAACATGCCCTAGCTGACGCTGCTTGAGCCGGGGCATCAGACCAGGTGGTCAACAGAGGTGCCTTCCCACCTCAGCAAGTCTGTGATTCTGTGAAATGCCTACATCAGGGCACAGCAGCAACACCAGCCCCTGGCCACCAGGAAATTCGGGTTTCCTTCATGACCAGCACACAGGAACAGTGACCTCAATTTCCACCCCAACACCCAAACGGCTTCCTGCCCAGAGCTCCCCAGGGCTGTGCTGCAGTCCAGCGCAACCCCTGTGCCTGCCCCTTGAGGAGGCACTGCTCCAGCGCTGCCCAACCTGTCTCTCCAGAGCTGCTCTCACTTCTCAGCCCTGCACCCTTGAGGGTGCACTCAGGGCACCGCGACTTCTCTCCCCGTCTTTCTCCCAAAGATATTTGGGAAATACCTCTCCCCCTCAAGGAGGACAGACACCGTCTTCATGGCCGTCCGGGTCAGGAGAGACTCCAGGAGCCACGACACGCTGCTGTTGCCTGTATGCTGGCCGTGTCCAGGAGACACTCTGCCTCCTTGGTGGAGCAGGAAAGCAGCCTGCAGCTGGCCGCTCAAAGACCCTCCAGCTGCCAAATCTAGGGAGTTTTTCTGAATGCCAGAGAAGCAGGGACCTGGTAATTTAATCAGATAAGCAGTAGCCAGACCTACCCGCATCTCCCTGCCTGCAGCCCCAGAGCCCAGCTGCTGTAAGAGCTCTGCATCCCCTTTCCAGGCCCAAAGTCGCACACGACCTGACTGACGCCAGAGGTAGACGGGAAAGGTTCATCCCTGTCCCCTGTGTCAGCTGGGCTTCCCATCTCTCCTGCCACAACCTCAGCTGCACAACGCCATCCTGAAGGCTATGCGGAAGGGGGGCTGTGACGGGGAGCTGCTGTGCTGACCGCTGGAACTTTGCAGCTCCTGTTCACTGTGCTAGCAAAGGCCCCTAGCAGCGCGGTAAAGGAGTGCTCCGCGCTGACTACTCCTGGCATTCACGGGAAGGGGTTAAAAAGGCGTTGTCACGGTGCTTGCCTAGGTCGTGGAGAGTTGAGGTCAGGGTAGCACAGGCTGCCAGAGCTTGTTTACGTGCATATGTGAAAGGGCAGAGAAGGGCTGTTTGTATTGCATAGGGCTGTGTTGGCGTGTCATCCTCCTGCTGGAGTGAGGGGCTGTGTCTGTCTCTGGACAGGTGTTTCTGCAGCAGGGATCCTTCTCTTGAGGAACGTCCTCTGTCTGGGGGGAGAAAGGAGACAAAGTGCAGCTGTGGGGAGAGACTGACAGACACCTGGGTTCAGGTGTTCTGTCTGCGCCCGCTCCTGTCTCTGTCCAGGCAGTCCCTGGAGCAAGGCAGACACAGGTGCGTGATGTGACGGATGCACTCGACCCCCTACCCAAAGTAGCGGTAGTTTCCTACAGGCTCCAAAGGACGTAAGGGCCTAACTGTAAACGGCCAAGAACTCCCCTGGTTTTAATCTGTTCTCTGAAAAGCCCACAAAGGAGCAGAGTGACACAGTGAGCATCGACGCGTCTGAGCTTGGAACACCGATCATGCGATTAACACGTGAAGAACGGGTGGCTTTTCCAAGACTCACTTACCAAGGAACAAAGAAAGTTCTGGGTACACGGACTCTCATGCATACCTTTTCCATCCCATGCAACTGGACTACAAGGCAACCACTTTATTCCGTAAATACGACAGCCTAAGTGAGCCTTCTCTGAGCTCTCTTGGCGGAGCAGCCTGGCTGCATGGCGATGATCTTCCCTTGGGATGGGACACCTCTCAAGGTTGCCCCTCGAGGCAGAGACCTTTTAGCAACGGCACATCTTTGGTAAGCGACCGATACCGTGCATAACCTTGCAGTATGGCAACTTTGACTTTGTCTTGGTAACTTGGATTGTGCCATGGTAGTTTTGAATCACTGTTCAAATGACTGTGCCGTACAGTGACAGAGTGAACCCTGCCATCGAACTTGGCTGAGTGGCACTTTTACAACTTCATATTAAAACCACTTTTGCTAATAGCTTTGCTGGAGGTTCTTTAAGCGATCTAGATCACCCCTTCATGACGAGTATCAAGTCCCTCCCCCTTCCTCTGCAGGAGTGGGTGCAGGCACTTATGTCTGGCATAGAGGTGGATGGCAGAAGAAGATCGTGAGGGACGCTTCTCCTCTGCTGGGGGATAGCTGACATAGCGGAGGTCTCCAGGTCAGTCAGAGCGAAGGAGGCTTCCAACGTCCTCCTTCATGCCTTTTGCGTGACCGCAGCCTGCATTAACTGCTCATGACACTTCTACAGTCCCTTTGGAGATCTGGCCTGAACTTCTTCAGAGGCAGAAAAGAGCAGCTGTGGCCGGACTGCACAAGCAGGAACGGCCCCATGCTGAAAATCCTGGCCCTGGCCGTAAGAAGCCTGGGGAACAGCAAAGGAGGATGTTTAATTTCTTTCAGTGGGAGGAATGCTTTAACCACTAGTCCATTATCTCTCCAGAGGGCCTCTCCATGGCAGAGGAGCAGGGAGGTTGTGTAGGACCCAGCAAATCATCTCAGACATATCAGAGGCAATGGATATATAAAGATAATAGTAAGACTACTCTGCGCTTTTCTTTTGCAGATACCAGGCATTTTTGCATGCACTGTTAATACGCAGATATTGTGAAAGAGCAGTTGGACACAGGCCGATACCACATACAGGAAGTTCTCCCCTCCTGCATGTGTCGGAGTGTACAGACACTCAGCTCGGAATGAAGCAGGCTGCATTGCACAGAAAGGTGTGGAGGGTTCCCCAGGAGCTGTGGAGAGGCTAGGTCTCTGACTCTCCAGCCTGGGAAGTAGTAGGGAGAAATGCTGTGAGGCACATTCCAGCGTGACTTTTTGCAGCTCGGTCCAGACCAAGAGCCTTGCATGAACAAAAGGGTCCAAAAAGCCTAACGTGTTCAAGGGGAGACGGGATCTGGCGGGGAGCTATCGCAGGCTGCCAAATCCCCAAGCAGCAACAGGCTCACGAATCCCCTGCCCTGAGAATAGGTGGAACGTTGGAGCAAACGCTCAAGAGCACTATGCTAGCTGCTGCTCCTGTTGTTTCTCTTCTGTCGGTCTCCAGTTAACGACCAGAGCCGGAGAAAGGAGCTGCTGCTGGCAGGAGCCCTTACTGCCCTCATGTTTTACCTCGTGGCCCAAGGAGGGCAAACCTGCCTAGCGAGGGAAAAGCCCTGGGGTTCAGCTAAACCCTCAGTATGTGAGCCAGACCTGTCAGAGAGTGGTGGAGATTCTCCGTTCAAACCTGCTTTGCTGTCGCGCTCCTTTTCGTGCCTCTCTTTGCCAGGGAACCAGCATCACTTGGCTGGGGGCAGTCCCTCGGTCCCCAAGTCCATGCTGGTTTCTCTGCCCAACAGAAAATGGCTGGTTGCCTCACTGGGGACTAGTCTACCCCTGTGGGCACATTGAGGGCCCGCAAAGAGCACACTCCTGGAACGCACACATTTTGGGAATGCCCACGTGTTGGGAGGCAAAAGCTGGCTCTGGAGAGCAGCTGTGGTGGAAGCGGACAAAACCTGAAGGGAGGCTGAAAGGAGGTATTAGCTGGGTTTTCCTCCTCAAAGGAGTAAACATGCAGGCGTTTGCAGTGAGGCTGCAATGGGTTGACCCTGGCTGGACGCCCGGTGCCCACCATAGCTGCTCTATCACTCTCCTTCAAAGCTGGACAGGGGAGAGAAAATGTAACAAAAAGCTTGTGGGTCAAGATAAGGACGGGGAGAGATCATTCACCCATTACCGTCGCGGGCAAAACAGACTCAGCTTGGGGAAAGTACTTTAATTTATTGCCAATCACAATCAGAGTAGGATAATGAGAACTCAATCCAAATCTTAAAACACCCTTCCCCCACCCCTCCCTTCTTCATGGGCTCAACTTCACACCCAGTTTTCTACCTCCTTCCCCTCTGAGCGGCGCAGGGGGATGGGGAATGGGGGTTGTGGTCAGTTCATCACACGTCGTTTCTGCCACTCCTCCTTCCACGGAGGGAGGACTGCTCACCCTCTGCTCCTGGTCCAGAGTTGGGACCCTCTCAGGGGAGACAGTCCTTCACAGACTTCTCCAATGTGAATCCTTCTTCACAAACTGCTCCAGCCTGGGTCCCTCGCGCAGTCACAGGTCCTGCCATCAAATCTGCTCCAGCCTCGGCTCCTGTCTCCATGGGACCACAGGTCCTGCCTGGAGCTTGCTCCAGCGTGGGCTGCCCACAGGGTCCTTTGGGGTCCACCTTTTCTGGTGTCGGATCCTCCCCATGTTGCAGGTGGAAATCTACTCCACCATGGAGCTCCATGGCTGCAGGGGCACAGCCTGCTTCACCATGGGCTTCACCATGGGCTTCACCACGGGCTGCCGGGTACTGACTGTTCAGGTACGTGTTCTTCCATGATTCCTTCACAGCTTCCCAGCATGAGTGGCTCCTCTTCCCTAACGACTGACCCCGGATCAGCAGGTGGAAGTACTGGTCAGCTGCTGCTTCTGCTCAGGTCTCAGGCAGGAAAGGAGAGACTGCTTCTTAGGGGATTGTCCCACAAAGGCTAGATGCCAGAGACACCATTTCCTCTGTGGACGGGAGCCTTTCATTTTCTCGAGGTACTGTGTGGTTTTGGGTCAAAGAACCGCTTGCCCTGGTGAGGCAGAGGCTCTCACTGCTAGGCTTGAGCTGTGCTGGGCGAACAGGGTGATCTGTTAGTGTCCAGGGTCTGGGCAGGGATGATGGAAGGTGATTTCTTCCATGCTGGGCAGGGAGTTAATTCTTGCCCTGGAACTGGGCCTGAGTCTCTGACCTCTGAGCTCCTACCACGCGGAAGGGCAGGGCTGCTTTTCCCCAAGATGGGGAAGGAAGCCTGGCAGCCATCGCTGTCAAGCCCTGCTTCCCTAAACGTTGCATCAAATACCCAGCGACAGAGAATTGCAGTGCGGGGACTGCGAGCATTAGACTTCACTCTTTCTTGTCACACTTTTGAATACGACCCAGGTAGCGTTCCCTGATGCCCAGCACCGCTTGCTCTAACAAATAGGTCAGGCCTCGTGGTTCCGATACCGGATGCACAGCTTCCCGGCATGAGTGGCTCCTCTTCCCTAACGACTGACCCCAGGTCGGCAGGTAAACCCTCTCCCCATCTGTCTAATGCTTCTTTCTCTAAATCAGGAGATCCTGCTACTCCTTCTCCCTGGGAGAAATCACGTCAGGTCGTGTAGGCCAAGCTGTGGGCACAAGGCACAACGCACAACGCACGGTGTCTGTTTCCAGCCCTAAGACAGCAATACCCTGGATCAAAGCAGGGACAGTAGCGATGTTGGACATACTTCCTACCCCATGTTCTGGCAGAAGCCCAGGGCCTCCTGGGCCGCTATGGCTGGGATGGAGTTGGACTCGGGACACTGGGCTTCACTCGAGGCTCCAGGAGTCTCAGTAATCAGTGGCTACCTGCTGGTGATGGGCAGCCCAATTCAGAGCTTGCTCGTGGTTCTGCACGAGAAGCAGATTTGGTGATGAGAGCCGCAGGGAGCTGGACGTCAGGACCTTGTTTGAGCCCCTGAGGAGGGAAGTGGGGGACCAACACATTCAAGCCAGGGAGCTGGGAGAGACCACTGTGGGTTTATTGCTGGCACTGAGTGGAGTGGGGATTGGCATCCATGGCAAAGGGGTCTGGCCCTTCAGTGTCTGTGTTTTTATTGCTAGGCAGCTCTAAAGCGGTGACTTTAGCTCTTCTGTTCTTAAATCATGTATGGTTTTTGGGAAAGCCTGCATATCCGAACTAGGCAGGCTAATAGCATTTAACCTGTCAACAAAACCCAAGCTGAAGAAAGAGGTCTGGCTGTTCTTCCACCCACGTGAATCTGCAGAGAAATGCAGTATGAGGGGAATATCAAGTTTAACTCTGTCATGAATCTGAAGAAAGCAAACATTGAAAAAATCTTTTTCTTTTCCCTTCTAAATCTCTCAGACAGTCATCCTACATGCATGTTTTCTTCCCTGAAATGTGCTTGCTACTGCACCCCAGAGCTGCTCTGGCTGTCCATGGTCAAGGCAAATTCTCCATCAGGTGAGCCACTAGGCTGTCGCTTGCTACTCCCCTGGCTCACAATTAGCTATTCCGTGTACTTGCTTTGCAGGTCTTGCACACCTTTAGCTTTGGGAAATCTGTTCATTCCATTGGTGCCCCTTGCTTCCCTGGGCTTTCCCCCTCACTACAGGCCATTTCCAAAGCAGCATCCCACTTTTCCTCAGCCTCTGTCTTTGTCTTGCTAAGGATCCTGAGCTCTTTTGGCCTCTTCTGAAACATCCGACCCTCCCATGTCCAAGGCATGATTGATCAACTTCTGCCATTGCAGTCAGACATGTGTCCACCCTGTGCCTGAAGGGAGGACACAATGGAATCCCGGAAGGCCCTCTACAGAGCCCACAGATCTCTTCCAGTCTCCAAGCCTCCTCTGTCTTCTGTCTTAACATCTGCAGGAGAAACAGACTGCATACATGCTCCTGAGAGTGCCTCTTTGGGAGCAACGCCCACCCCTGGACAATCCCAGCTTCTCCTTGCAGTCAGTCCCTTCATCTTCTCATTGATGGCCAGAGCAGCTGTCCTCCTGTAGGAACCAAAGAGCCATGCCACGTCACTGTTACATGCGGAGACTGACGTGATCTCTGCAAAGGAAGGGGAAGTAAGGTGAATCCCACCACCTTCTTTTGCTTCTCCAGAAAGGGATCAGAGTGTTTTGTGTGAAGTTGCATCTTCTGGCCTGCCCGTAAAGATGTGCCCGCATTGTCTCAGAAATGCGTCAAACCCAGCAGGGATGGATTTCCATCCAGGCCATGCCAGGCTGCTTCCCCTGAAGACAAAGCGACAGCTGTGGGTCCTTCACTTGACACCACGCTGAATTAATTTCAAGTTTTCACAAATGAGCTAACTGCTCCTGGGGCATGCTCATGCAAGCGGCTGTCGAACCATAGCTTCACTCCCTTGGGCAACGACATTGGCAGCTCTCACCCAGCGTTCCCTCCTCATCCCAATCACACATGATGAAATTTCCACCCACACTCTACATTATAGCTAACAGGCACCTTGGGCATTTGAAGTAGGCAATTAGGAAGGAGGCAATTAAGAAACCAATGCACCCAGGAGTTACCACACATACAATGACTTGCAGTGGGAATCAGCCATTTCATGGCAATGGTCAGTTCCAGCAGCCCAGAAATGTCAGTCTGAAGTCTGCCAGGTCCTCTCTGCTCTGCTCTGCTCTACTACCCACACCACAGCCCAGGCATGGTCAGACCTTCATCTGGGTTAAACGAGTTCTGCCAGAGAGCAGCAGGGCTGGTTTTTCCATAAGAACAACCATTCACTGGAACAACCCCCCCCAGAGATGACCCATTGATGAAAGAGTCCCCATAGATGAAAGTTTTCAAGATGTGATTGGACAGGGAAGTAGATAATCTCCTCTAGGCTCCCTTTCCCATGAAAGATTGGAGCTGATGACCTTTTGAGGTTGTGATGCGTTGACCTTGACTGGATGACAGGTACCCACAAAACCATCCTATCACTCCCCTTCCTCAAGTGGACAATGAGTGAAAGTATTGCAAAGGGCTCTTGGGTTGAAATGACGACAGGGAAGTCACTCAGCAATTACCATCATGGGCAAAACAGAGTTGTCTTGGGGAAAATAACTTATTGCCAATTAACTATGGGGTAGGGTGATGAGAAATAAGAACAAATGTGAAACACCTCCCTTCTGCTTGGGCACAGCCTCACTCCCGACTCCTCTACCGCCTCGCCCCAAGCAGCACTGGGGGACAGGGAACGGGGGTAACAGTCAGTTCATCACGCGCCATCTTTGCCCCTCGTTCCTGCTCATGCTGCTCCCTTGATCCATGGTGGAATCCCACCCATGGGAGAGAGTCCTCCATGAACGTCTCCAGTGTGGATCCTTCCCATGGGCTGCACTTCTTCACAGACTGCTCCAGCTTGAGTCCTCCCCGGGGCCACAGGTTCCGTGAGAAAACTTGCTCCAGCATGGACTCCTCTCCACAGGGTCACGGTTCCTGCCAGGAGCCTGCTTCAGCGTGGGTTCTCCACGGGGTCACTGCTTCCTTCAGGGCACAGCCACCTGCTCTGGCATTAAGTTCTACATGGGCTGCAGGTGGATATCTGCTCCACCATGGACATCCATGAGCTGCAGGAGGACACCATGGTCTTCACCACTCCTCTCTCCAAGCTGCTCTTGTGTAACAGTTTTTTCCCCTTCTTAAATACGTTCCCACAGAGGCACTGCCTATGTCAGTGATGGACAAAGATGGAGTCTCTGCGCCAAACTGTGGGCAGGAAGAGCAGGAGGGGGACCTCACATGGTCCTTGGGGTGCTGCATGCCTGAGCAGTCCTTTTGAGCCCAACAGGACCTTCAGGCGTTCCTTTGCTGCACCCAGAAGACCACAGATGCCCAAGGGATGCCAGGATTTAGAGCATTACATGGGGCTGAGGGACAAGGTCTGAAAAGAAATTTTGCAGTATCACTGAAAAGCATACCCAATTGTTGACATTTATAGTGCACCCACGTGCCATTTGGACAGGGAAGATGAACACCTGAGCGAAGCCATGAGAAAGCAGAGGGGTGACTGGACCGCAGAGAGCCCAAGGTGCAGTGGGGATGCTATGTGCACTGCTGCCTTCTTCCCAGTTACCACCTGCCTGTAGATGGTGTCACACTCGTCAGAAAGTGGGCATTTCCTGCAGGGATATGCAGGCAGCAGATGCTTTTGTGACACTTAGTGCTTGCAGAGCTGGGCTTGCACAGCCCCTAGCAACAGGGAAGATGGGGTCAGTGCCTCAGCAACTTCATCATCTCACTTCAGTATTGCATGGCCAGGAGGCAGATGAAGGCTCCCCTAACTGAGCCTCCAGGCACAAATACCCTCTGCCTGAACCGCACCTCTTCCTCTGGGGAAGGCAGTCTCCAGAGCTTCAGATGTGCATGGCTGGCCTTCTGCCTCAGCATCTCCTCCTTGCCAAGGCCTCTGGTATGCCAAGGGTTTGGCTCCAGCTGGTGCCCCAGAATACCAGCCAACACAAGAGGGCTGAGAATGGCCCAGCAGAGACAGATCAGAGAAGCTGCTGAGCACAGAAATATGTCCCACTGTCACCACAATGGTCCGGTGGGGATGCAGAGGGTAACTGCTCTTGCACAGAGCCGTTCCAAAGCAGAGCTGGCATCTGGCAGTGGTGCAACCTTATCGGCCGGGGAAAGCTGCCCCAGGTTTGGAGGAGACAAAGTACCACAGAGCAGCCATGGACCCCAGATCACGTAATGGAGGCGCATGGAAGGTGGAGATGAGGCTCTGGGCTGTCCGCAAGTATCACTGTCTCCATATCCCCACTCCTACTGCTCTTTGGAGCCATCGTTTATTCTAGCGTCCTCCCCAAGCACAGCCCCACCAAGAGTTAGAGCAAATCCCTTTGCCAAGAAGCTGGGGGACTGCTGACCTCATCCACTGGCCACCCATAGCCATGAGCTCAGGGGTTGGGCTCCCCATTTGCAGAACGTGCTATGGGGCACAGTGCTCCAGGTCCACGTGGGAAGAGATGCAGCAAGGCTGGAAGGACTGATGCCATTGGCTGTGGAGTAGCCAGGAATGTCTTCCTCATCTCCAAGGGACAGGACACAAAAGACTGCCCAGTGCAGTGAGTCCTACCCTCTCCTTCGTCTGGGAATGAGGAAGGGTCCTCTTTTGCACTCAACCTAATCCTCTCCAGAAAGCCACATTTCTTCCTGAGCAGACGGCAAAGTTTGCCATCAAAGGAAGGAGAACTCAGAGGCCCAGGCTTGGATGCAGTAAAACTTTAATGAGTCCAAAGCAGAAAAGGAGGTGGCTCACAAGAGAGCACCAGGGGCAGCCACTAAGTTGTGGTGAGGCTTCTGCAGGGTGTCCATCAGTCTGCCCTGCCGAGGGAGGGTGAGCAATAGGGCCCTGCTAGGCTGGCATTGGGAGATGGCAACAGAAAAGGTAAGGAAGAGAGAGAAGAGAGTGGAAGAAGGAGACAAGGGCCCGAATCTCTAAATGCAATGCCTCGAAGCTCTATCTCCAGTCCAGCACCATGTTCTGAGGTCTGGAGAAGTTCTTGCCAGGGGATATTGCCAGTAGGTTTAGCAGGGTTGACATCTGTTGCCACAGTAGCAGCTGGTAATGCAGGAGAGGTCACAGCACCCAGAGTTGATGGGCACTCCGTCACAGCTGAGGATGCTGCCAACAGCAGCGGAGGTGGAGGATCCCACAATGGTGTTCTGTGGGTAGGAGCTGAGGATGGGTCCGGGCAGAGTCACCGCCACGAGAGGGGGCTGGATGACGACGGTGGAGTTCTGGCACTGCCTGACACAGGGCTCGTTGCAGCTGTTGGCCAGCGGGGTCGGGCCACAGGGCTGGCAGGGCTGGCAGGGCTGGCAGGGCAGGCAGGGCAGGCAGGGCTCACAGGGCCGGCAGGGCTGGCAGGGCCGGCACTTGTCGTTGCAGGACATGTCCCTCGGCCAGAGGTACACCTGGGAGAGAGAGGGCAGGGGGAAGCAGAAAATGGGGACACATGAGAAGCAGCACTGCACCCAACCACAGTGGAGCCAAGGCACCTCCCGGCGCAGCCAGTGGTGCCCAACTCAAGGCCCACGAGCCACCTCTACTAAATCCTAGCTTGTCTCTGTGGAAGACCTTCTCTCCCCTCCCCTCTCCCATGAGAAGTAACTCCCAGCCCTGGGCTAGGACAGCCCCTCTCAGCTGGGACATACATCGAGGAAAGACCTGGTCTTGATGGAGGAGGAGAAGAGGCTGCACACTCACCTGGTTCCCAAGGAGGAGGAGGCGAGAGAAGTGGATGAGAGAGCAGAGAGTTGGGCTGCTTTTATAGAAGTCCGGCACTGCCCCAGGCCCAGAGGCGCCCTTTGTGGAAGTAATAATTTTCTGTCATGTCAAATGCAAAACATCCCAGCTAATGGCATGGGCTGTGTCCTGGTTTCCTGCCCTGCTGCCTTTTCATTTCCTGGCTGATGCCACGTGCTTTCCCATATGCAGGCTTCTGTCAGTGCCGGGATGGGAGGCCCGAGGATTTCCGGGGCAGAAACACGTCAGCGCAGGCAGAAGACTCAGCTCAAGTGCTGATGGCATCCTGTGCTGGTCAGTGGTGTGCACCTGGGTCATTCCTGTGGGCTTGTTTGTGGCAAAGTTGTCAGGAAATGGGCACCGTTCTCATGTTTCTCATCCAAGTCCGCAAGGACTCCCACGTGAGAGGACTTGCTGCATCCTTTTCTCTTGCTTGCCCCATCTCTCTCTGATGGTCACTTGTTGCACGGGGGTGGGCTTCTGCTGGCAGGCTTTGACCCTACTGCAACACTAACAGTGCTCTCCGTATAACTTTGCTGGGCTTGTTTCCCTCATCCCCTCTCTGTGCAGTCTCTGCGTGTCCCCAGGCAACACCACGAGCATGTCTGTGCCCGGTCCTTCCCCGGGGTACTTGTGAGGCCTGTTGTGCCAGTGTGGCCCTCAGCATCTCCTCAGCAGAGTCCACAGCTGCTGAGGTTTTCTGGGATTTATATGAGCACACAGCTCTTTGCATGGTTCCATGCAGGCACGCATGAGCACATGTGTGTCTGTCTGTGCTTGTGTGACCCTCATCATGAGGTCATCTGCAGGCCAGAGCGCAGACACACTCTCCCCTGGTGTGTCCATGAGCACCGCAGAGTAGCAGATTGCCCTTGCCAGCAGGTGCCCATCTACAGCTGAATGTTGCTTCCTTTGTCTTGGCAGAGGGGTGCTCGGAGAACTGAAATGCAGTCTCTGCCTCCTGTGCCCTCCATTTCTTGCTTTATGTACAGCGAGAAAGGCCAGGAAAGCCTGCCCGCCTATGCAGGACATTATCACTGAATGTATCTGCTTATGAGGCAATGTTGCTGGTGACTGGGATGGGACGCAGGCTCCTTGTGTCCAGGCCAATGCCGGATGTACTTCTGCAGCTCATCAGCCTGGTGCTGAGTGAGGCCGGGGCTGAGACCTTGCACCCAATGGGTATTCAACTGAGGGGACAGGGGTCTATGTGTTGCTTTGCTGTGAGATATAGGACAGACTACGTGCGTGGCAAAGGGGAGTCAAAGAGCCTGGTGTCAAAGAAGTTTGAATCAAACCCCCTTGGTGTTCAAGCACAAGAACTTCCATATCGTCCCCTAAGAAACTTAGTCTGAGTGCCTTTGTCTCTGAAGGCAGGGATACGTGATTTATGGCAAACCGCTAAAACCCTGCTGCCTTTTCATGTGCGGGTCAGGAAAAGTCCCTCGTTATGCAGAACGGACCTGTTGTGTAATGACCACAACGTCCTTTCAGCTTTCCACTGCACTGGTTAAGAGTGGAGGAAATGAAGAGCTGTGAATGAAGGAGGGAAGTTGAGTCTGTGAAAAAGAGGTGGGGATGGCGGCAAGGTGTTTTAGGAATTGTTTGGCTGTGTTCTCACCGTCCTGCTCTGTTTTTCATTGGTAATAAGCTAAATGAATCTTCTCCGAGTGAGGTCTTGTTTGCCTGTGATGGTAATTGGTAAGTAATCCCTCCGTCTTTGTCTCGACGCATGATCTTTTTCACCTTACTTTCTAGTTCCTGTCCTGTTGAGGAGGGAGAGTGAGAAAGCATCTAGGTGGTTATCTGGAAGCCAGCCAAGGTCTCTTTGGTTTTGCAACACCTGTGGTACTTACAAGTGCCATGAGTGTTTATCAGTCACATGCTTTTTTCCTGCTTGGTATCTGTGCGTTAAGGAGCATTCTCTTTCTCCCACAGCTTCTTCCCTCAGACGAATGTTGTCAACCGGCGTTTGCGCTTGTGCACCTTGGACCTGGTGGAAGATTTACAGCTATGGGCAGAGTGAATGCCCTGTGGGAGGAAAGCTGAGAATGGGAGCCGCTATGCTGATGACCTGCATGTTGCCTCAGCAAAGGGACTGATTTGTTATAACCTGCTGTGATAACGAGGGACATAGAGACTCGGAAGGGGGAAGAGGCATGTCTGTCCGTGGGGCCAACCCAGCACAAGCACTGAGGCACATTCGCTCGGAGTGCACATTTGGCCCCAGGGCTTGTGAGCCCACCATACGTCTGCTGCCTTGAGCCCTCTGAGCAGGCACCTCAGCACACTGGTGAAGCTGCCTGATTGCTCAGCGGCTCGGACACTTCCAGCGGGAGGGCTAGACTTCTAGAGTCTGTTTGTCATTTCTCCAAAGACACTGCAGTTTTCTGGCAAGGAAGGAAGACCAGCGTGATGGAGAGCAGTATGTTGGAGAGAATGTGAGAAGCCTTCGGTTCTGGCAGTCAAGCCATATCTGGCAGGTACATCCATGTATTTCTTGCCATTCTTCTTGACCTATGTCTTGAGTCCCCCCAGATCTCCTGGAACATTGTACCAGCCCAGCTGATAACTGCTGGTCATAGCCTTGAACAGGCTTTGTCTTCAGCAGGGAAGGGCACGCAGAAGGTTGAGTAAACCCTCTCTGCTCACAAACATTGAAATCCTTGTCATCCTTAACTTTGCTTTTGCTCTCTCCTTATTGTCATGCTCAAAGCTCAGGTGCCAAATTCCCCAGCAGCTCTGAGGAGCAGCACAGCAGTGACTGGAAGATAGACCCTTGACAGTAAACCTCCTGCTATGCTACAGCATTTCTATGCTCCTCACTGTGCAATGCTCTCAGGTTGTGGACCACAGATCTCCTGAGCCAGCAACAAATCTCCTTGGCTGCACATGCCCTACCGAGCTGCGACCTGCTCCCGAGGACAGAGGAGCTCCCCAAGCATTTCAGTGGAACCCATTCTGTGCACCGTATCAGGAGCCTTGTGGAAGACACTGTACTCAAGGAGTTAGTGAGCTGGAGAAAGCCATGTCTTCTTGACTGGGCCTTGCACTTAAGGCTTGAGAAGCCCACACGTTGGCATGAGTACCCGTGTAAGGGAATCTGCTGGAGTGCCCCATGCTGGCCTCTGCTGCACACCAGTGGGTGCTATGACAGAGATAACGACCCAGCCTGTCAGGAGAAGACACATGCTTTTGTTCCACAAAATAAATGGCACCTCCATATGAGAGGGAGGAGGAGCCTCTCCACGGTCAGGGTCTGCGCAGGGTGCCTTGGGAAAATGTATCAGGGCTCCACGAGGTGTTGCACAAATGTAAGTTTCCCAGCATGAGAAGAGATGTCACAATTATTCAACATCTGTATTCCTCTTTCCATTCTACCTTATAAAAGGAGCTATTTGATTTTGTCATTCGTTGTGACATACGTGAAAAATCTCGTGGGTCAAGAAAGACAGGGACAGCGGTTACCAGCTACCGTCACGGGCAAAACAGACTCAACTTGTGGAAGATTAATTTAGTTTATTGCCATTTACCAGTAGAGTAGGATGGTGAGAAACAGACCAGAAAAACCCTAGAATACCTTCACCCCACCCCCACCTCTTTTTCCCAGGCTCAGCTTCACTCTTTCATTCCCGACTCTTCTATCTCCTCCCTCCCCATCCAGCGCAGTGTGGTGGGGAATGCAGGTTGTGGTCAGTACACAACAGTTCCTCTCTGCTGCCCCTTTCTCCTCACTCTTTTTCCCTGTTCCAGCGTGAGACATTCCCATGAGTCACGGCCTTTCAAGTTCCCGTACAGTGTGGGTCCTGTCCACAGGCTGCAGTCCTTCAGGATAAGACCTGCTCCAGTGTGTGTCCTCCAGGGGCCACAGTTCCACAGTGGGGGCCTCCATAGGCTGCAATGTGGATATCTGCTCCACCACGGTGTTTCCCAAAGGCTGCCTGGGAATCTCTGCACCGTCACCTGAAGCACATCCTCCATTCTCCTCCTTCCCTGACCTTACTGTTTGCAGGATTTTCTCTGACACTTTCGTTTTCTTCATTCCACACGTCCCGTGTGGTGTTTTGCCCTTTCTTAAATATGTTCTCACGGAGGCACTACCAGTGCTGCTGATAGGCTCAGGTTTGGCCAGCATTGAGCCCGTTTGGGAGCTGGATGGAACTGGCTCTGTCAGACATGGGGGCAGTGCCTGGGCTCTTCTCACAGACACCAGCCCGGCAACCTCCCCACCATTACCAAAACCTCGCCACATAGCAGTGGGTTATGGTCATTTCCATAATCGTTTTATCATCAGACACTAACTGCTGTATTTTGCATTCCCCCTGGGCGTCTTTGACCCCCCAGGGCACTTCCCCAAAAGACTCTGCCTGGCAGCTCCCTGAAGGAGCAAAAATCTGCTCAAGGTGGGAGACGTACCTCCGACTGGGGCCAAGCACTAGAACTGGAGCTTAAAAGCTGCTCCCATGGGAAGGGGAGTTGGCTCTGGCTGAAGCCTCCCATCGGCACCATCTGGCAGGAATCTCAGCAAGGCTTCCCAAGGGAAGGGAGCATCCCTGAGCTATGCTACGTCCACGTTGCATCAGGCCAACTGTGCTGCATCTCACAGCAGAGCAACATCCGGACTCCTGTCCCCTTAGTTCAATATCCATTTGGTGTGAGGTCTCACCCCTGCCAGGCTGATAAGCTGCAGAATTGCAAGTGGCATTGGCATGTGCATGAGAAGCCTTTGACCCTGCTACTCTGTGGACCTCGTGATCACATTAGGGAAGAGTCGTCCTGCTATGGCGTGCACATGAGGGTCACACAAGCACAGACAGACACACATGTGCTCATGGGTGCCTGCTTGGAACCAGGCAAATACCCATATGCTCACATAAAGCCAGCGCATAGTCAAGCACAAACAAAAACCCATAAACCCAGAAAACATCAGCAGCTCTGGACTGTGCTGAGGAGATGCTGAGGGCCACACAAGCAGAACAGGCCTCAAGTACCCCGGGGAAGGACTGTGCCCAGACATGCTCATGGTGTTGCCTGGGGACGCGCAGAGACTGCAAAGAGAGGGGATGAGGGAAACGAGCCCAGCAAAGTTGTCCGGAGAGCACTGTTAGTGTTGCAGTAGGGTCAAAGCCTGCCGGCAGAAGCCCACCCCTGTGCAAGAACAAGCGACCATCAGAGAGAGATGGGGCAAGCAAGAGAAAGGATGAGGTAAGCCCTCTCACGTGGGAGTCCTTTGGCACCTGGATGAGAAACACGAGAGCGGTCCCATTTCCTGACAACTTTGCCACAAACAAGCCCACAGGAATGACCCAGGTGTACACCACCGACCGGCACAGGATGCCATCAGCACTTGAGCTGAGTCTTCTGCCTGCGCTGACGTGTTTCTGCCCCGGCAATCCTCGAGCCTCTCATCCCGGCACTGACAGAAGCCTGCATATGGGAAAGCACGTGGCATCAGCCAGGAAATGAAAAGGCAGCAGGGCAGGAAACCAGGACACAGCCCACGCCATTAGCTGGGATGTTTTGCATTTGACATGACAGAAAATTATTACTTCCACAAAGGGCGCCTCTGGGCCTGAGGCAGTGCCGGACTACTATAAAAGCAGCCCAACTCTCTGCTCTCTCATCCACTTCTCTTGCCTCCTCCTCCTTGGGAACCAGGTGAGTGTGCAGCCTCTCCTCCTCCTCCATCAAGACCAGGTCTTTCCTCGATGTATGTCCCAGCTGAGAGGGTCTGTCCTAGCCCAGGGCTGGGAGTTGCTTCTCATGGGAGAGGGGAGGGGAGAGAAGGCCTTCCACAGACACAAGCTAGGATTTAGTAGAGGTGGCTCGTGGACCTTGTGTTGGGCAGCACTGGCTGCGCCAGGAGGTGCCTTGGCTCCACTGTAGCTGGGTGCAGTGCTGCTTCTCATGCATCCCCATTTTCTGCTTCCCCCTGCCCTCTCTCTCCCAGGTGTACCTCTGGCCAGGAGACATGTCCTGCAACGACAAGTGCCGGCCCTGCCAGCCCTGCCGGCCCTGTGAGCCCTGCCTGCCCTGCCTGCCCTGCCGGCCCTGTGGCCCGACCCCGCTGGCCAACAGCTGCAACGAGCCCTGTGTCAGGCAGTGCCAGAACTCCACCGTTGTCATTGAGCCCTCCCCCGTGGTGGTGACCCTGCCCGGACCCATCCTCAGCTCCTACCCTCAGAACACCATTGTGGGATCCTCCACCTCTGCTGCTGTTGGCAGCATCCTCAGCTGTGATGGAGTGCCCATCAACTCTGGGTGCTGTGACCTCTCCTGCATTACCAGCTGCTACTGTGGCAACAGATGTCAACCCTGCTAAACCTGTTGGCAATATCCCCTGGCAAGAACTTCTCCAGACCTCAGAACATGGTGCTGGACTGGAGATAGAGCTTCGAGGCATTGCATTTAGAGATTCGGGCCCTTGTCTCCTTCTTCCACTCTCTTCTCTCTCTTCCTTACCTTTTCTGTTGCCATCTCCCAATGCCAGCCTAGCAGGGCCCTGTTGGTCTCCCTCCCTCGGCAGGGCAGGCTGATGGACACCCTGCAGAAGCCCCACCACAACATAGTGGCTGCCCCTGGTGCTCCCTTGTGAGCCGCCTCCTTTTCTGCTTTAGACTCATTAAAGTTGTGCTGCATCCAAGCCTGGGCCTCTGAGTCCTCCTTCCTTTGGTGGCAAACCTTGCGGTCTGCTCAGGAAGAAATGTGGCTTTCTGGAGAGGATTAGGTTGAGTGCAAAAGAGGACCCTTCCTCGTTCCCAGACGAAGGAGAGGGTAGGACTCACTGCACTGGGCAATCTTTTGTGCCCTGTCCCTTGGAGCTGAGCAAGACATTCCTGGCTACTCCACAGCCAATGGCATCACTCCTTCCAACCTTGCTGCATCTCTTCCCAGATGGACCTGGAGCACTGTGCCCCAGAGCACGTTCTGCGAATGAGGAGACCAACCCCTGAGCTCATGGCTATGGGTGGCCAGTGGATGAGGTCAGCACTCCCTCTGCCTTCCCCAGAGGAAAAGGTGCAGTTCAAGCAGGGATCAGAGGCCACATGGTTTCGGGCTCAGGGATGCATCTGTGTGGGCAGAAGACATGGACTAAGTGCCAGAGATTTGCTGGTGTCTGTGAATCTGTGTATATCTTTGTGCACGCTTGTGCGCGTTGGACATATTAGTGCGCGCGTGTCTGTACATAGTTGTGCCTGACCTCTCGCCCAGCCCCAAAGAGTTCCTAAGGCCCGCAGTGGCATCCGTCCACTATAGAGGAGGCACTGACACAGTCTCAGCCCCTCGCTGTCTGAGGGAACATGGACAGGGCCACAGCACTCAGGTCTCACTGAGGAGAAGCCCGAAGCCAGGCCAACTCTTTTCATGCTGCCTCCAGGCAGCTGCGAGGGGCTGAGCTGTTTCACAGGGTCCTTTCTCATGACTCATGGGAAAGCTCTGAGGTTACAGGGTTCTGCTGGCTTTGTGGGGCTGGGGGAGTCCTCTGCCATGACAGAGCCAGGAGTTATGGGAAAAGGAGACCGGAGCCTGGTGAGGCCAGGAGGAGGAAGCTGGTGGACATCAGGGCTGGAGCCAATGGCACCAGAAAATGGCACCAACAAATGCGCATCCCTCCCACCAGCAGCACTGTAGGAATCCAGCCATGGCATAAGCTCCCCCTTCAAGCCCCTAATGAGGGACTCTTGGAAACAGTTGTTCCCTACCACTTGACCTTAGCTGAGAAGCAGATGACCTAGCTCCAGGGCCCCATGGCCTGGGGAAGGTGAGGGGAAGTCCAGCATCTGCTGGCATCACCACACAGGGGACACCACCCACTGGCTCTGCTATGAAAAGCTTTTCCATTGTCCTGGTTTCAGCCCGGATAGAGCTGGTTTTCTTCACAGAAGCCAGTGTGACACTGTGTTTTGGATTTGGGATGAGAAACTGTTGATAATGTGCTGATGTTTTAGGTTGTTGCTGAGCAGTCAAGGACAGTCCAGCTTCTCGCGTTGGCCTCCCAGCAAGGAGGCTGGGGATGCGCGGGGAGCTGGAAGGGGACACAGCCGGGACAGCTGACCCAGACTGGCCAAAGAGATATTCCCTACCATCCGACGTCATGCCCAGTACATAAACTGGAGTTGGCCGGGGGGCGGAAATCGCTGCTCGGGGACGGGCTGTCGATCGCCAGGTGGTGAGCAATTGCGGTATTGGGCATCACTTGTTCTTGTACATTCCTTTGTTGGTATTAACATTGTTGTTTCCTTCTTTCTTTCTGTCCTATTAAACGAGGTTTTTTTCCTAATTCTCTCCCCCCCACACTGTGGGAGGGGGAGTGAGTGAGCGGCTGTGTGGTGCTTAGTTGCTGGCACGTGACAGTCCTTTTTGGCGCCCAACGTGGGCCTTGAGGCTTGAGATAATAATGGTTGCAGGTCACAATATCAGTTTATTTGATTTGCATGATGCTCTCGTCTTTGTTGTACATGTTAAGGATCGGTGTTGGTTTCTGTGGGCTGCTGTACTCGCCTGCGAGTTTTGTTTTTAGAGCACTGACCTTGAGCTTAATGTGGTATCATCTGAGCTCTGTACTAAAGCCGTTACTGTATTTTGGCTATGGTCTTGTGGAGACGATTAGCAATTATATTTCTGCCTCTGAAAGGCTTTCTATGGAGGAAATGCAGAATGGTACATTTGCTACCCTCTATCATAATGTTTCCTCCTTCATCACAGTAATTTTTCCGTATTTTGAACACCCTTGGGTAGTTATAATACCTCTATTGCTACTTCTGGGGAACATTGTTTCAGTTTTGTCTAAGGTTGGCAAGCAATTTAAGAATGTCACCCGGAGATCTGCCCCAAGGCTGGATAGTTATGAATGGCAGGGTGTGTGGAACAGCATGGGCAAATGCCTGGGGCGGTGGGCACCTCCGGTGTTTTGGAACTTCACTCCCGAACAAGTGCAGAATCCTGATAAACTAGCAGAATATCTGGAAGAAGTATGCTGTTGGCCTGGCAGTTCCAAGGAGACACAAATCATTGCAATGTGCTGGGGCCTGGCCCATGCCTACCGAGCTCTATTTAACACTGTGCAAAGGGGAGAGAGGCTCTCTGGGTCTGATGGCAATGTGGCAGGCACTGCCACTACTGCAACCCCTGCGACGGGCACTGTGACTACTCCAACCCCTGTGGTGGGCACTGTGACTACTCCAACCCCCGCGACGGGCACTGCCACTACTCCAACCCCTGCAACAGGCACTGTAGCTACTCAGACTGTTGCAGCTGAACCAGAGAACCAGCCCATCCAAGTATCAGTTGCCCCTATACAAAAGAAGAAATCTTGGAAGGGGAAGTCAGCTCGTTTAGTAAGGGATGAGGAAGATTCTGCTAAGAAGGAGGCAGAGGAGGAGAGTGAGGCGGCAGAGTGCTCTGAAGCAGGGCCATCACAAGGTCTGAAGAGGGAAGAGAGCAGGTCATTGCTTGAAGAGGAGGAAGAGGAAGAACTCATAAAAGAGACGGTAACTACCCGGTCTCTATCCCTGAGTGAATTGCGAGATATGCGAAAGGATTTCAGCCCTCGTCCAGGTGAGCACATTGTCACCTGGCTGCTCCGATGCTGGGATAATGGGGCCAGTAGCCTGAAATTAGAGGGTAGGGAAGCCAAGCAGCTGGGATCCCTTTCTAGGGAAGGGGACATTGACAAAGCAATTGGAAAGGTGCACGAGTCCTCAGTCTCTGGAGACGACTCCTGTCGGGTGTGAAGGAAAGGTACCCCTTCAAGGAAGATGTTCTTTGTCACCCAGGCAAGTGGACCACCATGGAGAAAGGTATCCAGTACCTGAGGGAGCTAGCTGTGCTGGAAGTGATTTATGGTGACTTGGACAATGGACAATCATCCAAAGATCCAGATGAAGTCAATTGCACGCAACCTATGTGGCGGAAGTTTGTACCGAGTGCACCATCATCATATGCCAACTCATTAGCACTATGGCCTGGAAAGACGGAGAGAGACCAACGGTGGATGAGTTGGCTGGCCAACTCCGGCAATACGAAGAAAGTCTCTCTTCCTCCCTACGGGCCTGCGTCTCTGCTGTAGAGAAACTGTCCCGGGAGTTCCGGCGATTCAAAGACGATATGCCCTACCCTCCACCCGTACGGACCAGTGTCTCAGCCATTAGGAGTAAGCGCTCTTCTGCTCAAGAGAGAGGATATAGAGGATACACACCACGAGCCACCCTGTGGTTTCAATTGCGTGACTACGGAGAGGACATGAGGAGGTGGGATGGAAAACCTACCTCGACCCTAGAGTCACGAGTACGCGAGCTGCAAGGAAAAACAATTACAAAAGGGGGTTCAGGTTCCTCCAGAAAAATCATCGCTCCACTTTCCAGTGGGCAGTTCCCCAGAAAGAATAGAAGAGCTGATCTCACCTCTGATCCTCTTGAAGGGACTTCTGATTCCTATTTACAAGAAGTGAGTAACAAGTACTATGAACAGGACTAGAGGGGCCCTGCCTCCAGCCAGGTGGAGGAGAGGGACAACCAAGTTTATTGGACTGTGTGGATTAGATGGCCTGGCACATCAGACCCACAGGAATATAAGGCTTTAGTGGACACCGGTGCACAATGTACCCTGATGGCATCAAGCCATATAGGGGCAGAACCCATCTGTATTTCCGGAGTGACAGGGGGATGCCAAGAGCTGACTGTACTGGAGGCCAAAGTGAGCCTAACTGGGAATGAGTGGCAGAAGCACCCCATTGTGATTGGCCCAGAGGCTCCGTGCATCCTGGGCATAGACTACCTCAGGAGAGGGTATTTCAGGGACCCAAAAGGGTACCAGTGGGTTTTTGGTATAGCTGCCTTGGAGACGGAAGAAATTAAACAGCTGTCCACCTTGCCTGGTCTCTCAGAGGACCCTTCCGTGGTGGGGTTGCTCAGGGTCAAAGAACAACAGGTGCCGATCGCTACCACAACAGTGCACCGGTGGCAATATCGCACCAACAGAGGCTCCCTGATTCCCATCCATGAGCTGATTCGTCGGCTGGAGAGCCAAGGAGTGATCAGCAAGACTCACTCACCCTTTAACAGCCCCATATGGCCAGTGTGAAAGTCTAATGGAGAGTGGAGACTGACAGTAGACTATCGTGGCCTGAATGAAGTCACACCGCCACTGAGTGCTGCCGTGCCGGACATGCTAGAACTTCAATATGAACTGGAGTCAAAGGCAGCCAAGTGGTATGCCACCATTGATATTGCTAACGCGTTTTTCTCAATCCCTTTGTGGGCAGAGTGCAGGCCACAGTTTGCTTTCACTTGGAGGGGTGTTCAATACACCTGGAATCGACTTCCCCAGGGGTGGAAACACAGCCCTACCATTTGCCATGGGCTGATACAAACTGCACTGGAACAGGGTGAAGCTCCGGAGCATCTGCAATACACTGATGACATCATCGTATGGGGCAACACAGCAGAAGAAGTTTTTGAAAAAGGGAAGAAAATAATTCAAATCCTTCTGAAAGCTGGTTTTGCTATAAAACAAAGTAAGGTCAAAGGACCTGTACAAGAGATCCAGTTTTTAGGAATAAAAAGGCAAGATGGATGTAGATAGCTAGGGTCTGGCGGCCGGAAGATATCGCGCTGTACGGAAAGTTAGGGCCCCTCTCCTAAAAGCCAATAGCGTTTAATTTATGATGCAAGCAGACGGAAGTGAGGTTATAAACCTAAGCTATATAACGCTGTGTCACAAACTAATAAACGCCATTTGCCGTCTACCACATTGGTGTCAGCGAGCTGATGGCCCGAGCGGCCTGGGGTTGGTCGCCGTGCCGTTCCTGAACCAGGTCGCCACGCCTGCGAAGGCAACAAGTGGTGCCGAAACCCGGGAATCGTCGCCTGGACGGGTGAACGGCGGCCGGAGCGGCAGGACCAGCCCGGCGGGGAGGACGCTCCCGGACCAACAAGGAGGATGGAAGCCCTTGTGAAGGTCGTATCACAATTACATAAGCAGTGGGGTATTGATTGTAAACCCAAAGATTTTACTCTCGCAGTTGCGAGACTTTTGCAAATTGGGGTCATTGCCCAGCCGGTGGATATTCTCCACCCTGAAGTGTGGGATAAATGCACTAAAGCGTTAGCCGAAGAGACGATGTCCTCGGGTCGTGGGAAAAACCTTAAGTCGTGGGGGAAAGTCGTACAAGCCCTGCAGAAGGCTATACAAGAACAGGACACCTGGAGGGCGGCAAAGAACTGTTTGTTGGTCACCCCAAAATTGGGAGTCGGGGCAGCCACGCAGACTTTGCACCCCCCAGACGATGACGATTCTAGTGAGCCTAAAGATCTGCAAAAGGGCGACACGTCCCCTCAATTCCCGAACCCCGATCCACTTACGGACGGACAGAAACGAGCTAAACTCTTCTGGGGTAAGCTAGCCGAGGAGGCCAGGGGCGCCGCGGAGAAATCAGTGTCTGAGGAAGTCTGGGCTACACCACCGCCCTATACGCCCCAAGATGGCGCCGAGCAAGAAGGCGAAGGGCGGGGCGAGGATGCCCTTAGTGGGAACAGGGAGGAAGCGTTAGCGTTAACAAGCGCACACAAACGTGAAGGGGACGAGAACGTGAAAAAGAAAGGTGATGAGAGTGACCGGGAAGGGGACGAGAACGAGAAAAAGAGAGGTGATGAGGGTGACCGGGAAGGCAAGGAGAGCGCGAGCGAAGGGCGGAAAGCCAATCAGAGCGGCCATCCGAAAAAATGCGCTGATAAGACAAACACCCTGCCGAGCAGAGGGCGGGACGAATCGAGAGGGCGGGAACGGCCCGCCCGCAAGGGAAGCGGGCGGGACGAGCCAGGAGGGCGAGAACGGACCGCCCGCAAGGGAAGCGGGCGGGGCGAGCCAGGAGGGCGGGAACGGCCCGCCCGCAAGGGAAGCGGGCAGGGCCGGAGCCAAACAAAAAGGTACTGCAAACCGGAAGTAACCAGTCAGTCGAGTTCCGACTCTGGATCAGACACTAGCTGGGACGAGTGGCTCACAACCGATTCAAACTCAGAGAAGGAGGAAACAGAGATAAATAAAATCAAGAGCCAAAATATTCCCATCCAAATTAAAGCGGAACCGCGAAGGGGAGAAATCCCTCTCACGGACTGGAGAAAAATAAAAATTGCGTGTGCCGACTGGGCCTCATCGGCTGCGCTAGCGTTCCCGGTCCGGGTGACAGATGGGGGACAGAGGGTCCACTCACCAATAAACCCTAAAGATATACAAGCGATTGTTAAGGCAATTGCGGATAAAGGGCTTAATTCTGCCATGGGCTCTACCCTCATAGATGGTGTCTTTGGGGGAGACGATATGCTCCCGTTCGATATAAAACAAACTTGTAGAATGATCTTCGACGGGGCAGGGATGATTGTTTTTAAACAAGAATGGGAGGACAACTGTGCGAAACAACTAGCCCGAATAACCGGGGCGGATCACCCGCTACATGGCTCCAGCCTGCAGCGGCTGATGGGCACAGACCCAACAATGATTACCCCCCAGGCGCAGGCCCAGGGCCTGCAGGCCCATGAAGTAATGACAACTACTCGTGCAGCCAGAGAAGCTATTCGCACAGCCTCTAGAGTTATTGTCAAGCCATCGCCATGGTCCACAATAAAACAAAATGAAAATGAGAGCTTTACGCAATTCGTGGATCGCCTGCAGGCAGCGGTCGACTCCTCGACCCTGCCCGCGGATGCGAAGGGCCCGGTTGTTGCAGATTGCTTACGTCAGCAGTGCAATTCGACAACCAAGGAAATCCTACGGTCACTGCCAGTGGGGTCGAGCATTGCGGACATGATTAAGCATGTCACGAAGGAAGAGCATCTAGCCCCGATCCAGGTGGCTGTTCGTACCGCAATAGCTAATGTGATGACATGTTTTAAATGTGGCCAGGCGGGACACGTTGTAGCAAACTGCCCTCGGTCGGGGGTTGCACCAACAGCGCTTCCCCCATGCCAGAACCGACCCAGAGGACCGTGTTGGGCCTGCGGAAAGAAAGGACATTTTGCTAAAGAATGTAGATCTAAAACTCAGGGAAACGGGAAGGGGAGAGGACGCCTGGGCCGCGCACAGCCCTCTCCCACTTGGGACACCAGGCGGCCCAACTACGCCAACCCCAGGTGGGGCGAAGCGCTCCCGAACCCGCTACCCCCTCGAGAAGCGACCAACTTTACGGTTCAACCGACGATTCAGTCAAACCTGTCCCTACCTCAGGGACAGCAAGGACCACCCTCTGGGGGCGAGACACCAGGGTGGCCCTGGCAGTAAAGTGCGATAACCCGCCAGTGGTGTGGGGGACCTGTTCCCTCTATAATACCTTAAATGACACCACCATTAGTGTCCCCTTTTTAATCGATACTGGAGCAGATGTTACAGTTATCCCTGAGACGAACTGGCCCCCACATTGGAAATTGGAAGACGCCCCCATGGTGGGCGGAGTCGGGGGATTAACCCGAGTGCGAAAGAGTGTTCAATTAGTAGCAATTATGCTTCACACTGAAAAAGGGCCGGAGAAAACCATTGCCCTCTTCCCATATGTCATGTCAGGAGTCCCACCCCTGTTGGGAAGGGACGCCCTAACCCTATTAAAAGCCAGGGTGACAAATTTACCGTAAGGGCCACTGCCGCATACCCACTCCCACCAATTAGACTGACGTGGAAATCGTCCGACCCAGTGTGGGTCGAGCAGTGGCCCCTGTCAAAGCCTCGAATGGACGCTCTTCTTGAGCTAGTTGACCGCGAACTACAACAAGGTCATATAGAGCCTTCCACTAGCCCATGGAACACCCCAGTTTTTGTAATACCCAAACGAACAGGCGAGGGGTTTTGCCTCCTCCATGACCTGCGTGAAGTAAATAAAAGAATCCAACCAATGGGCCCCGTCCAAACGCTGTTACCCATGAACTCTATGATACCGAAAGGACAACCTTGTGCCGTCCTTGATATTAAAGACTGTTTCTTTTCGATACCCCTACATGAAGAAGACAAAGAGCGGTTTGCTTTTTCTGTCGTGTTCCCAAACAGCCACCGCCCCAACCTACGCTTCCAGTGGAAAGTGCTGCCTCAGGGAATGATCAACTCGCCTACCATCTGCCAAATTACAGTGGATCGGGCGTTGACACCGATTCGGCGTAGTGACCCGACCGCGACTATCATCCAATATATGGACGATATCTTGATCGCCGCACCGTCAGGAAGTCAGGTGGACCAACTAGTATCAACAGTTTCGGAAACCTTAAAAACAAATGGGTTTGAGATCGCGAGTGCGAAAGTTAAAAGAGGACCATGTGTGAGCTTTTTGGGAGTGGAGATCACAAGTTCCTACGTAACCCCACCCCAAATAAAGATCCGTCGGAACATCAAAACGCTCCATGATATGCAGCAGTTAGTGGGGTCCTTACAATGGCTCCGCAACATTGTCCTGATCCCTCCCGAGATCATGGCCCCCCTGTATGACCTTCTGAAGGGAAAGAACCCGTGGGAACAAAAAACTCTGACGATGGAAGCGATAGACTCTCTTGACTTTATCGAGCAACAGGTATTGTCAAGCGCGCTCACCAGGTGGGACCCAGATATACCACTCGATCTGTATGTACATTTCACGGAGGGAGGGGGAGTAGGGGCACTAGCCCAGGGACCTCCTGAAAAAGCTCAACCAATACAATGGATAGTCCTGGGAAAACCGTCACGTGCATTCTCTCCGGGAGTCGAGTGCCTCGGTAGCCTCATTATGAAAGGCAGAAAACTCGCCCTAAGACACCTAGGCATCGAACCCGCCAGGATATACCTACCCTTCCGCAAACAGCTCCCAACGCTATCAGTGGCGATGTCAGAGTATCTAGCTATAGCTCTCGTCGGATTTGGCGGAGAAGTCCGGTATGCTACAAAACCCCCCTGGGCTCAAATGCTGGCAATTGTCAACATCGACCTCCCAAGGAAGATCATGGATCGGCCCCAACAGGGACCAACGGTCTTCACAGACGCATCCTCAGCGACCTCAACTGCAGCAGCAGTATGGCAATCAGGAGGAGAATGGCACTGCATTAAAACGACCGATCGTGCGCTTTCAGTCCAGCAGCTAGAAGCGATGGCTGTAGTACTAGCGTGCGGACTGTTCCCAATGGAACACCTCAACATAGTGACCGATTCGATGTTCGTGGCTAAGCTTTGCCTAGCCATGTCAGGACCCGGCGTGTCAACATCCACAACAGCTATCATGCTGGAAGAAGCACTTTTTTCCAGAAAGGGCACCATATCGGTCATCCACATCAACAGCCATGACCCAATCAAAGGGTTTTTCCAAACCGGCAACGACAAAGCAGACGCTGCTGCAAAAGGGGTGTGGACGCTAAGAGATGCCCGCCAGCTACACGAGTCTCTCCACATCGGAGCTAAAGCGCTAGCAAAGAAATGCGGGATCTCGGTCACTGATGCGAAACACATAGTAGCCACGTGTCCCCATTGCCAGAAAGCACCACTGTGGTCCAGTGGAGTCAACCCCAGAGGCCTTAAGGCCTCCGAAGTGTGGCAGACGGATTTTACGCTCTGTCAGTTGCTGAAACCTCGAGCGTGGCTAGCAGTAACCGTAGATACATATAGCGGAATGATCGTAGCCACACAACACCTCAAAACCGACTCCAAAGCGACCATCCAACATTGGTTGACAGTCATGGCGTGGCTTGGCATCCCTAATCAGATCAAAACAGACAACGGCCCGAACTTCGCCTCCAAATCAGTCCAGACATTTGCTTTGAAATGGGGTATCACCTTAACACACGGTATTCCATATAACAGCACAGGTCAAGCTATAGTCGAACGAGCAAATCAAACTCTGAAATCTAAATTAGAGGTGTTGGCAAAAACAGAAGGTTTTGCCAACGCCGTTCCCCCGGGAGACCAAGCACGCCTGCTAGCGACCGCTCTTTTAGCACTAAATCAATTCCCCAGGGGAGGAGAGGTGAATAGCCCCACCCAAAAACACTGGGCTGCTCAAGCACTAGAAGAAGGCCCGTTAGTTATAATCAAAAATGAGCTGGGAGAATGGGAACAAGGGTGGAGGCTAGTCCTTACAGGGCGAGGGTATGCTGCAGTTAAAAAAGATGGGAAAGTTAAGTGGTGTCCGCTTAAGTCTATTAAACCGGACCTTCAGAATAAAGCTAATGAAAACTGTGAGTTTTTGTCCACAGGATCGGATTATCGGACGTCCTTGTAACCCGTACACCCTGGTGGCGAGAGAGGACGACAAGCCGACAAGCATCCTGTCCGCACCTGGGAGCTCCACTCTGGTGGAATCCAGACAGCAGCGACCTAACCTCCAAAGGGGGAGGCTACGATGTCTTTGTGTGATCTTGATTTTAGGGCTCGTCACTATAGGGCAAGCAATATCAGAACACCATCCCCATCGGCCATTTAAATGGTCCCTCCTTCGATTCGATGATCAACAAGTTATCGCAACCCAAATTACATCAGATGCGCCAAGTTTTAATGCCTCTCTGTGTCAGCTTGTCCCGAGAGACCGATGCTGGAGATACCTAGGATTTTATATGTGTCCCAGCTCGAACCCGGGGAAGAGTTATTGCAACTACCCTAACCAATATTACTGTAGCTACTGGGGATGTGAGACCATAGCCCCTGCTTGGATACCGGGTAGTGGCAGAGACAAATACCTAAAAGTCCAGTGGGGTCCATATAGGTGCATTCCACCACAAGCATGGCGAGGGCGTGGAAATTGTCAGTATCTCCTCTTAAATGTTACTGAGCCCCAAGAAGACAGTTGGTTACTTGGGAAAATGTGGGGGATAAGGTACACAGAACCAGGGACAGACAAAGGTGGTTTAATCCTCATAAAAAAGGAGATTATCCCAAATGATCCACTACCAGTAGGCCCCAACCGAGCAATCGGGCCTAATCCGGTTCTTATCCCGAAAATCACACCATCACCACATAATATTGTAGCTAGTACCAAAGTTACCGCACCCAGAGCAACACACACCACCGAAACTCCCAATCAAAATTCTCTCTGGAAAATGATGCAAGCTAGCTATCAACTACTGAACAAAACTAACCCAAATCTTACGGAGCATTGTTGGCTGTGCTACGGAATAAGACCACCCTTTTATGAGGCTGTAGGAGTAAGTGACATACCCAGACGAGTAAATGGCTCAAATCCAGCCCAGTGTATATGGGACACAGAAAAGCAAGGAATTACATTGGCGCGGGTGGTGGGAAGTGGCGTGTGCGTAGGTAAAGTCCCAAAGCACAAAAAACAACTATGTGCTAGCGAGACACAAGATAAAACCCCTGCCAAATGGTTAATACCGGCCAGCAATACCAAGTGGGTGTGTTCCACTATGGGAGTTACACCTTGTCTATCGTTGGAAAAATTTGATAAATCCTCAGAATATTGTGTCCAGGTAACTATAGTCCCCAAAATCTTTTACCATACTGAAGACTTTGTCTACGACTCACAGATTACCCCGGAACATCACCTGTCAAAACGAGAACCCCTTACAGCACTAACAATAGCTACTCTAATGATCGTAGGAGGTGCGGGAATAGGTACAGGAGTAGCATCCTTGGTGCAACAGAACAAAGAACTTAGCGCCCTGAGGGTGGCAGTAGATGAGGACCTGGCTAGAATCGAACAATCAATAAGTGCATTAGAACAATCAATTAGATCACTATCTGAGGTAGTGTTGCAAAATCGAAGAGGGTTAGACTTGATGTTCTTGCAACAAGGGGGAGTGTGCGCTGCACTAAGGGAAGAATGTTGCGTATATGCGGACCACACCGGAATAGTGAGGGACACTATGACCAAATTACGAGAGGGATTAGAGAAACGAAAAAGGGAACGAGAGGCACAACAAGATTGGCTCACATCGTGGTTTAACCATTCACCATGGCTGACCACTCTGATATCTACCTTGACAGGGCCGATCGTAATTATCATGATAGCATTGATCTTTGGACCCTGTATATTGAACAGACTCGCATCGTTTGTTAAGAGCCGACTAGAGAAGGTCAACATCATGTTGATAGAACGCCAACAGCTGCTTTAAGAATGTTCTTGTTCAAAATTTCCTTTAACTATCCCCAGTTATACCCTGTTGCTCCCAGATGCCCCCCAGTCACATCTCGACGTGCCTTGTGTTTTCTATTCAAGTTCGTAATATGTATATATTTTTTAACATTATTATAACGCACTGACTAAGAGTAGGATGCATTTAGTATGTTTCCTATCCAAGGTTACGAGATATATATCCTTTAAGATTGCTATATTTTAACCAATTTAACTTATTAATTAAATAGTAATTTAATTACTGTTAATATTAATTAATATAATTAATAATTTATCTATTATTATAAATTAATAAATTAATTTAATTAATTTAATTACGCATAGGGAGGGGGGAAATGTAGATAGCTAGGGTCTGGCGGCCGGAAGATATCGCGCTGTACGGAAAGTTAGGGCCCCTCTCCTAAAAGCCAATAGCGTTTAATTTATGATGCAAGCAGACGGAAGTGAGGTTATAAACCTAAGCTATATAACGCTGTGTCACAAACTAATAAACGCCATTTGCCGTCTACCACATTGGTGTCAGCGAGCTGATGGCCCGAGCGGCCTGGGGTTGGTCGCCGTGCCGTTCCTGAACCAGGTCGCCACGCCTGCGAAGGCAACAGATGGACGTCGACAGATCCCAACGGATGTGATCAACAAAATAACAGCTATGTCTCCACCAACTAGCAAAAAAGAAACACAAGCATTTCTGGGCATTGTGGGTTTCTGGAGAATGCATATTCCAAATTACAGTCTGATTGTAAGCCCTCTTTATCAAGTGACCCAGAAGAAGCATGATTTTAAATGGGGCCCTGAGCAACAACAAGCCTTCGAACAAATCAAACAGGAGACAGTTCATGCCATAGCCCTCGGGCCAGTCCAGGCAGGACAAGATGTTAAAAATGTGCTCTACATGGCATCCGGGGAGAATGGCCCTACCTGGAGTCTCTGGCAGAAGGCACCAGGAGAGACTCGAGGTCGACCTCTAGGATTTTGGAGTTGAGGATATAGGGGATCTGAGTCCCGCTATACTCCAACTGAAAAGGAGATATTGGCAGCATATGAAGGAGTTCGAGCTGCCTCAGAAGTGGTTGGTACTGAAGCACAGCTCCTCCTGGCACCGCGACTGCCGGTGCTGGGCTGGATGTTCAAAGGGAGGGTCCCCTCTATACATCATGCGACTGATGCTGCGTGGAGTAAGTGGGTCGCGCTTATTACACAGGGGGCTCGAATAGGAAACCTTAATCGCCCGGGAATCTTGGAAGTGATCATGGACTGGCCAGAAGGCAAAGATTTTGGAATATCACCGGAAGAGGAGGTGGCGCGTGCTGAAGAGGCTTCACCATATAATGAACCTCCAGAGAACGAAAGGCAATATGCCCTGTTTACTGATGGGTCCTGTCGTATTGTAGACAAACATCGAAGGTGGAAAGCTGCTGTATGGAGCCCTATACGACGAGTCGCAGAAGCTGCTGAAGGACAAGGTGAATCAAGTCAGTTTGCAGAGGTGAAAGCCATCCAGCTGGCTTTAGATGTTGCTGAACGAGAAAAATGGCCAATACTCTATACTGACTCATGGATGGAGGCAAATGCTCTATGGGGGTGGCTACAGCAATGGAAGCAGAGCAACTGACAATGCAGAGGCAAGCCCATCTGGGCTGCTGAATTGTGGCAAGATATTGCTGCCCGACTAGAGAATCTGGTCATAAAAGTACGCCATGTAGATGCTCACGTACCCAAGAGTCGGGCCACCGAAGAACATCAAAACAACCATCAGGTGGATCAGGCTGCTACGATTGAAGTGGCTCAGGTGGATCTGGACTGGCAACATAAGGGTGAATTATTTATAGCTTGGTGGGCCCATGACACCTCAGGCCATCAGGGAAGAGATGCAACATATAGATGGGCTCGGGATCGAGGGGTGGACCTGACCATGGATGCTATTGCACAGGTTATCCATGAATGTGAAACATGTGCTGCTATCAAACAAGCCAAGCGGTTAAAGCCCCTCTGGTATGAAGGACGATGGTTGAAATATAAATATGCGGAGGCCTGGCAGATTGACTATATCACACTTCCACAAACTTGCCAAGGCAAGCGCTATGTGCTTAGCATGGTGGAAGCAACCACCGGATACCCTGTGCCCCATGCCACCGCCCGGAACACTATCCTGGGCCTTGAAAAACAAGTCTTATGGCGACCTGGCAACCCCGAAAGAATTGAGTCAGACAATGGGACTCATTTCCGAAACAAGCTCATAGACACCTGGGCCAAAGAGCATGGCATTGAGTGGGTGTATCATATCCCCTATCATGCACCAGCTTTCGGAAAAATTGAACGATACAACGGACTGTTAAAGACTACCCTGAGAGCAATGGGTGACGGGACATTCAAACATTGGGATAAACATTTAGCAAAAGCCACCTGGTTAGTCAACTCTAGGGGATCTACTAATAGAGCCGGCCCTGCCCAATCAAAACTTTTACGTACTGTAGAAGGGGATAAAGTCCCTGTGGTGCATGTGAGAAACATGCTGGGGAAGACAGTCTGGGTTACTCCTGCCTCAGGAGGAAACCTGTTCGTGGGATTGCCTTTGCCCAGGGACCCGGGTGCACTTGGTGGGTAATGCGGAAGGATGGGGAAGTCTGATGTGTACCTCAAGGAGACTTGATTTTGGGTGAAAATAGTCAATGATTTGAATTGTATTATGTTAATTGTTACACACTACAGTATGTCATTACTACTATGGTTGCTATCTACCATATCAATGGTATTACAGTAAGAATCACCCAGACTGATGAAGAATGAGCTTCACCGAAACTAAGCAACATGCAGCAGTGATGGAACCAGAACTGGCTTCAGCAGCTTCCGCCCAACAATTCCCTCGAGACCGACATCTTCGACCTGCAGATCATGGACATGGACCGTGCCAGATAACAATCCAACACCACATACCATCTCCCCTGCCCTGAGAGACTGCTATGATGGATGAAGTCCAGAGTCATGGACTGAATGAACTACACAGACATTTTAAAGTGATGGCCCATGGACTAAGAAAGTGATATCTGTGTGTATATATTAAAAGACAGGAAGAGTAATACTGAATAATTGGAATAAATTGAAAAGTACAGGACCTGGGCATGACGTAAATGGTATGGAATAAGGGGTGGATACTGTCCTGGTTTCAGCCAGGATAGAGCTGGTTTTCTTCACAGAAGCCAGTGTGACACTGTGTTTTGGATTTGGGATGAGAAACTGTTGATAACGTGCTGATGTTTTAGGTTGTTGCTGAGCAGTCAAGGACAGTCCAGTTTCTCGTGCTGGCCTCCCAGCAAGGAGGCTGGGGGTGCACGGGGAGCTGGGAGGGGACACAGCCGGGACAGCTGACCCAGACTGGCCAAAGAGATATTCCCTACCATCCGACGTCATGCCCAGTACATAAACTGGAGTTGGCCGGGGGGCGGAAATCGCTGCTCGGGGACGGGCTGTCGATCGCCAGGTGGTGAGCAATTGCGGTATTGGGCATCACTTGTTCTTGTACATTCCTTTGTTGGTATTAATATTGTTGTTCCCTTCTTTCTTTCTGTCCTATTAAACGGTGTTTATCTCAACCCATGAGGTTTTTTTCCTAATCCTCTCCCCCACTCCACCGTGGGAGGGGGAGTGAGTGAGCGGCGGCGTGGCGCTTAGTTGCCAGCTGGGGCTAAAGCACGACAGGTGGACACAAGGTCCAAGTGGGTCTACCATGCCTGCCCCTGTCTCCAGGAGGTGGGCTCCAACTCTCCCCGTGCAAAGGAGAGGCATACAGAAAGAAGGCTCAAGGGGGCCCTGACCAACGCGTATAAAGTCTCAATGGTTGGGAATGAAGAAGACAGAGCCAGCTGCTTCCAAGTACTGCCCACTGGCAGGATGAGAGGCCATGGGCACAAATTAAAACACATACCATTCCACCTGAACACAAAGAAAATCCGTTGCGCTTCAAACGCCGGAACAGGTAGTTCAGAGAGGCCGTGGACACTTCACCCGTGGAGATAGTCGAAGCACGTCCGGACATAGTTCTAGCCAACATGCTCTAGCTGATGCTGCTTGAGCCAGGGCATCACACCAGAGGGTCACCAGAGGTGCCTTCCCACCTCAGCAAGTCTGTGATTCTGTGAAATGCCTACGTCAGGGCACAGCAGCAACACCAACCCCTGGCCACCAGGAAATTCGGGTTTCCTTCATGACCAGCACACAGGAACAGTGACCTCAATTTCCCCCCTAACACCCCGACGGCTTCCTGCCCAGAGCTCCCCAGGGCCGTACTGCAGTCCAGCGCAACCCCTGTGCCCGCTCAGTCCAGACCAAGAGCCTTGCGTGAACAAAAGGGTCCAAAAAGCCTAACGTGTTCAAGGGGAGACGGGATCTGGCGGGGAGCTATTGCAGGCTGCCAAATCCCCAAGCAGCAACAGGCTCACGAATCCCCTGCCCTGAGAATAGGTGGAACGTTGGAGCAAACGCTCAAGAGCACTATGCTAGCTGCTGCTCCTGTTGTTTCTCTTCTGTCGGTCTCCAGTTAACGACCAGAGCCGGAGAAAGGAGCTGCTGCTGGCAGGAGCCCTTACTGCCCTCATGTTTTACCTCGTGGCCCAAGGAGGGCAAACCTGCCTAGCGAAGGAAAAGCCCTGGGGTTCAGCTAAACCCTCAGTATGTGAGCCAGACCTGTCAGAGAGTGGTGGAGATTCTCTGTTCAAACCTGCTTTGCTGTCGCGCTCCTTTTCGTGCCTCTCTTTTTGCCAGGGAACCAGCATCACTTGGCTGGAGGCAGTCCCTCGGTCCCCAAATCCGTGCTGGTTTCTCTGCCCAACAGAAAATGGCTGGTTGCCTCACTGGGGGCTAGTCTACCCCTGTGGGCACATTGAGGGCCCGCAGAGTGTACTCTGGGAACGCACACATTTTGGGAATGCCCACGTGTTGGGAGGCAAAGAGCTGGCTCTGGAGAGCAGCTGTGGTGGAAGCGGACAAAACCTGAAGGGAGGCTGAAAGGAGGTATTAGCTGGGTTTTCCTCCTCAAAGGAGTAAACATGCAGGTGTTTGCAGTAAGGCTGCAATGGGTTGACCCTGGCTGGACGCCCGGTGCCCACCATAGCCGCTCTATCACTCTCCTTCAAAGCTGGACAGGGGAGAGAAAATGTAACAAAAAGCTTGTGGGTCAAGATAAAGACAGGGAGAGGTCATTCACCCATTACCGTCGCGGGCAAAACAGACTCAGCTTGGGGAAAGTACTTTAATTTATTGCCAATCAAAATCAGAGTAGGATAATGAGAACTCAATCCAAATCTTAAAACACCTTTCCCCCACCCCTCCCTTCTTCATGGGCTCAACTTCACACCCAATTTTCTACCTCCTTCCCCTCTGAACGGCGCAGGGGGATGGGGAATGGGGGTTGTGGTCAGTTCATCACACGTTGTCTCCTTCCTCAGGGAGAGGACTCCTCACCCTCTGCCCCTGCTCCAGTGTGGGGACCCTCCCAGGGGAGACAGTCCTCCACGGACTTCTCCAATGTGAGTCCTTCTTCACAAACTGCTGCAGCCTGGGTCCCCCCACGGGGTGCCATCCTTCATCAACAGAGGGCTCCAGCCTGGGTCCCCCGCGGGGTCACAGGTCCTGCCAACAAACCTGCTCCAGCCTCGGCTCCTGTCTCCACGGGACCACAGGTCCTGCCTGGAGCTTGCTCCAGCGTGGGCTGCCCACAGGGTCACAGCGTCCTTTGGGGTCCACCTTCTCTGGCGTGGGGTCCTCCCCATGTTGCAGGTGGAAATCTACTCCACCATGGAGCTCCATGGCTGCAGGGGCACAGCCTGCTTCACCATGGGCTTCACCATGGACTTCACCACGGGCTGCCGGGTACTGACTGTTCAGGTACGTGTTCTTCCATGATTCCTTCACAGCTTCCCAGCATGAGTGGCTCCTCTTCCCTAACGACTGACCCCAGGTCAGCAGGTGGAACTACTGGTCAGCTGCTGCTTCTGCTCAGGTCTCAGGCAGGAAAGGAGAGACTGCTCCTCAGGGGATTGTCCCACAAAGGCTAGATGCCAGAGACACCATTTCCTCTGTGGACGGGAGCCTTTCATTTTCTCGAGGTGCTGTGTGGTTTTGGGTCAAAGAACCGCTTGCCCTGGGGAGGCAAAGGCTCTCACTGCTAGGCTTGAGCTGTGCTGGGGGAACAGAGTGATCTGTTAGTGTCCAGGGCTTGGGCAGGGATGATGGAAGGTGATTTCTTCCATGCTGGGCAGGGAGTTAATTCTTGCCCTGGAACTGGGCCTGAGTCTCTGACCTCTGAGCTCCTACCACGTGGAAGGGCAGGGCTGCTTTTCCCCAAGATGGGGAAGGAAGCCTGGCAGTCATCGCTGTCAAGCCCTGCTTCCCTAAACGTTGCATCAAATACCCAGCGACAGAGAATTGCAGTGCGGGGACTGCGAGCATTAGACTTCACTCTTTCTTGTCACACTTTTGAATACGACCCAGGTAGCGTTCCCTGATGCCCAGCACCGCTTGCTCTAACAAATAGGTCAGGCCTCGTGGTTCCGATACCGGATGCACAGCTTCCTGGCATGAGTGGCTCCTCTTCCCTAACAACTGACCCCAGGTCGGCAGGTAAATCCTCTCCCCATCTGTCTAATGCTTCTTTCTCTAAATCAGGAGATCCTGCTACTCCTTCTCCCTGGGAGAAATCACGTCAGGTCGTGTAGGCCAAGCTGTGGGCACAATGCACAACGCACAACGCGTGGTGTCTGTTTCCAGCCCTAAGAGACAGCAATACCCTGGATCAAAGCAGGGACAGTAGCGATGCTGGACAATACTTCCTACCCCATGTTCTGGCAGAAGCCCAGGGCCTCCTGGGCCGCTATGGCTGGCATGGAGTTGGACTCGGGACACTGGGCTTCACTCAAGGCTCCGGGAGTCTCAGTAATCAGTGGCTACCTGCTGGTGATGAGCAGCCCAGTTTCAGAGCTTGCTCGTGGTTCTGCACGAGAAGCAGATTTGGTGATGGGAGCCGCAGGGAGCTGGACGTCAGGACCTTGATTGAGCCCCTGGGGAGGGAAGTGGGGGACCAACACATTCAAGCCAGGGAGCTGGGAGAGACCACTGTGGGTTTATTGCTGGCACTGAGTGGAGTGGGGATTGGCATCCATGGCAAAGGGGTCTGGCCCTTCAGTGTCTGTGTTTTTATTGCTAGGCAGCTCTAAAGCGGTGACTTTAGCTCTTCTGTTCTTAAATCATGTATGGTTTTTGGGAAAGCCTGCATATCCGAACGAGGCAGGCTAATAGCATTTAACCTGTCAACAAAACCCAAGCTGAAGAAAGAGGCCTGGCTGTTCTTCCACCCACGTGAATCTGCAGAGAAATGCAGTATGAGGGGAATATCAAGTTTAACTGTGTCCTGAATCTGAAGAAAGCAAACATTGAAAAAATCTTTTTCTTTTCCCTTCTAAATCTCTCAGACGGTCGTCCTACACGGATGCTTTATTCCCTGAAATGTGCCTGCTACTGCACCCCAGAGCTGCTCTGGCTGTCCATGGTCAAGGCAAATTCTCCAGCAGGTGAGCCACTAGGCTGTCGCTTGCTACTCCCCTGGCTCACAATTAGCTATTCCGTGTACTTGCTTTGCAGGTCTTGCACACCTTTAGCTTTGGGAAATCTGTTCATTCCATTGGTGCCCCTTGCTTCCCTGGGCTTTCCCCCTCACTACAGGCCATTTCCAAAGCAGCATCCCACTTTTCCTCAGCCTCTGTCTTTGTCTTGCTAAGGATCCTGAGCTCTTTTGGCCTCTTCTGAAACATCCGACCCTCCCATGTCCAAGGCATGATTGATCAACTTCTGCCATTGCAGTCAGACATGTGTCCACCCTGTGCCTGAAGGGAGGACACAATGGAATCCGGGAAGGCCCTCTACAGAGTGCACAGATCTCTTCCAGTCCCCAAGCCTCCTCTGTCTTCTGTCTTAACATCTGCAGGAGAAACAGACTGCATACATGCTCCTGAGAGTGCCTCTTTGGGAGCAACGCCCACCCCTGGACAATCCCAGCTTCTCCTTGCAGTCAGTCCCTTCATCTTCTCATTGATGGCCAGAGCAGCTGTCCTCCTGTAGGAACCAAAGAGCCATGCCACGTCACTGCTACATGCGGAGACTTACATGATCTCTGCAAAGGATGGGGAAGTAAGGTGAATCCCACCACCTTCTTTTGCTTCTCCAGAAAGGGATCAGAGTGTTTTGTGTGAAGTTGCGTCTTCTGGCCTGCCTGTAAAGATGTGCCCGCATTGTCTCAGAAATGCGTCAAACCCAGCAGGGATGGATTTCCATCCAGCCCATGCCAGGCTGCTTCCCCTGAAGACAAAGCGACAGCTGTGGGTCCTTCACTTGACACCACGCTGAATTAATTTCAAGTTTTCACAAATGAGCTAACTGCTCCTGGGGGATGCTCATGCAAGCGGCTGTCGAACCATAGCTTCGCTCCCTTGGGCAATGACGTTGGCAGCTCTCACCCAGCGTTCCCTCCTCATCCCAATCACACATGATGAAATTTCCACCCACACTCTACATTATAGCTAACAGGCACCTTGGGCATTTGAAGTAGGCAATTAGGAAGGAGGCAATTAAGAAACCAATGCACCCAGGAGTTACCACACATACAATGACTTGCAGTGGGAATCAGCCATTTCATGGCAATGGTCAGTTCCAGCAGCCCAGAAATGTCAGTCTGAAGTCTGCCAGGTCCTCTCTGCTCTGCTCTGCTCTACTACCCACACCACAGCCCAGGCATGGTCAGACCTTCATCTGGGTTAAACGAGTTCTGCCAGAGAGCAGCAGGGCTGGTTTTTCCATAAGAACAACCATTCACTGGAACAACCCCCCCCAGAGATGACCCATTGATGAAAGAGTCCCCATAGATGAAAGTTTTCAAGATGTGATTGGACAGGGAAGTAGATAATCTCCTCTAGGCTCCCTTTCCCATGAAAGTTTGGAGCAGATGACCTTTTGAGGTTGTGGTGCGTTGACCTTGCCTGGCTGACAGGTGCCCACCAAGCCATCCTGTCACTCCCCTTCCTCAAGTGGACAATGAGTGAAAGTATTGCAAAAGGCTCTTGGGTTGAAATGACGACAGGGAAGTCACTCAGCAATTACCATCATGGGCAAAACAGAGTTGTCTTGGGGAAAATAACTTATTGCCAATTAACTATGGGGTAGGGTGATGAGAAATAAGAACAAATGTGAAACACCTCCCTTCTGCTTGGGCACAGCCTCACTCCCGACTCCTCTACCGCCTCGCCCCAAGCAGCACTGGGGGACAGGGAACGGGGGTAGCAGACAGTTCATCACGCGCCATCTTTGCCCCTCGTTCCTGCTCATGCTGCTCCCTTGATCCGTGGTGGAATCCCACCCATGGGAGAGAGTCCTCCATGAACGTCTCCAGTGTGGATCCTTCCCATGGGCTGCACTTCTTCACAGACTGCTCCAGCTTGAGTCCTCCCCGGGGCCACAGGTTCCGTGAGAAAACTTGCTCCAGCATGGACTCCTCTCCACAGGGTCACGGTTCCTGCCAGGAGCCTGCTTCAGCGTGGGTTCTCCACGGGGTCACTGCTTCCTTCAGGGCACAGCCACCTGCTCTGGCATTAAGTTCTACATGGGCTGCAGGTGGATATCTGCTCCACCATGGACATCCATGGTCTTCACCACTCCTCTCTCCAAGCTGCTCTTGTGTAACAGTTTTTTCCCCTTCTTAAATACGTTCCCACAGAGGCACTGCCTATGTCAGTGATGGACAAAGATGGAGTCTCTGCGCCAAACTGTGGGCAGGAAGAGCAGGAGGAGAACCTCACATGGTCCTTGGGGTGCTGTGGGCCTGAGCCGTCATTTTGAGCCCAGCAGGACCTTCAGGCGTTCCTTTGCTGCACCCATAAAACCACAGATGCCCAAGGGATGCCAGGATTTAGAGCATTACATGGGGCTGAAGGACAAGGTCTAATAAGAAATTTTGCAGTATCACTGAAAAGCATACCCAAGTGCTGACATTAATAGTGCACCCACGTGCCATTTGGACAGGGAAGATGAACACCTGAGCGAAGCCATGAGAAAGCAGAGGGGTGACTGGACCGCAGAGAGCCCAAGGTGCAGTGGGGATGCTCTGTGCACTGCTGCCATCTTCCCAGTCACCATCTGCCTGTAGATGGTGGCATGATGGCCAGAAAGTGGGCACTTCCTGCAGGGATATGCAGGCAGCAGATGCTTTTGTGACACTTAGTGCTTGCAGAGCTGGGCTTGCACAGCCCCTGGCAACAGGGAAGACAGGGTCAGTGCCTCAGCAACTTCATCATCTCACTTCAGTATTGCATGGCCAGGAGGCAGATGAAAGCTCCCCTAACTGAGCCTCCAGGCACAAATACCCTCTGCCTGAACCGCACCTTTTGCTCTGGGGAAGGCAGTCTCCAGAGCTCCAGATGTGCATGACTGCCTCAGTATCTCCTCCTTGCCAAGGCCTCTGGTATGCCAAGGATTGGGGTCCAGCTGGTGCCCCAGAATACCAGCCAACACAAGAGGGCTGAGAATGGCCCAGCAGAGACAGATCAGAGAAGCTGCTGAGCACAGAAACATGTCCCACTGCTGCCACAATGGTCCAGTGGGGATGCAGAGGGTAACTGCTCTTGCACAGAGCCGTTCCAAAGCAGAGCTGGCATCTGACAGTGGTGCAACCTTATCGGCCTGGGAAAGCTGCCCCAGGCTTGGAGGAGACAAAGTACCACAGAGCAGCCATGGACCCCAGATCACGTAATGGAGGCGCATGGAAGGTGGAGATGAGGCTCTGGGCTGTCCGCAAGTATTACTGTCTCCATATCCCCACTCCTGCCACTCTTTGGAGGCATCGTCTATTCTAGCGTCCTCCCCCAGCACAGCTCCACCCAGAGCTAGAGCAAATCCCTTTGCCACGCAGCAGAGGGACTGCTGACCTCATCCACTGGCCACCCATAGCAATAAGCTCAGGGGTTGGGCTCCCCATTCGCAGAAGATGCTCTGGGGCACAGTGCTCCAGGCCCACGTGGGAAGAGATGAGGCAAGGTTGGAAGGACTGATGCCATTGGCTGTGGAGTAGCCAGGAATGTCTTCGTCATCTCCAAGGGACAGGGCACAAAAGACTGCCCAGTGCAGTGAGTCCTACCCTCTCCTTCGTCTGGGAACGAGGAAGGGTCCTCTTTTGCACTCAACCTAATCCTCTCCAGAAAGCCACATTTCTTCCTGAGCAGACCGCAAGGTTTGCCACCAAAGGAAGGAGGACTCAGAGGCCCAGGCTTGGATGCAGCACAACTTTAATGAGTCTAAAGCAGAAAAGGAGGTGGCTCACAAGGGAGCACCAGGGGCAGCCACTGTGTTGTGGTGAGGCTTCTGCAGGGTGTCCATCAGCCTGCCCTGCTGAGGGAGGGAGAGCAACAGGGCCCTGCTAGGCTGGCATTGGGAGATGGCAACAGAAAAGGTAAGGAAGAGAGAGAAGAGAGTGGAAGAAGGAGACAAGGGCCCGAATCTCTAAATGCAATGCCTCGAAGCTCTATCTCCAGTCCAGCACCATGTTCTGAGGTCTGGAGAAGTTCTTGCCAGGGGATATTGCCAGTAGGTTTAGCAGGGTTGACATCTGTTGCCACAGTAGCAGCTGGTAATGCAGGAGAGGTCACAGCACCCAGAGTTGATGGGCACTCCGTCACAGCTGAGGATGCTGCCAACAGCAGCGGAGGTGGAGGATCCCACAATGGTGTTCTGTGGGTAGGAGCTGAGGATGGGTCCGGGCAGGGTCACCACCACGGGGGAGGGCTCAATGACAACGGTGGAGTTCTGGCACTGCCTGACACAGGGCTCATTGCAGCTGTTGGCCAGCGGGGTCGGGCCACAGGGCTGGCAGGGCTGGCAGGGCCGGCAAGGCTGGCAGGGCAGGCAGGGCAGGCAGGGCTCACAGGGCCGGCAGGGCCGGCACTTGTCGTTGCAGGACATGTCTCTGGGCCAGAGATACACCTGGGAGAGAGAGGGCAGGGGGAAGCAGAAAATGGGGATGCATGAGAAGCAGCACTGCACCCAGCTACAGTGGAGCCAAGGCACCTCCCGGTGCAGCCGGCGCTGCCCAACTCAAGGCCCACGAGCCACCTCTACTAAATCCTAGCTTGTCACTGTGGAAGGCCTTCTCTCCCCTCCCCTCTCCCATGAGAAGCCGCTCCCAGCTCTGGGCTAAGACAGCCCCTCTCAGCTGGGACATACATCGAGGAAAGACCTGGTCTGGATGGAGGAGGAGAAGAGGCTGCACACTCACCTGGTTCCCAAGGAGGAGGAGGCGAGAGAAGTGGATGAGAGAGCAGAGAGTTGGGCTGCTTTTATAGTAGTCCGGCATTGCCCCAAGCCCAGAGGCGCCCTTTGTGGAAGTAATAATTTTCTGTCATGTCAAATGCAAAACATCCCAGCTAATGGCATGGGCTGTGTCCTGGTTTCCTGCCCTGCTGCCTTTTCATTTCCTGGCTGATGCCACGTGCTGTCCCATATGCAGGCTTCTGTCAGTGCCGGGATGAGAGGCCCGAGGATTTCCGGGGCAGAAACACGTCAGCGCAGGCAGAAGACTCAGCTCAAGTGCTGATGGCATCCTGTGCTGGTCACTGGTGTGCACCTGGGGTGGGCTTCTGCTGGCAGGCTTTGACCCTACTGCAACACTAACAGTGCTCTCTGGACAACTTTGCTGGGCTTGTTTCCCTCATCCCCTCTCTGCGCAGTCTCTGCGCGTTCCCAGGCAACACCACGAGCATTTCTGGGCCCGGTTCTTCCCCGGGGTACTTGAGGCCTGTTCTGCCAGTGTGGCCCTCAGCATCTCCTCAGCAGAGTCCACAGCTGCTGCGGTTTTCTGGGATTTATATGAGCACAGAGCTCTTTGCCTGGTTCCATGCAGGCACGCATGAGCACATGTGTGTCTGTCTGTGCTTGTGTGACCCTCATCATGAGGTCATACGCAGGCCAGAGCGCAGACACACTCTCCCCTGGTGTGTCCATGCGCACCGCAGAGTAGCAGGTTGCCCTTGCCAGCAGGTGCCCATCTACAGCTGAATGTTGCTTCCTTTGTCTTGGCAGAGGGGTGCTCGGAGAACTGAAATGCAGTCTCTGCCTCCTGTGCCCTCCATTTCTTGCTTTATGTACAGCGAGAAAGGCCAGGAAAGCCTGCCCGCCTATGCAGGACATTATCACTGAATGTATCTGCTTATGAGGCAATGTTGCTGGTGACTGGGATGGGACACAGGCTCCTTGTGTCCAGGCCAATGCCGGATGTACTTCTGCAGCTCATCAGCCTGGTGCTGAGTGAGGCCGGGGCTGAGACCTTGCACCCAATGGGTATTCAACTGAGGGGACAGGGGTCTACGTGTTGCTTTGCTGTGAGATATAGGACAGACTACGTGCGTGGCAAAGGGGAGTCAAAGAGCCTGGTGTCAAAGAAGTTTGAATCAAACCCCCTTGGTGTTCAAGCACAAGAACTTCCATATCGTCCCCTAAGAAACTTAGTCTGAGTGCCTTTGTCTCTGAAGGCAGGGATACGTGATTTATGGCAAACCGCTAAAACCCTGCTGCCTTTTCATGTGTGGGTCAGGAAAAGTCCCTCGTTATGCAGAACGGACCTGTTGTGTAATGACCACAACGTCCTTTCAGCTTTCCACTGCACTGGTTAAGAGTGGAGGAAATGAAGAGCTGTGAATGAAGGAGGGAAGTTGAGTCTGTGAAAAAGAGGTGGGGATGGCGGCAAGGTGTTTTAGGAATTGTTTGGCTGTGTTCTCACCGTCCTGCTCTGTTTTTCATTGGTAATAAGCTAAATGAATCTTCTCCGAGTGAGGTCTTGTTTGCCTGTGATGGTAATTGGTAAGTAATCCCTCCGTCTTTGTCTCGACGCATGATCTTTTTCACCTTACTTTCTAGTTCCTGTCCTGTTGAGGAGGGAGAGTGAGAAAGCATCTAGGTGGTTATCTGGAAGCCAGCCAAGGTCTCTTTGGTTTTGCAACACCTGTGGTACTTACAAGTGCCATGAGTGTTTATCAGTCACATGCTTTTTTCCTGCTTGGTATCTGTGCGTTAAGGAGCATTCTCTTTCTCCCACAGCTTCTTCCCTCAGACGAATGTTGTCAACCGGCGTTTGCGCTTGTGCACCTTGGACCTGGTGGAAGATTTACAGCTATGGGCAGAGTGAATGCCCTGTGGGAGGAAAGCTGAGAATGGGAGCCGCTATGCTGATGACCTGCATGTTGCCTCAGCAAAGGGACTGATTTGTTATAACCTGCTGTGATAACGAGGGACATAGAGACTCGGAAGGGGGAAGAGGCATGTCTGTCCGTGGGGCCAACCCAGCACAAGCACTGAGGCACGTTCGCTCGGAGTGCACATTTGGCCCCAGGGCTTGTGAGCCCACCATACGTCTGCTGCCTTGAGCCCTCTGAGCAGGCACCTCAGCACACTGGTGAAGCTGCCTGATTGCTCAGCGGCTCGGACACTTCCAGCGGGAGAGCTAGACTTCTAGAGTCTGTTTGTCATTTCTCCAAAGACACTGCAGTTTTCTGGCAAGGAAGGAAGACCAGCGTGATGGAGAGCAGTATGTTGGAGAGGATGTGAGAAGCCTTCGGTTCTGGCAGTCAAGCCATATCTGGCAGGTACATCCATGTATGTCTTGCCATTCCTCTTGACCCATGTCTTGAGTCTCCCCAGACCTCCTGGAGCATTGTACCAGCCCAGCTGATAACTGCTGGTAATAGCCTTGAACGGGCTTTGTCTTCAGCAGGGAAGGGCACACAGAAGGATGATTGAACCCTCTCTGCTCACAAACATTGAAAACTGTGTCATCCTTAACTTTGCCTTTGCTCTCCCTTCCTTTTCTTATTGTCATGCTCAAAGCTCAGGTGCCAAATTCCCCAGCAGCTCTGAGGAGCAGCACAGCAGTGACTGGAAGATAGACCCTTGGCAGTAAACCTCCTGCCATGCCACAGCCTTTCTATGCTCCTCACTGTGCCACGCCCTCAGGGTGTGGACCACAGTCCTGAGCCAGCAACAAAATCCCCTTGGCTGCACATGCCCTACCGAGCTGCAACCTGCTCCCGAGGACAGAGGAGCTCCCCAAGCAGTTCAGTGGAACCCCGTCTGTGCACCGTATCAGGAGCCTTGTGGAAGACACTGTACTCAAGGAGTTAGTGAGCTGGAGAAAGCCATGTGTTCTTGACTGGGCCTTGCACTTAAGGCTTGAGAAGCCCACACGTTGGCATGAGTACCCGTGTAAGGGAATCTGCTGGAGTGCCCCATGCTGGCCTCTGCTGCACACCAGTGGGTGCTATGACAGAGATAACGACCCAGCCTGTCAGGAGAAGACACATGCTTTTGTTTGTTCCACAAAATAAATGGCACCTCCATATGAGAGGGAGGAGGAACCTCTCCACGGTCAGGGTCTGCGCAGGGTGCCTTGGGAAAATGTATCAGGGCTCCACGAGGTGTTGCACAAATGTAAGGTTCCCAGCATGAGAAGAGATGTCACAATTGTTCAACATCTGTATTCCTCTTTTCATTCTATCTTATAAAAGGAGCTATTTGATTTTGTCATTCGTTGTGACAAACGTGAAAAATCTCGTGGGTCAAGACAAAGACAGGGACAGCGGTTACCAGCTACCGTCACGGGCAAAACAGACTCAACTTGTGGAAGATTAATTTAGTTTATTGCCATTTACCAGTAGAGTAGGATGGTGAGAAACAGACCAGAAAAACCCTAGAATACCTTCACCCCACCCCCACCTCTTTTTCCCAGGCTCAGCTTCACTCTTTCATTCCTGACTCTTCTATCTCCTCCCTCCCCATCCAGCGCAGTGTGGTGGGGAATGCAAGTTATGGTCAGCACACAACAGTTCCTCTCTGCTGCCCCTTTCTCACTCTTTTTCCCTGTTCCAGCGTGAGACATTCCCATGAGCCGCGGCCATTCAAGGTCCGGTCCAGTGTGGGTCCTGTTCACAGGCTGCAGTCTGTGCAGTAATCGCTGAGGGGTACTTTGGAAATTTGCCCTCTAAGAACAGCCTTGAAACCAGGTGGAACGTAGCACTCATGTACAACGGGTCTGTGACATGGAGAATCCCTGAACGGCCTTGGATGTTGGCAACATCAGGGGCACTTGGTGTGCTGACTCTGGGAGAGATTACATGGAGGGTGGAGCGGAGTGGAGACCTCGCGGCCACGATCTGTGAACAGGGGAGTTTAGGGATGCACAGGATGTACATTGATAAGCTGCGCTTACAATGTCCTGGGCCAAAGACCTGTCAACTTTGATGAAGTGCTGTACTTAGAGTGAACTTTGCTAATTATAATATCATTATAATACTAAAACGCACACCCCACTCAAAAGCTACCACCCCCCCAAGTGCGACCCCTCCTCAATGAGTGTGCGCACTGAATTTTTCCTAGTCTGTACCTTTAAACGCGAAGCGAGAGAATTCTGCACCAATCCTGATAAAGGTATGTATGACTAGAGTCACTCAAGCTCCACCTGCAAAGTAAAACACTATAAAATAATGTTTTAAGAGCTGGATGTTAGGGAAGATACCATCGTCATGTACCACTCTAACTTCTGGGATCAGTCGACGGGCTGAGCCTCTCTTCCCCCCCATCAGGACGTGGTTGGGTAAGATTCGAACCCTTGGTCATACCAAGTGCCTTCCCGGGAAACTTAGAAATCTCTATATAGAGTCACTTTACATCTTTTAACGCGTTTATAGCCAAGTAGTGTCTCTCGTAGTTTTAGCATTTGCACGTGCTTTATAGGTAGTGAATTTATCACCGGCAATCCAAAGAACCTGTATATCTGTTGCTTCAATACATCGCACTATTGATTGACTCAGCCGTGTGTGGTCCCTGAACACGACCGTACCTCTGAGTGCGGCCGTGTTAGTTCAGGAGGTGTCCGGCTGAGCAGGTAGTGTGATGTTAGTAGTGCATCCGGACCCGTGATAGTCCAACAAAGGTGTTGGGCGCGACCGGACTACTAACGGTTGTCCCTGAACGCGACTGTACCTCTGAGTGCGGCCTTGGTAGTTCAGGAGGTGTCCGGCTGAGCAGGTAGTGTGATGTTAGTAGTGCATCCGGACCCGTGATAGTCCAACAAAGGTGTTGGGCGTGACCGGACTACTAACGCCGATTTTGGGCATCACTCAGAACCTAAGCTCAAGCGCCCCCAGTCCCTCTGATATCTGAGGATCGACTGGAAAGTGAGGGGGTTTAGTTTCTGCCAAATTGCTCTGCCTCTTAACGCAACACAGTCCTTCAGGATAAGACCTGCTCCAGTGTGTGTCCTCCAGGGGCCACAGTTCCACAGTGGGGGCCTCCATAGGCTTCAGTGTGGCTATCTGCTCCACCATGGTCTTTCCCAAAGACTGCCTGGGAATCTCTGCACCGTCGCCTGAAGCACATCCTCCATTCTCCTCCTTCCCTGACCTTACTGTTTGCAGGATTTTCTCTGACACTTTCGTTTTTCTTCATTCCACATGTCCTGTGTGGTGTTTTGCCCTTTCTTAAATATGTTCTCACGGAGGCACTACCAGTGCTGCTGATAGGCTCAGGTTTGGCCAGCATTGAGCCCGTTTGGGAGCTGGATGGAACTGGCTCTGTCAGACATGGGGGCAGTGCCTGGGCTCTTCTCACAGACACCACCCCGGCAACCTCCCCACCATTACCAAAATCTCGCCACATAGCAGTGGGTACAACGCAGTATAAAGCAAATGTAGATTAAGCAAAAATTGAACAGAAAAAACGCAGTTCAGGTTTTGATAAGGGGTGGATGTAACTTTACAGGATCTTAAGAGAAATGATATGATTAGCCATGCTTAAAGATTTGGAAAGAACTGCTCTGAAAATACAGCCATCCAATGTCCTCGGTCGGTCCTTTTCATGTCTCCAGCAAGCTGAGCAGATGCAGCTAGATATGGTTGTTTCCAAAATGGTTTTATCATCAGACACTAACTGCTGTATTTCGCATTCCCCCTGGGCGTCTTTGACCCCCCAGGGCACTTCCCCAAAAGACTCTGCCTGGCAGCTCCCTGAAGGAGCAAAAATTTGCTCAAGCTGGGAGAGGTACCTCCGCTTGGGGCCAAGCACTAGAACTGGAACTTAAAAGCTGCTCCCATGGGAAGGGGAGTTGGCTCTGGCTGAAGCCTCCCATCGGCACCATCTGGCAGGGATCTCAGCAAGGCTGCCCAAGGGAAGGGAGCATCCCTGAGCTATGCTACCTCTACGTTGCGTCAGGCCAACTGTCCTACATCTCACAGCAGAGCAACATCTGGCCTTTCTGTCCCCTTAGTTCAATACCCATTTGGTGTGAGGTCTCACCCCAGTCAGGCTGATGAGCTGCAGAAGTGCATCTGGCATTGGCATGTGCATGACGAGCCTTTGTCCCATCCCAGTCACCCGCAACATTGCATGACAAGGGGTCCCACTCAGTGACAGCGGCCGGCACGAGGTGGGCAGGCTTCCTCTCCCTTTACAAAGTAAGAAATGGAAGGCACGGGAGGCAGAGACTGCATTTCATTGCTTGTTCTCTGTTCTCTGGGAACCTCACTTGGCCAGGTCCCAAGCCACCACTATGCAGCTGTAATTCCAGTCCAGCCACCATTCCTTATGTCAAGGTGACCCTGCTACTCTGTGGACCTCGTGATCACATTAGGGAAGAGTCTCCCTGCTATGGTGTGCACATGCCCACATGAGGGTCACACAAGCACAGACAGACACACATGTGCTCATGCGTGCCTGCATGGAACCAGGCAAAAACCCATATGCTCACATAAAGCCAGCGCATAGTCAAGCACAAACAAAAAACCATAAACCCAGGGAAACATCAGCAGCTGTGGACTCTGCGGAGGAGATGCTGAGGGCCACACTGGCACAACAGGCCTCAAGTACCCTGGGGAAGGACCAGGCCCCAGACATGCTCGTGGTGTTGCCTGGGGACGCGCAGAGACTGCAAAGAGAGGGGATGAGGGAAACGAGCCCAGCAAAGTTGTCCGGAGAGCACTGTTAGTGTTGCAGTAGGGTCAAAGCCTGCCAGCAGAAGCCCACCCCTGTGCAACAACAAGCGACCATCAGGGAGAGATGGGGCAAGCAAGAGAAAGGATGTGGCAAGCCCTCTCACGTGGGAGTTCTTGGGCACCTGAAGGAGAAACACGAGAGCGCTGCCCATTTCCTGACAACTTTGCCACAAACAAGCCCACAGGAATGACCCAGGTGCACACCACTGACCAGCACAGGACGCCATCAGCACTTGAGCTGTCTTCTGCCTGCGCTGACGTGTTTCTGCCCCAGAAATCCTCAGGCCTCTCATCCCGGCACTGACAGAAGCCTGCATATGGGAAAGCACGTGGCATCAGCCAGGAAATGAAAAGGCAGCAGGGCAGGAAACCAGGACACAGCCCATGCCATTAGCTGGGATGTTTTGCATTTGACATGACAGAAAATTATTACTTCCACAAAGGGCGCCTCTGGGCCTGGGGCAGTGCCGGACTACTATAAAAGCAGCCCAACTCTCTGCTCTCTCATCCACTTCTCTCGCCTCCTCCTCCTTGGGAACCAGGTGAGTGTGCAGCCTCTTCTCCTCCTCCATCAAGACCAGGTCTTTCCTCGATGTATGTCCCAGCTGAGGGGGGCTGTCTTAGCCCAGGGCTGGGAGCTGCTTCTCATGGGAGAGGGGAGGGGAGAGAAGGCCTTCCACAGTGACAAGCTAGGATTTAGTAGAGGTGGCTCGTGGGCCTTGAGTTGGGCAGCGCCGGCTGCGCCAGGAGGTGCCTTGGCTCCACTGTAGCTGCTTCTCATGCATCCCCATTTTCTGCTTCCCCCTGCCCTCTCTCTCTCAGGTGTAGCTCTGGCCCAGAGACATGTCCTGCAACGACAAGTGCCGGCCCTGTGAGCCCTGCCAGCCCTGCCGGCCCTGCCTGCCGTGCCTGCCCTGCCAGCCTTGCCAGCCCTGCCGGCCCTGTGGCCCAACACCGCTGGCCAACAGCTGCAACGAGCCCTGTGTCAGGCAGTGTCAGAACTCCACCGTTGTCATTGAGCCCTCCCCCGTGGTGGTGACCCTGCCCGGACCCATCCTCAGCTCCTACCCACAGAACACCATTGTGGGATCCTCCACCTCCGCTGCTGTTGGCAGCATCCTCAGCTGTGACGGAGTGCCCATCAACTCTGGGTGCTGTGACCTCTCCTGCATTACCAGCTGCTACTGTGGCAACAGATGTCAACCCTGCTAAACCTACTGGCAATATCCCCTGGCAAGAACTTCTCCAGACCTCAGAACATGGTGCTGGACTGGAGATAGAGCTTCGAGGCATTGCATTTAGAGATTCGGGCCCTTGTCTCCTTCTTCCACTCTCTTCTCTCTCTTCCTTACCTTTTCTGTTGCCATCTCCCAATGCCAGCCTAGCAGGGCCCTGTTGCTCTCCCTCCCTCAGCAGGGCAGGCTGATGGACACCCTGCAGAAGCCTCACCACAACACAGTGGCTGCCCCTGGTGCTCCCTTGTGAGCCACCTCCTTTTCTGCTTTAGACTCATTAAAGTTGTGCTGCATCCAAGCCTGGGCCTCTGAGTCCTCCTTCCTTTGGTGGCAAACCTTGCGGTCTGCTCAGGAAGAAATGTGGCTTTCTGGAGAGGATTAGGTTGAGTGCAAAAGAGGACCCTTCCTCGTTCCCAGACGAAGGAGAGGGTAGGACTCACTGCACTGGGCAGTCTTTTGTGCCCTGTCCCTTGGAGATGACGAAGACATTCCTGGCTACTCCACAGCCAATGGCATCAGTCCTTCCAACCTTGCCTCATCTCTTCCCACGTGGGCCTGGAGCACTGTGCCCCAGAGCATCTTCTGCGAATGGGGAGCCCAACCCCTGAGCTTATTGCTATGGGTGGCCAGTGGATGAGGTCAGCAGTCCCTCTGCTGCGTGGCAAAGGGATTTGCTCTAGCTCTGGGTGGAGCTGTGCTGGGGGAGGACGCTAGAATAGACGATGCCTCCAAAGAGTGGCAGGAGTGGGGATATGGAGACAGTAATACTTGCGGACAGCCCAGAGCCTCATCTCCACCTTCCATGCGCCTCCATTACGTGATCTGGGGTCCATGGCTGCTCTGTGGTACTTTGTCTCCTCCAAGCCTGGGGCAGCTTTCCCAGGCCGATAAGGTTGCACCACTGTCAGATGCCAGCTCTGCTTTGGAACGGCTCTGTGCAAGAGCAGTTACCCTCTGCATCCCCACTGGACCATTGTGGCAGCAGTGGGACATGTTTCTGTGCTCAGCAGCTTCTCTGATCTGTCTCTGCTGGGCCATTCTCAGCCCTCTTGTGTTGGCTGGTATTCTGGGGCACCAGCTGGACCCCAATCCTTGGCATACCAGAGGCCTTGGCAAGGAGGAGATACTGAGGCAGTCATGCACATCTGGAGCTCTGGAGACTGCCTTCCCCAGAGCAAAAGGTGCGGTTCAGGCAGAGGGTATTTGTGCCTGGAGGCTCAGTTAGGGGAGCTTTCATCTGCCTCCTGGCCATGCAATACTGAAGTGAGATGATGAAGTTGCTGAGGCACTGACCCTGTCTTCCCTGTTGCCAGGGGCTGTGCAAGCCCAGCTCTGCAAGCACTAAGTGTCACAAAAGCATCTGCTGCCTGCATATCCCTGCAGGAAGTGCCCACTTTCTGGCCATCATGCCACCATCTACAGGCAGATGGTGACTGGGAAGATGGCAGCAGTGCACAGAGCATCCCCACTGCACCTTGGGCTCTCTGCGGTCCAGTCACCCCTCTGCTTTCTCATGGCTTCGCTCAGGTGTTCATCTTCCCTGTCCAAATGGCACGTGGGTGCACTATTAATGTCAACACTTGGATATGCTTTTCAGTGATACTGCAAAATTTCTTATTAGACCTTGTCCTTCAGCCCCATGTAATGCTCTAAATCCTGGCATCCCTTGGGCATCTGTGGTTTTATGGGTGCAGCAAAGGAACGCCTGAAGGTCCTGCTGGGCTCAAAATGACGGCTCAGGCCCACAGCACCCCAAGGACCATGTGAGGTTCTCCTCCTGCTCTTCCTGCCCACAGTTTGGCGCAGAGACTCCATCTTTGTCCATCACTGACATAGGCAGTGCCTCTGTGGGAACGTATTTAAGAAGGGGAAAAAACTGTTACACAAGAGCAGCTTGGAGAGAGGAGTGGTGAAGACCATGGATGTCCATGGTGGAGCAGATATCCACCTGCAGCCCATGTAGAACTTAATGCCAGAGCAGGTGGCTGTGCCCTGAAGGAAGCAGTGACCCCGTGGAGAACCCACGCTGAAGCAGGCTCCTGGCAGGAACCGTGACCCTGTGGAGAGGAGTCCATGCTGGAGCAAGTTTTCTCACGGAACCTGTGGCCCCGGGGAGGACTCAAGCTGGAGCAGTCTGTGAAGAAGTGCAGCCCATGGGAAGGATCCACACTGGAGACGTTCATGGAGGACTCTCTCCCATGGGTGGGATTCCACCACGGATCAAGGGAGCAGCATGAGCAGGAACGAGGGGCAAAGATGGCGCGTGATGAACTGTCTGCTACCCCCGTTCCCTGTCCCCCAGTGCTGCTTGGGGCGAGGCGGTAGAGGAGTCGGGAGTGAGGCTGTGCCCAAGCAGAAGGGAGGTGTTTCACATTTGTTCTTATTTCTCATCACCCTACCCCATAGTTAATTGGCAATAAGTTATTTTCCCCAAGACAACTCTGTTTTGCCCATGATGGTAATTGCTGAGTGACTTCCCTGTCGTCATTTCAACCCAAGAGCCTTTTGCAATACTTTCACTCATTGTCCACTTGAGGAAGGGGAGTGACAGGATGGCTTGGTGGGCACCTGTCAGCCAGGCAAGGTCAACGCACCACAACCTCAAAAGGTCATCTGCTCCAAACTTTCATGGGAAAGGGAGCCTAGAGGAGATTATCTACTTCCCTGTCCAATCACATCTTGAAAACTTTCATCTATGGGGACTCTTTCATCAATGGGTCATCTCTGGGGGGGGTTGTTCCAGTGAATGGTTGTTCTTATGGAAAAACCAGCCCTGCTGCTCTCTGGCAGAACTCGTTTAACCCAGATGAAGGTCTGACCATGCCTGGGCTGTGGTGTGGGTAGTAGAGCAGAGCAGAGCAGAGAGGACCTGGCAGACTTCAGACTGACATTTCTGGGCTGCTGGAACTGACCATTGCCATGAAATGGCTGATTCCCACTGCAAGTCATTGTATGTGTGGTAACTCCTGGGTGCATTGGTTTCTTAATTGCCTCCTTCCTAATTGCCTACTTCAAATGCCCAAGGTGCCTGTTAGCTATAATGTAGAGTGTGGGTGGAAATTTCATCATGTGTGATTGGGATGAGGAGGGAACGCTGGGTGAGAGCTGCCAACGTCATTGCCCAAGGGAGCGAAGCTATGGTTCGACAGCCGCTTGCATGAGCATCCCCCAGGAGCAGTTAGCTCATTTGTGAAAACTTGAAATTAATTCAGCGTGGTGTCAAGTGAAGGACCCACAGCTGTCGCTTTGTCTTCAGGGGAAGCAGCCTGGCATGGGCTGGATGGAAATCCATCCCTGCTGGGTTTGACGCATTTCTGAGACAATGCGGGCACATCTTTACAGGCAGGCCAGAAGACGCAACTTCACACAAAACACTCTGATCCCTTTCTGGAGAAGCAAAAGAAGGTGGTGGGATTCACCTTACTTCCCCATCCTTTGCAGAGATCATGTAAGTCTCCGCATGTAGCAGTGACGTGGCATGGCTCTTTGGTTCCTACAGGAGGACAGCTGCTCTGGCCATCAATGAGAAGATGAAGGGACTGACTGCAAGGAGAAGCTGGGATTGTCCAGGGGTGGGCGTTGCTCCCAAAGAGGCACTCTCAGGAGCATGTATGCAGTCTGTTTCTCCTGCAGATGTTAAGACAGAAGACAGAGGAGGCTTGGGGACTGGAAGAGATCTGTGCACTCTGTAGAGGGCCTTCCCGGATTCCATTGTGTCCTCCCTTCAGGCACAGGGTGGACACATGTCTGACTGCAATGGCAGAAGTTGATCAATCATGCCTTGGACATGGGAGGGTCGGATGTTTCAGAAGAGGCCAAAAGAGCTCAGGATCCTTAGCAAGACAAAGACAGAGGCTGAGGAAAAGTGGGATGCTGCTTTGGAAATGGCCTGTAGTGAGGGGGAAAGCCCAGGGAAGCAAGGGGCACCAATGGAATGAACAGATTTCCCAAAGCTAAAGGTGTGCAAGACCTGCAAAGCAAGTACACGGAATAGCTAATTGTGAGCCAGGGGAGTAGCAAGCGACAGCCTAGTGGCTCACCTGCTGGAGAATTTGCCTTGACCATGGACAGCCAGAGCAGCTCTGGGGTGCAGTAGCAGGCACATTTCAGGGAATAAAGCATCCGTGTAGGACGACTGTCTGAGAGATTTAGAAGGGAAAAGAAAAAGATTTTTTCAATGTTTGCTTTCTTCAGATTCAGGACACAGTTAAACTTGATATTCCCCTCATACTGCATTTCTCTGCAGATTCATGTGGGTGGAAGAACAGCCAGGCCTCTTTCTTCAGCTTGGGTTTTGTTGACAGGTTAAATGCTATTAGCCTGCCTCGTTCGGATATGCAGGCTTTCCCAAAAACCATACATGATTTAAGAACAGAAGAGCTAAAGTCACCGCTTTAGAGCTGCCTAGCAATAAAAACACAGACACTGAAGGGCCAGACCCCTTTGCCATGGATGCCAATCCCCACTCCACTCAGTGCCAGCAATAAACCCACAGTGGTCTCTCCCAGCTCCCTGGCTTGAATGTGTTGGTCCCCCACTTCCCTCCCCAGGGGCTCAATCAAGGTCCTGACGTCCAGCTCCCTGCGGCTCCCATCACCAAATCTGCTTCTCGTGCAGAACCACGAGCAAGCTCTGAAACTGGGCTGCTCATCACCAGCAGGTAGCCACTGATTACTGAGACTCCCGGAGCCTTGAGTGAAGCCCAGTGTCCCGAGTCCAACTCCATGCCAGCCATAGCGGCCCAGGAGGCCCTGGGCTTCTGCCAGAACATGGGGTAGGAAGTATTGTCCAGCATCGCTACTGTCCCTGCTTTGATCCAGGGTATTGCTGTCTCTTAGGGCTGGAAACAGACACCACGCGTTGTGCGTTGTGCATTGTGCCCACAGCTTGGCCTACACGACCTGACGTGATTTCTCCCAGGGAGAAGGAGTAGCAGGATCTCCTGATTTAGAGAAAGAAGCATTAGACAGATGGGGAGAGGATTTACCTGCCGACCTGGGGTCAGTTGTTAGGGAAGAGGAGCCACTCATGCCAGGAAGCTGTGCATCCGGTATCGGAACCACGAGGCCTGACCTATTTGTTAGAGCAAGCGGTGCTGGGCATCAGGGAACGCTACCTGGGTCGTATTCAAAAGTGTGACAAGAAAGAGTGAAGTCTAATGCTCGCAGTCCCCGCACTGCAATTCTCTGTCGCTGGGTATTTGATGCAACGTTTAGGGAAGCAGGGCTTGACAGCGATGACTGCCAGGCTTCCTTCCCCATCTTGGGGAAAAGCAGCCCTGCCCTTCCACGTGGTAGGAGCTCAGAGGTCAGAGACTCAGGCCCAGTTCCAGGGCAAGAATTAACTCCCTGCCCAGCATGGAAGAAATCACCTTCCATCATCCCTGCCCAAGCCCTGGACACTAACAGATCACTCTGTTCCCCCAGCACAGCTCAAGCCTAGCAGTGAGAGCCTTTGCCTCCCCAGGGCAAGCGGTTCTTTGACCCAAAACCACACAGCACCTCGAGAAAATGAAAGGCTCCCGTCCACAGAGGAAATGGTGTCTCTGGCATCTAGCCTTTGTGGGACAATCCCCTGAGGAGCAGTCTCTCCTTTCCTGCCTGAGACCTGAGCAGAAGCAGCAGCTGACCAGTAGTTCCACCTGCTGACCTGGGGTCAGTCGTTAGGGAAGAGGAGCCACTCATGCTGGGAAGCTGTGAAGGAATCATGGAAGAACACGTACCTGAACAGTCAGTACCCGGCAGCCCGTGGTGAAGTCCATGGTGAAGCCCATGGTGAAGCCCATGGTGAAGCAGGCTGTGCCCCTGCAGCCATGGAGCTCCATGGTGGAGTAGATTTCCACCTGCAACATGGGGAGGACCCCACGCCAGAGAAGGTGGACCCCAAAGGACGCTGTGACCCTGTGGGCAGCCCACGCTGGAGCAAGCTCCAGGCAGGACCTGTGGTCCTGTGGAGACAGGAGCCGAGGCTGGAGCAGGTTTGTTGGCAGGACCTGTGACCCCGCGGGGGACCCAGGCTGGAGCCCTCTGTTGATGAAGGATGGCACCCCGTGGGGGGACCCAGGCTGGAGCAGTTTGTGAAGAAGGACTCACACTGGAGAAGTCCGTGGAGGACTGTCTCCCCTGGGAGGGTCCCCACACTGGAGCAGGGGCAGAGGGTGAGGAGTCCTCTCCCTGAGGAAGGAGACAACGTGTGATGAACTGACCACAACCCCCATTCCCCATCCCCCTGCGCCGCTCAGACGGGAAGGAGGTAGAAAATTGGGTGTGAAGTTGAGCCCATGAAGAAGGGAGGGGTGGGGGAAAGGTGTTTTAAGATTTGGATTGAGTTCTCATTATCCTACTCTGATTTTGATTGGCAATAAATTAAAGTACTTTCCCCAAGCTGAGTCTGTTTTGCCCGCGACGGTAATGGGTGAATGATCTCTCCCTGTCTTTATCTTGACCCACAAGCTTTTTGTTACATTTTCTCTCCCCTGTCCAGCTTTGAAGGAGAGTGATAGAGCGGCTATGGTGGGCACCGGGCGTCCAGCCAGGGTCAACCCATTGCAGCCTTACTGCAAACACCTGCATGTTTACTCCTTTGAGGAGGAAAACCCAGCTAATACCTCCTTTCAGCCTCCCTTCAGGTTTTGTCCGCTTCCACCACAGCTGCTCTCCAGAGCCAGCTCTTTGCCTCCCAACACGTGGGCATTCCCAAAATGTGTGCGTTCCCAGAGTACACTCTTTGCGGGCCCTCAATGTGCCCACAGGGGTAGACTAGCCCCCAGTGAGGCAACCAGCCATTTTCTGTTGGGCAGAGAAACCAGCACGGATTTGGGGACCGAGGGACTGCCTCCAGCCAAGTGATGCTGGTTCCCTGGCAAAAAGAGAGGCACGAAAAGGAGCGCGACAGCAAAGCAGGTTTGAACAGAGAATCTCCACCACTCTCTGACAGGTCTGGCTCACATACTGAGGGTTTAGCTGAACCCCAGGGCTTTTCCTTCGCTAGGCAGGTTTGCCCTCCTTGGGCCACGAGGTAAAACATGAGGGCAGTAAGGGCTCCTGCCAGCAGCAGCTCCTTTCTCCGGCTCTGGTCGTTAACTGGAGACCGACAGAAGAGAAACAACAGGAGCAGCAGCTAGCATAGTGCTCTTGAGCGTTTGCTCCAACGTTCCACCTATTCTCAGGGCAGGGGATTCGTGAGCCTGTTGCTGCTTGGGGATTTGGCAGCCTGCAATAGCTCCCCGCCAGATCCCGTCTCCCCTTGAACACGTTAGGCTTTTTGGACCCTTTTGTTCACGCAAGGCTCTTGGTCTGGACTGAGCGGGCACAGGGGTTGCGCTGGACTGCAGTACGGCCCTGGGGAGCTCTGGGCAGGAAGCCGTCGGGGTGTTAGGGGGGAAATTGAGGTCACTGTTCCTGTGTGCTGGTCATGAAGGAAACCCGAATTTCCTGGTGGCCAGGGGTTGGTGTTGCTGCTGTGCCCTGACGTAGGCATTTCACAGAATCACAGACTTGCTGAGGTGGGAAGGCACCTCTGGTGACCCTCTGGTGTGATGCCCTGGCTCAAGCAGCATCAGCTAGAGCATGTTGGCTAGAACTATGTCCGGACGTGCTTCGACTATCTCCACGGGTGAAGTGTCCACGGCCTCTCTGAACTACCTGTTCCGGCGTTTGAAGCGCAATGGATTTTCTTTGTGTTCAGGTGGAATGGTATGTGTTTTAATTTGTGCCCATGGCCTCTCATCCTGCCAGTGGGCAGTACTTGGAAGCAGCTGGCTCTGTCTTCTTCATTCCCAACCATTGAGACTTTATACGCGTTGGTCAGGGCCCCCTTGAGCCTTCTTTCTGTATGCCTCTCCTTTGCACGGGGAGAGTTGGAGCCCACCTCCTGGAGACAGGGGCAGGCATGGTAGACCCACTTGGACCTTGTGTCCACCTGTCGTGCTTTAGCCCCAGCTGGCAACTAAGCGCCACGCCGCCGCTCACTCACTCCCCCTCCCACGGTGGAGTGGGGGAGAGGATTAGGAAAAAAACCTCATGGGTTGAGATAAACACCGTTTAATAGGACAGAAAGAAAGAAGGGAACAACAATATTAATACCAACAAAGGAATGTACAAGAACAAGTGATGCCCAATACCGCAATTGCTCACCACCTGGCGATCGACAGCCCGTCCCCGAGCAGCGATTTCCGCCCCCCGGCCAACTCCAGTTTATGTACTGGGCATGACGTCGGATGGTAGGGAATATCTCTTTGGCCAGTCTGGGTCAGCTGTCCCGGCTGTGTCCCCTCCCAGCTCCCCGTGCACCCCCAGCCTCCTTGCTGGGAGGCCAGCACGAGAAACTGGACTGTCCTTGACTGCTCAGCAACAACCTAAAACATCAGCACGTTATCAACAGTTTCTCATCCCAAATCCAAAACACAGTGTCACACTGGCTTCTGTGAAGAAAACCAGCTCTATCCTGGCTGAAACCAGGACAGTATCCACCCCTTATTCCATACCATTTACGTCATGCCCAGGTCCTGTACTTTTCAATTTATTCCAATTATTCAGTATTACTCTTCCTGTCTTTTAATATATACACACAGATATCACTTTCTTAGTCCATGGGCCATCACTTTAAAATGTCTGTGTAGTTCATTCAGTCCATGACTCTGGACTTCATCCATCATAGCAGTCTCTCAGGGCAGGGGAGATGGTATGTGGTGTTGGATTGTTATCTGGCACGGTCCATGTCCATGATCTGCAGGTCGAAGATGTCGGTCTCGAGGGAATTGTTGGGCGGAAGCTGCTGAAGCCAGTTCTGGTTCCATCACTGCTGCATGTTGCTTAGTTTCGGTGAAGCTCATTCTTCATCAGTCTGGGTGATTCTTACTGTAATACCATTGATATGGTAGATAGCAACCATAGTAGTAATGACATACTGTAGTGTGTAACAATTAACATAATACAATTCAAATCATTGACTATTTTCACCCAAAATCAAGTCTCCTTGAGGTACACATCAGACTTCCCCATCCTTCCGCATTACCCACCAAGTGCACCCGGGTCCCTGGGCAAAGGCAATCCCACGAACAGGTTTCCTCCTGAGGCAGGAGTAACCCAGACTGTCTTCCCCAGCATGTTTCTCACATGCACCACAGGGACTTTATCCCCTTCTACAGTACGTAAAAGTTTTGATTGGGCAGGGCCGGCTCTATTAGTAGATCCCCTAGAGTTGACTAACCAGGTGGCTTTTGCTAAATGTTTATCCCAATGTTTGAATGTCCCGTCACCCATTGCTCTCAGGGTAGTCTTTAACAGTCCGTTGTATCGTTCAATTTTTCCGAAAGCTGGTGCATGATAGGGGATATGATACACCCACTCAATGCCATGCTCTTTGGCCCAGGTGTCTATGAGCTTGTTTCGGAAATGAGTCCCATTGTCTGACTCAATTCTTTCGGGGTTGCCAGGTCGCCATAAGACTTGTTTTTCAAGGCCCAGGATAGTGTTCCGGGCGGTGGCATGGGGCACAGGGTATCCGGTGGTTGCTTCCACCATGCTAAGCACATAGCGCTTGCCTTGGCAAGTTTGTGGAAGTGTGATATAGTCAATCTGCCAGGCCTCCGCATATTTATATTTCAACCATCGTCCTTCATACCAGAGGGGCTTTAACCGCTTGGCTTGTTTGATAGCAGCACATGTTTCACATTCATGGATAACCTGTGCAATAGCATCCATGGTCAGGTCCACCCCTCGATCCCGAGCCCATCTATATGTTGCATCTCTTCCCTGATGGCCTGAGGTGTCATGGGCCCACCAAGCTATAAATAATTCACCCTTATGTTGCCAGTCCAGATCCACCTGAGCCACTTCAATCGTAGCAGCCTGATCCACCTGATGGTTGTTTTGATGTTCTTCGGTGGCCCGACTCTTGGGTACGTGAGCATCTACATGGCGTACTTTTATGACCAGATTCTCTAGTCGGGCAGCAATATCTTGCCACAATTCAGCAGCCCAGATGGGCTTGCCTCTGCATTGTCAGTTGCTCTGCTTCCATTGCTGTAGCCACCCCCATAGAGCATTTGCCACCATCCATGAGTCAGTATAGAGTATTGGCCATTTTTCTCGTTCAGCAACATCTAAAGCCAGCTGGATGGCTTTCACCTCTGCAAACTGACTTGATTCACCTTGTCCTTCAGCAGCTTCTGCGACTCGTCGTATAGGGCTCCATACAGCAGCTTTCCACCTTCGATGTTTGTCTACAATACGACAGGACCCATCAGTAAACAGGGCATATTGCCTTTCGTTCTCTGGAGGTTCATTATATGGTGAAGCCTCTTCAGCACGCGCCACCTCCTCTTCCGGTGATATTCCAAAATCTTTGCCTTCTGGCCAGTCCATGATCACTTCCAAGATTCCCGGGCGATTAAGGTTTCCTATTCGAGCCCCCTGTGTAATAAGCGCGACCCACTTACTCCACACAGCATCAGTCGCATGATGTATAGAGGGGACCCTCCCTTTGAACATCCAGCCCAGCACCGGCAGTCGCGGTGCCAGGAGGAGCTGTGCTTCAGTACCAACCACTTCTGAGGCAGCTCGAACTCCTTCATATGCTGCCAATATCTCCTTTTCAGTTGGAGTATAGCGGGACTCAGATCCCCTATATCCTCAACTCCAAAATCCTAGAGGTCGACCTCGAGTCTCTCCTGGTGCCTTCTGCCAGAGACTCCAGGTAGGGCCATTCTCCCCGGATGCCATGTAGAGCACATTTTTAACATCTTGTCCTGCCTGGACTGGCCCAAGGGCTATGGCATGAACTGTCTCCTGTTTGATTTGTTCGAAGGCTTGTTGTTGCTCAGGGCCCCATTTAAAATCATGCTTCTTCTGGGTCACTTGATAAAGAGGGCTTACAATCAGACTGTAATTTGGAATATGCATTCTCCAGAAACCCACAATGCCCAGAAATGCTTGTGTTTCTTTTTTGCTAGTTGGTGGAGACATAGCTGTTATTTTGTTGATCACATCCGTTGGGATCTGTCGACGTCCATCTGTTGCCTTCGCAGGCGTGGCGACCTGGTTCAGGAACGGCACGGCGACCAACCCCAGGCCGCTCGGGCCATCAGCTCGCTGACACCAATGTGGTAGACGGCAAATGGCGTTTATTAGTTTGTGACACAGCGTTATATAGCTTAGGTTTATAACCTCACTTCCGTCTGCTTGCATCATAAATTAAACGCTATTGGCTTTTAGGAGAGGGGCCCTAACTTTCCGTACAGCGCGATATCTTCCGGCCGCCAGACCCTAGCTATCTACATTTCCCCCCTCCCTATGCGTAATTAAATTAATTAAATTAATTTATTAATTTATAATAATAGATAAATTATTAATTATATTAATTAATATTAACAGTAATTAAATTACTATTTAATTAATAAGTTAAATTGGTTAAAATATAGCAATCTTAAAGGATATATATCTCGTAACCTTGGATAGGAAACATACTAAATGCATCCTACTCTTAGTCAGTGCGTTATAATAATGTTAAAAAATATATACATATTACGAACTTGAATAGAAAACACAAGGCACGTCGAGATGTGACTGGGGGGCATCTGGGAGCAACAGGGTATAACTGGGGATAGTTAAAGGAAATTTTGAACAAGAACATTCTTAAAGCAGCTGTTGGCGTTCTATCAACATGATGTTGACCTTCTCTAGTCGGCTCTTAACAAACGATGCGAGTCTGTTCAATATACAGGGTCCAAAGATCAATGCTATCATGATAATTACGATCGGCCCTGTCAAGGTAGATATCAGAGTGGTCAGCCATGGTGAATGGTTAAACCACGATGTGAGCCAATCTTGTTGTGCCTCTCGTTCCCTTTTTCGTTTCTCTAATCCCTCTCGTAATTTGGTCATAGTGTCCCTCACTATTCCGGTGTGGTCCGCATATACGCAACATTCTTCCCTTAGTGCAGCGCACACTCCCCCTTGTTGCAAGAACATCAAGTCTAACCCTCTTCGATTTTGCAACACTACCTCAGATAGTGATCTAATTGATTGTTCTAATGCACTTATTGATTGTTCGATTCTAGCCAGGTCCTCATCTACTGCCACCCTCAGGGCGCTAAGTTCTTTGTTCTGTTGCACCAAGGATGCTACTCCTGTACCTATTCCCGCACCTCCTACGATCATTAGAGTAGCTATTGTTAGTGCTGTAAGGGGTTCTCGTTTTGACAGGTGATGTTCCGGGGTAATCTGTGAGTCGTAGACAAAGTCTTCAGTATGGTAAAAGATTTTGGGGACTATAGTTACCTGGACACAATATTCTGAGGATTTATCAAATTTTTCCAACGATAGACAAGGTGTAACTCCCATAGTGGAACACACCCACTTGGTATTGCTGGCCGGTATTAACCATTTGGCAGGGGTTTTATCTTGTGTCTCGCTAGCACATAGTTGTTTTTTGTGCTTTGGGACTTTACCTACGCACACGCCACTTCCCACCACCCGCGCCAATGTAATTCCTTGCTTTTCTGTGTCCCATATACACTGGGCTGGATTTGAGCCATTTACTCGTCTGGGTATGTCACTTACTCCTACAGCCTCATAAAAGGGTGGTCTTATTCCGTAGCACAGCCAACAATGCTCCGTAAGATTTGGGTTAGTTTTGTTCAGTAGTTGATAGCTAGCTTGCATCATTTTCCAGAGAGAATTTTGATTGGGAGTTTCGGTGGTGTGTGTTGCTCTGGGTGCGGTAACTTTGGTACTAGCTACAATATTATGTGGTGATGGTGTGATTTTCGGGATAAGAACCGGATTAGGCCCGATTGCTCGGTTGGGGCCTACTGGTAGTGGATCATTTGGGATAATCTCCTTTTTTATGAGGATTAAACCACCTTTGTCTGTCCCTGGTTCTGTGTACCTTATCCCCCACATTTTCCCAAGTAACCAACTGTCTTCTTGGGGCTCAGTAACATTTAAGAGGAGATACTGACAATTTCCACGCCCTCGCCATGCTTGTGGTGGAATGCACCTATATGGACCCCACTGGACTTTTAGGTATTTGTCTCTGCCACTACCCGGTATCCAAGCAGGGGCTATGGTCTCACATCCCCAGTAGCTACAGTAATATTGGTTAGGGTAGTTGCAATAACTCTTCCCCGGGTTCGAGCTGGGACACATATAAAATCCTAGGTATCTCCAGCATCGGTCTCTCGGGACAAGCTGACACAGAGAGGCATTAAAACTTGGCGCATCTGATGTAATTTGGGTTGCGATAACTTGTTGATCATCGAATCGAAGGAGGGACCATTTAAATGGCCGATGGGGATGGTGTTCTGATATTGCTTGCCCTATAGTGACGAGCCCTAAAATCAAGATCACACAAAGACATCGTAGCCTCCCCCTTTGGAGGTTAGGTCGCTGCTGTCTGGATTCCACCAGAGTGGAGCTCCCAGGTGCGGACAGGATGCTTGTCGGCTTGTCGTCCTCTCTCGCCACCAGGGTGTACGGGTTACAAGGACGTCCGATAATCCGATCCTGTGGACAAAAACTCACAGTTTTCATTAGCTTTATTCTGAAGGTCCGGTTTAATAGACTTAAGCGGACACCACTTAACTTTCCCATCTTTTTTAACTGCAGCATACCCTCGCCCTGTAAGGACTAGCCTCCACCCTTGTTCCCATTCTCCCAGCTCATTTTTGATTATAACTAACGGGCCTTCTTCTAGTGCTTGAGCAGCCCAGTGTTTTTGGGTGGGGCTATTCACCTCTCCTCCCCTGGGGAATTGATTTAGTGCTAAAAGAGCGGTCGCTAGCAGGCGTGCTTGGTCTCCCGGGGGAACGGCGTTGGCAAAACCTTCTGTTTTTGCCAACACCTCTAATTTAGATTTCAGAGTTTGATTTGCTCGTTCGACTATAGCTTGACCTGTGCTGTTATATGGAATACCGTGTGTTAAGGTGATACCCCATTTCAAAGCAAATGTCTGGACTGATTTGGAGGCGAAGTTCGGGCCGTTGTCTGTTTTGATCTGATTAGGGATGCCAAGCCACGCCATGACTGTCAACCAATGTTGGATGGTCGCTTTGGAGTCGGTTTTGAGGTGTTGTGTGGCTACGATCATTCCGCTATATGTATCTACGGTTACTGCTAGCCACGCTCGAGGTTTCAGCAACTGACAGAGCGTAAAATCCGTCTGCCACACTTCGGAGGCCTTAAGGCCTCTGGGGTTGACTCCACTGGACCACAGTGGTGCTTTCTGGCAATGGGGACACGTGGCTACTATGTGTTTCGCATCAGTGACCGAGATCCCGCATTTCTTTGCTAGCGCTTTAGCTCCGATGTGGAGAGACTCGTGTAGCTGGCGGGCATCTCTTAGCGTCCACACCCCTTTTGCAGCAGCGTCTGCTTTGTCGTTGCCGGTTTGGAAAAACCCTTTGATTGGGTCATGGCTGTTGATGTGGATGACCGATATGGTGCCCTTTCTGGAAAAAAGTGCTTCTTCCAGCATGATAGCTGTTGTGGATGTTGACACGCCGGGTCCTGACATGGCTAGGCAAAGCTTAGCCACGAACATCGAATCGGTCACTATGTTGAGGTGTTCCATTGGGAACAGTCCGCACGCTAGTACTACAGCCATCGCTTCTAGCTGCTGGACTGAAAGCGCACGATCGGTCGTTTTAATGCAGTGCCATTCTCCTCCTGATTGCCATACTGCTGCTGCGGTTGAGGTCGCTGAGGATGCGTCTGTGAAGACCGTTGGTCCCTGTTGGGGCCGATCCATGATCTTCCTTGGGAGGTCGATGTTGACAATTGCCAGCATTTGAGCCCAGGGGGGTTTTGTAGCATACCGGACTTCTCCGCCAAATCCGACGAGAGCTATAGCTAGATACTCTGACATCGCCACTGATAGTGTTGGGAGCTGTTTGCGGAAGGGTAGGTATATCCTGGCGGGTTCGATGCCTAGGTGTCTTAGGGCGAGTTTTCTGCCTTTCATAATGAGGCTACCGAGGCACTCGACTCCCGGAGAGAATGCACGTGACGGTTTTCCCAGGACTATCCATTGTATTGGTTGAGCTTTTTCAGGAGGTCCCTGGGCTAGTGCCCCTACTCCCCCTCCCTCCGTGAAATGTACATACAAATCGAGTGGTATATCTGGGTCCCACCTGGTGAGCGCGCTTGACAATACCTGTTGCTCGATAAAGTCAAGAGAGTCTATCGCTTCCATCGTCAGAGTTTTTTGTTCCCACGGGTTCTTTCCCTTCAGAAGGTCATACAGGGGGGCCATGATCTCGGGAGGGATCAGGACAATGTTGCGGAGCCATTGTAAGGACCCCACTAACTGCTGCATATCATGGAGCGTTTTGATGTTCCGACGGATCTTTATTTGGGGTGGGGTTACGTAGGAACTTGTGATCTCCACTCCCAAAAAGCTCACACATGGTCCTCTTTTAACTTTCGCACTCGCGATCTCAAACCCATTTGTTTTTAAGGTTTCCGAAACTGTTGATACTAGTTGGTCCACCTGACTTCCTGACGGTGCGGCGATCAAGATATCGTCCATATATTGGATGATAGTCGCGGTCGGGTCACTACGCCGAATCGGTGTCAACGCCCGATCCACTGTAATTTGGCAGATGGTAGGCGAGTTGATCATTCCCTGAGGCAGCACTTTCCACTGGAAGCGTAGGTTGGGGCGGTGGCTGTTTGGGAACACGACAGAAAAAGCAAACCGCTCTTTGTCTTCTTCATGTAGGGGTATCGAAAAGAAACAGTCTTTAATATCAAGGACGGCACAAGGTTGTCCTTTCGGTATCATAGAGTTCATGGGTAACAGCGTTTGGACGGGCCCCATTGGTTGGATTCTTTTATTTACTTCACGCAGGTCATGGAGGAGGCAAAACCCCTCGCCTGTTCGTTTGGGTATTACAAAAACTGGGGTGTTCCATGGGCTAGTGGAAGGCTCTATATGACCTTGTTGTAGTTCGCGGTCAACTAGCTCAAGAAGAGCGTCCATTCGAGGCTTTGACAGGGGCCACTGCTCGACCCACACTGGGTCGGACGATTTCCACATCAGTCTAATTGGTGGGAGTGGGTATGCGGCAGTGGCCCTTACGGTAAATTTGTCACCCTGGCTTTTAATAGGGTTAGGGCGTCCCTTCCCAACAGGGGTGGGACTCCTGACATGACATATGGGAAGAGGGCAATGGTTTTCTCCGGCCCTTTTTCAGTGTGAAGCATAATTGCTACTAATTGAACACTCTTTCGCACTCGGGTTAATCCCCCGACTCCGCCCACCATGGGGGCGTCTTCCAATTTCCAATGTGGGGGCCAGTTCGTCTCAGGGATAACTGTAACATCTGCTCCAGTATCGATTAAAAAGGGGACACTAATGGTGGTGTCATTTAAGGTATTATAGAGGGAACAGGTCCCCCACACCACTGGCGGGTTATCGCACTTTACTGCCAGGGCCACCCTGGTGTCTCGCCCCCAGAGGGTGGTCCTTGCTGTCCCTGAGGTAGGGACAGGTTTGACTGAATCGTCGGTTGAACCGTAAAGTTGGTCGCTTCTCGAGGGGGTAGCGGGTTCGGGAGCGCTTCGCCCCACCTGGGGTTGGCGTAGTTGGGCCGCCTGGTGTCCCAAGTGGGAGAGGGCTGTGCGCGGCCCAGGCGTCCTCTCCCCTTCCCGTTTCCCTGAGTTTTAGATCTACATTCTTTAGCAAAATGTCCTTTCTTTCCGCAGGCCCAACACGGTCCTCTGGGTCGGTTCTGGCATGGGGGAAGCGCTGTTGGTGCAACCCCCGACCGAGGGCAGTTTGCTACAACGTGTCCCGCCTGGCCACATTTAAAACATGTCATCACATTAGCTATTGCGGTACGAACAGCCACCTGGATCGGGGCTAGATGCTCTTCCTTCGTGACATGCTTAATCATGTCCGCAATGCTCGACCCCACTGGCAGTGACCGTAGGATTTCCTTGGTTGTCGAATTGCACTGCTGACGTAAGCAATCTGCAACAACCGGGCCCTTCGCATCCGCGGGCAGGGTCGAGGAGTCGACCGCTGCCTGCAGGCGATCCACGAATTGCGTAAAGCTCTCATTTTCATTTTGTTTTATTGTGGACCATGGCGATGGCTTGACAATAACTCTAGAGGCTGTGCGAATAGCTTCTCTGGCTGCACGAGTAGTTGTCATTACTTCATGGGCCTGCAGGCCCTGGGCCTGCGCCTGGGGGGTAATCATTGTTGGATCTGTGCCCATCAGCCGCTGCAGGCTGGAGCCATGTAGCGGGTGATCCGCCCCGGTTATTCGGGCTAGTTGTTTCGCACAGTTGTCCTCCCATTCTTGTTTAAAAACAATCATCCCTGCCCCGTCGAAGATCATTCTACAAGTTTGTTTTATATCGAACGGGAGCATATCGTCTCCCCCAAAGACACCATCTATGAGGGTAGAGACCATGGCAGAATTAAGCCCTTTATCCGCAATTGCCTTAACAATCGCTTGTATATCTTTAGGGTTTATTGGTGAGTGGACCCTCTGTCCCCCATCTGTCACCCGGACCGGGAACGCTAGCGCAGCCGATGAGGCCCAGTCGGCACACGCAATTTTTATTTTTCTCCAGTCCGTGAGAGGGATTTCTCCCCTTCGCGGTTCCGCTTTAATTTGGATGGGAATATTTTGGCTCTTGATTTTATTTATCTCTGTTTCCTCCTTCTCTGAGTTTGAATCGGTTGTGAGCCACTCGTCCCAGCTAGTGTCTGATCCAGAGTCGGAACTCGACTGACTGGTTACTTCCGGTTTGCAGTACCTTTTTGTTTGGCTCCGGCCCCGCCCGCTTCCCTTGCGGGCGGGCCGTTCCCGCCCTCTTGGCTCGTCCCGCCCGCTTCCCTTGCGGGCGGTCCGTTCTCGCCCTCCTGGCTCGTCCCACCCGCTTCCCTTGCGGGCGGGCCGTTCCCGCCCTCTCGATTCGTCCCGCCCTCTGCTCGGCGGGGTGTTTGTCTTATCAGCGCATTTTTTCGGATGGCCGCTCTGATTGGCTTTCCGCCCTTCGCTCGCGCTCTCCTCGCCTTCCCGGTCACCCTCATCACCTCTCTTTTTCTCGTTCTCGTCCCCTTCCCGGTCACTCTCATCACCTTTCTTTTTCACGTTCTCGTCCCCTTCACGTTTGTGTGCGCTTGTTAACGCTAACGCTTCCTCCCTGTTCCCACTAAGGGCATCCTCGCCCCGCCCTTCACCTTCTTGCTCGGCGCCATCTTGGGGCGTATAGGGCGGTGGTGTAGCCCAGACTTCCTCAGACTCTGATTTCTCCGCGGCGCCCCTGGCCTCCTCGGCTAGCTTACCCCAGAAGAGTTTAGCTCGTTTCTGTCCGTCCGTAAGTGGATCGGGGTTCGGGAATTGAGGGGACGTGTCGCCCTTTTGCAGATCTTTAGGCTCACTAGAATCGTCATCGTCTGGGGGGTGCAAAGTCTGCGTGGCTGCCCCGACTCCCAATTTTGGGGTGACCAACAAACAGTTCTTTGCCGCCCTCCAGGTGTCCTGTTCTTGTATAGCCTTCTGCAGGGCTTGTACGACTTTCCCCCACGACTTAAGGTTTTTCCCACGACCCGAGGACATCGTCTCTTCGGCTAACGCTTTAGTGCATTTATCCCACACTTCAGGGTGGAGAATATCCACCGGCTGGGCAATGACCCCAATTTGCAAAAGTCTCGCAACTGCGAGAGTAAAATCTTTGGGTTTACAATCAATACCCCACTGCTTATGTAATTGTGATACGACCTTCACAAGGGCTTCCATCCTCCTTGTTGGTCCGGGAGCGTCCTCCCCGCCGGGCTGGTCCTGCCGCTCCGGCCGCCGTTCACCCGTCCAGGCGACGATTCTCGGGTTTCGGCACCACTTGTTGCCTTCGCAGGCGTGGCGACCTGGTTCAGGAACGGCACGGCGACCAACCCCAGGCCGCTCGGGCCATCAGCTCGCTGACACCAATGTGGTAGACGGCAAATGGCGTTTATTAGTTTGTGACACAGCGTTATATAGCTTAGGTTTATAACCTCACTTCCGTCTGCTTGCATCATAAATTAAACGCTATTGGCTTTTAGGAGAGGGGCCCTAACTTTCCGTACAGCGCGATATCTTCCGGCCGCCAGACCCTAGCTATCTACATCCATCTTGCCTTTTTATTCCTAAAAACTGGATCTCTTGTACAGGTCCTTTGACCTTACTTTGTTTTATAGCAAAACCAGCTTTCAGAAGGATTTGAATTATTTTCTTCCCTTTTTCAAAAACTTCTTCTGCTGTGTTGCCCCATACGATGATGTCATCAGTGTATTGCAGATGCTCCGGAGCTTCACCCTGTTCCAGTGCAGTTTGTATCAGCCCATGGCAAATGGTAGGGCTGTGTTTCCACCCCTGGGGAAGTCGATTCCAGGTGTATTGAACACCCCTCCAAGTGAAAGCAAACTGTGGCCTGCACTCTGCCCACAAAGGGATTGAGAAAAACGCGTTAGCAATATCAATGGTGGCATACCACTTGGCTGCCTTTGACTCCAGTTCATATTGAAGTTCTAGCATGTCCGGCACGGCAGCACTCAGTGGCGGTGTGACTTCATTCAGGCCACGATAGTCTACTGTCAGTCTCCACTCTCCATTAGACTTTCACACTGGCCATATGGGGCTGTTAAAGGGTGAGTGAGTCTTGCTGATCACTCCTTGGCTCTCCAGCCGACGAATCAGCTCATGGATGGGAATCAGGGAGCCTCTGTTGGTGCGATATTGCCACCGGTGCACTGTTGTGGTAGCGATCGGCACCTGTTGTTCTTTGACCCTGAGCAACCCCACCACGGAAGGGTCCTCTGAGAGACCAGGCAAGGTGGACAGCTGTTTAATTTCTTCCGTCTCCAAGGCAGCTATACCAAAAACCCACTGGTACCCTTTTGGGTCCCTGAAATACCCTCTCCTGAGGTAGTCTATGCCCAGGATGCACGGAGCCTCTGGGCCAATCACAATGGGGTGCTTCTGCCACTCATTCCCAGTTAGGCTCACTTTGGCCTCCAGTACAGTCAGCTCTTGGCATCCCCCTGTCACTCCGGAAATACAGATGGGTTCTGCCCCTATATGGCTTGATGCCATCAGGGTACATTGTGCACCGGTGTCCACTAAAGCCTTATATTCCTGTGGGTCTGATGTGCCAGGCCATCTAATCCACACAGTCCAATAAACTTGGTTGTCCCTCTCCTCCACCTGGCTGGAGGCAGGGCCCCTCTAGTCCTGTTCATAGTACTTGTTACTCACTTCTTGTAAATAGGAATCAGAAGTCCCTTCAAGAGGATCAGAGGTGAGATCAGCTCTTCTATTCTTTCTGGGGAACTGCCCACTGGAAAGTGGAGCGATGATTTTTCTGGAGGAACCTGAACCCCCTTTTGTAATTGTTTTTCCTTGCAGCTCGCGTACTCGTGACTCTAGGGTCGAGGTAGGTTTTCCATCCCACCTCCTCATGTCCTCTCCGTAGTCACGCAATTGAAACCACAGGGTGGCTCGTGGTGTGTATCCTCTATATCCTCTCTCTTGAGCAGAAGAGCGCTTACTCCTAATGGCTGAGACACTGGTCCGTACGGGTGGAGGGTAGGGCATATCGTCTTTGAATCGCCGGAACTCCCGGGACAGTTTCTCTACAGCAGAGACGCAGGCCCGTAGGGAGGAAGAGAGACTTTCTTCGTATTGCCGGAGTTGGCCAGCCAACTCATCCACCGTTGGTCTCTCTCCGTCTTTCCAGGCCATAGTGCTAATGAGTTGGCATATGATGATGGTGCTCTCGGTACAAACTTCCGCCACATAGGTTGCGTGCAATTGACTTCATCTGGATCTTTGGATGATTGTCCATTGTCCAAGTCACCATAAATCACTTCCAGCACAGCTAGCTCCCTCAGGTACTGGATACCTTTCTCCATGGTGGTCCACTTGCCTGGGTGACAAAGAACATCTTCCTTGAAGGGGTACCTTTCCTTCACACCCGACAGGAGTCGTCTCCAGAGACTGAGGACTCGTGCACCTTTCCAATTGCTTTGTCAATGTCCCCTTCCCTAGAAAGGGATCCCAGCTGCTTGGCTTCCCTACCCTCTAATTTCAGGCTACTGGCCCCATTATCCCAGCATCGGAGCAGCCAGGTGACAATGTGCTCACCTGGACGAGGGCTGAAATCCTTTCGCATATCTCGCAATTCACTCAGGGATAGAGACCGGGTAGTTACCGTCTCTTTTATGAGTTCTTCCTCTTCCTCCTCTTCAAGCAATGACCTGCTCTCTTCCCTCTTCAGACCTTGTGATGGCCCTGCTTCAGAGCACTCTGCCGCCTCACTCTCCTCCTCTGCCTCCTTCTTAGCAGAATCTTCCTCATCCCTTACTAAACGAGCTGACTTCCCCTTCCAAGATTTCTTCTTTTGTATAGGGGCAACTGATACTTGGATGGGCTGGTTCTCTGGTTCAGCTGCAACAGTCTGAGTAGCTACAGTGCCTGTTGCAGGGGTTGGAGTAGTGGCAGTGCCCGTCGCGGGGGTTGGAGTAGTCACAGTGCCCACCACAGGGGTTGGAGTAGTCACAGTGCCCGTCGCAGGGGTTGCAGTAGTGGCAGTGCCTGCCACATTGCCATCAGACCCAGAGAGCCTCTCTCCCCTTTGCACAGTGTTAAATAGAGCTCGGTAGGCATGGGCCAGGCCCCAGCACATTGCAATGATTTGTGTCTCCTTGGAACTGCCAGGCCAACAGCATACTTCTTCCAGATATTCTGCTAGTTTATCAGGATTCTGCACTTGTTCGGGAGTGAAGTTCCAAAACACCGGAGGTGCCCACCGCCCCAGGCATTTGCCCATGCTGTTCCACACACCCTGCCATTCATAACTATCCAGCCTTGGGGCAGATCTCCGGGTGACATTCTTAAATTGCTTGCCAACCTTAGACAAAACTGAAACAATGTTCCCCAGAAGTAGCAATAGAGGTATTATAACTACCCAAGGGTGTTCAAAATACGGAAAAATTACTGTGATGAAGGAGGAAACATTATGATAGAGGGTAGCAAATGTACCATTCTGCATTTCCTCCATAGAAAGCCTTTCAGAGGCAGAAATATAATTGCTAATCGTCTCCACAAGACCATAGCCAAAATACAGTAACGGCTTTAGTACAGAGCTCAGATGATACCACATTAAGCTCAAGGTCAGTGCTCTAAAAACAAAACTCGCAGGCGAGTACAGCAGCCCACAGAAACCAACACCGATCCTTAACATGTACAACAAAGACGAGAGCATCATGCAAATCAAATAAACTGATATTGTGACCTGCAACCATTATTATCTCAAGCCTCAAGGCCCACGTTGGGCGCCAAAAAGGACTGTCACGTGCCAGCAACTAAGCACCACACAGCCGCTCACTCACTCCCCCTCCCACAGTGTGGGGGGGAGAGAATTAGGAAAAAAACCTCGTGGGTTGAGATAAACACCGTTTAATAGGACAGAAAGAAAGAAGGAAACAACAATGTTAATACCAACAAAGGAATGTACAAGAACAAGTGATGCCCAATACCGCAATTGCTCACCACCTGGCGATCGACAGCCCGTCCCCGAGCAGCGATTTCCGCCCCCCGGCCAACTCCAGCTTATGTACTGGGCATGACGTCGGATGGTAGGGAATATCTCTTTGGCCAGTCTGGGTCAGCTGTCCCGGCTGTGTCCCCTTCCAGCTCCCCGCGCATCCCCAGCCTCCTTGCTGGGAGGCCAACGCGAGAAGCTGGACTGTCCTTGACTGCTCAGCAACAACCTAAAACATCAGCACATTATCAACAGTTTCTCATCCCAAATCCAAAACACAGTGTCACACTGGCTTCTGTGAAGAAAACCAGCTCTATCCGGGCTGAAACCAGGACAATGGAAAAGCTTTTCATAGCAGAGCCAGTGGGTGGTGTCCCCTGTGTGGTGATGCCAGCAGATGCTGGACTTCCCCTCACCTTCCCCAGGCCATGGGGCCCTGGAGCTAGGTCATCTGCTTCTCAGCTAAGGTCAAGTGGTAGGGAACAACTGTTTCCAAGAGTCCCTCATTAGGGGCTTGAAGGGGGAGCTTATGCCATGGCTGGATTCCTACAGTGCTGCTGGTGGGAGGGATGCGCATTTGTTGGTGCCATTTTCTGGTGCCATTGGCTCCAGCCCTGATGTCCACCAGCTTCCTCCTCCTGGCCTCACCAGGCTCCGGTCTCCTTTTCCCATAACTCCTGGCTCTGTCATGGCAGAGGACTCCCCCAGCCCCACAAAGCCAGCAGAACCCTGTAACCTCAGAGCTTTCCCATGAGTCATGAGAAAGGACCCTGTGAAACAGCTCAGCCCCTCGCAGCTGCCTGGAGGCAGCATGAAAAGAGTTGGCCTGGCTTCGGGCTTCTCCTCAGTGAGACCTGAGTGCTGTGGCCCTGTCCATGTTCCCTCAGACAGCGAGGGGCTGAGACTGTGTCAGTGCCTCCTCTATAGTGGACGGATGCCACTGCGGGCCTTAGGAACTCTTTGGGGCTGGGCGAGAGGTCAGGCACAACTATGTACAGACACGCGCGCACTAATATGTCCAACGCGCACAAGCGTGCACAAAGATATACACAGATTCACAGACACCAGCAAATCTCTGGCACTTAGTCCATGTCTTCTGCCCACACAGATGCATCCCTGAGCCCGAAACCATGTGGCCTCTGATCCCTGCTTGAACTGCACCTTTTCCTCTGGGGAAGGCAGAGGGAGTGCTGACCTCATCCACTGGCCACCCATAGCCATGAGCTCAGGGGTTGGTCTCCTCATTTGCAGAACGTGCTCTGGGGCACAGTGCTCCAGGTCCATCTGGGAAGAGATGCAGCAAGGTTGGAAGGAGTGATGCCATTGGCTGTGGAGTAGCCAGGAATGTCTTCGTCATCTCCAAGGGACAGGGCACAAAAGATTGCCCAGTGCAGTGAGTCCTACCCTCTCCTTCGTCTGGGAACGAGGAAGGGTCCTCTTTTGCACTCAACCTAATCCTCTCCAGAAAGCCACATTTCTTCCTGAGCAGACCGCAATGTTTGCCACCAAAGGAAGGAGGACTCAGAGGCCCAGGCTTGGATGCAGCACAACTTTAATGAGTCTAAAGCAGAAAAGGAGGCGGCTCACAAGGGAGCACCGGGGGCAGCCACTATGTTGTGGTGGGGCTTCTGCAGGGTGTCCATCAGCCTGCCCTGCCGAGGGAGGGAGAGCAACAGGGCCCTGCTAGGCTGGCATTGGGAGATGGCAACAGAAAAGGTAAGGAAGAGAGAGAAGAGAGTGGAAGAAGGAGACAAGGGCCCGAATCTCTAAATGCAATGCCTCGAAGCTCTATCTCCAGTCCAGCACCATGTTCTGAGGTCTGGAGAAGTTCTTGCCAGGGGATATTGCCAACAGGTTTAGCAGGGTTGACATCTGTTGCCACAGTAGCAGCTGGTAATGCAGGAGAGGTCACAGCACCCAGAGTTGATGGGCACTCCATCACAGCTGAGGATGCTGCCAACAGCAGCAGAGGTGGAGGATCCCACAATGGTGTTCTGAGGGTAGGAGCTGAGGATGGGTCCGGGCAGGGTCACCACCACGGGGGAGGGCTCAATGACAACGGTGGAGTTCTGGCACTGCCTGACACAGGGCTCGTTGCAGCTGTTGGCCAGCGGGGTCGGGCCACAGGGCCGGCAGGGCAGGCAGGGCAGGCAGGGCTCACAGGGCCGGCAGGGCTGGCAGGGCCGGCACTTGTCGTTGCAGGACATGTCTCCTGGCCAGAGGTACACCTGGGAGAGAGAGGGCAGGGGGAAGCAGAAAATGGGGATGCATGAGAAGCAGCACTGCACCCAGCTACAGTGGAGCCAAGGCACCTCCTGGCGCAGCCAGTGCTGCCCAACACAAGGTCCACGAGCCACCTCTACTAAATCCTAGCTTGTGTCTGTGGAAGGCCTTCTCTCCCCTCCCCTCTCCCATGAGAAGCAACTCCCAGCCCTGGGCTAGGACAGACCCTCTCAGCTGGGACATACATCGAGGAAAGACCTGGTCTTGATGGAGGAGGAGGAGAGGCTGCACACTCACCTGGTTCCCAAGGAGGAGGAGGCGAGAGAAGTGGATGAGAGAGCAGAGAGTTGGGCTGCTTTTATAGTAGTCCGGCACTGCCTCAGGCCCAGAGGCGCCCTTTGTGGAAGTAATAATTTTCTGTCATGTCAAATGCAAAACATCCCAGCTAATGGCGTGGGCTGTGTCCTGGTTTCCTGCCCTGCTGCCTTTTCATTTCCTGGCTGATGCCACGTGCTTTCCCATATGCAGGCTTCTGTCAGTGCCGGGATGAGAGGCCCGAGGATTGCCGGGGCAGAAACACGTCAGCGCAGGCAGAAGACTCAGCTCAAGTGCTGATGGCATCCTGTGCCGGTCGGTGGTGTACACCTGGGTCATTCCTGTGGGCTTGTTTGTGGCAAAGTTGTCAGGAAATGGGACCGCTCTCGTGTTTCTCATCCAGGTGCCAAAGGACTCCCACGTGAGAGGGCTTACCTCATCCTTTCTCTTGCTTGCCCCATCTCTCTCTGATGGTCGCTTGTTCTTGCACAGGGGTGGGCTTCTGCCGGCAGGCTTTGACCCTACTGCAACACTAACAGTGCTCTCCGGACAACTTTGCTGGGCTCGTTTCCCTCATCCCCTCTCTTTGCAGTCTCTGCGCGTCCCCAGGCAACACCATGAGCATGTCTGGGCACAGTCCTTCCCCGGGGTACTTGAGGCCTGTTCTGCTTGTGTGGCCCTCAGCATCTCCTCAGCACAGTCCAGAGCTGCTGATGTTTTCTGGGTTTATGGGTTTTTGTTTGTGCTTGACTATGCGCTGGCTTTATGTGAGCATATGGGTATTTGCCTGGTTCCAAGCAGGCACCCATGAGCACATGTGTGTCTGTCTGTGCTTGTGTGACCCTCATGTGCACGCCATAGCAGGACGACTCTTCCCTAATGTGATCACGAGGTCCACAGAGTAGCAGGGTCAAAGGCTTCTCATGCACATGCCAATGCCACTTGCAATTCTGCAGCTTATCAGCCTGGCAGGGGTGAGACCTCACACCAAATGGATATTGAACTAAGGGGACAGGAGTCCGGATGTTGCTCTGCTGTGAGATGCAGCACAGTTGGCCTGATGCAACGTGGACGTAGCATAGCTCAGGGATGCTCCCTTCCCTTGGGAAGCCTTGCTGAGATTCCTGCCAGATGGTGCCGATGGGAGGCTTCAGCCAGAGCCAACTCCCCTTCCCATGGGAGCAGCTTTTAAGCTCCAGTTCTAGTGCTTGGCCCCAGTCGGAGGTACGTCTCCCACCTTGAGCAGATTTTTGCTCCTTCAGGGAGCTGCCAGGCAGAGTCTTTTGGGGAAGTGCCCTGGGGGGTCAAAGACGCCCAGGGGGAATGCAAAATACAGCAGTTAGTGTCTGATGATAAAACGATTATGGAAATGACCATAACCCACTGCTATGTGGCGAGGTTTTGGTAATGGTGGGGAGGTTGCCGGGGTGGCGTCTGTGAGAAGAGCCCAGGCACTGCCCCCATGTCTGACAGAGCCAGTTCCATCCAGCTCCCAAACGGGCTCAATGCTGGCCAAACCTGAGCCTATCAGCAGCACTGGTAGTGCCTCCGTGAGAACATATTTAAGAAAGGGCAAAACACCACACGGGACGTGTGGAATGAAGAAAACGAAAGTGTCAGAGAAAATCCTGCAAACAGTAAGGTCAGGGAAGGAGGAGAATGGAGGATGTGCTTCAGGTGACGGTGCAGAGATTCCCAGGCAGCCTTTGGGAAACATCGTGGTGGAGCAGATAGCCACATTGCAGCCTATGGAGGCCCCCACTGTGGAACTGTGGCCCCTGGAGGACACACGCTGGAGCAGGTCTTATTCTGAAGGACTGCAGCCTGTGGACAGGACCCACACTGGACCGGACATTGAAGCGGACTTCATGGGAAGGGCTTACGCTGGAACAGGGAAAAAGAGTGAGGAGAAAGGGGCAGCAGAGAGGAACTGTTGTGTACTGACCACAACCTGCATTCCCCACCACACTGCGCTGGATGGGGAGGGAGGAGATAGAAGAGTCGGGAATGAAAGAGTGAAGCTGAGCCTGGGAAAAAGAGGTGGGGGTGGGGTGAAGGTATTCTAGGGTTTTTCTGGTCTGTTTCTCACCATCCTACTCTACTGGTAAATGGCAATAAACTAAATTAATCTTCCACAAGTTGAGTCTGTTTTGCCCGTGACGGTAGCTGGTAACCGCTGTCCCTGTCTTTGTCTTGACCCACGAGATTTTTCACGTATGTCACAACGAATGACAAAATCAAATAGCTCCTTTTATAAGGTAGAATGGAAAGAGGAATACAGATGTTGAACAATTGTGACATCTCTTCTCATGCTGGGAAACTTATATTTGTGCAACACCTCGTGGAGCCCTGATACATTTTCCCAAGGCACCCTGCGCAGACCCTGACCGTGGAGAGGTTCCTCCTCCCTCTCATATGGAGGTGCCATTTATTTTGTGGAACAAACAAAAGCATGTGTCTTCTCCTGACAGGCTGGGTCGTTATCTCTGTCATAGCACCCACTGGTGTGCAGCAGAGGCCAGCATGGGGCACTCCAGCAGATTCCCTTACACGGGTACTCATGCCAACGTGTGGGCTTCTCAAGCCTTAAGTGCAAGGCCCAGTCAAGAAGACATGGCTTTCTCCAGCTCACTAACTCCTTGAGTACAGTGTCTTCCACAAGGCTCCTGATACGGTGCACAGAGTGGGTTCCACTGAAATGCTTGGGGAGCTCCTCTGTCCTCGGGAGCAGGTCGCAGCTCGGTAGGGCATGTGCAGCCAAGGAGATTTTGTTGCTGGCTCAGGAGATCTGTGGTCCACAACCTGAGAGCATTGCACAGTGAGGTGCATAGAAATGCTGTAGCATGGCAGGAGGTTTACTGTCAAGGGTCTATCTTCCAGTCACTGCTGTGCTGCTCCTCAGAGCTGCTGGGGAATTTGGCACCTGAGCTTTGAGCATGACAATAAGGAGAGAGCAAAAGCAAAGTTAAGGATGACAAGGATTTCAATGTTTGTGAGCAGAGAGGGTTTACTCAACCTTCTGCGTGCCCTTCACTGCTGAAGACAAAGCCTGTTCAAGGCTATGACCAGCAGTTATCAGCTGGGCTGGTACAATGTTCCAGGAGATCTGGGGGGACTCAAGACATAGGTCAAGAAGAATGGCAAGAAATACATGGATGTACCTGCCAGATATGGCTTGACTGCCAGAACCGAAGGCTTCTCACATCCTCTCCAACATACTGCTCTCCATCACGCTGGTCTTCCTTCCTTGCCAGAAAACTGCAGTGTCTTTGGAGAAATGACAAACAGACTCTAGAAGTCTAGCCCTCCCGCTGGAAGTGTCCGAGCCGCTGAGCAATCAGGCAGCTTCACCAGTGTGCTGAGGTGCCTGCTCAGAGGGCTCAAGGCAGCAGACGTATGGTGGGCTCACAAGCCCTGGGGCCAAATGTGCACTCCGAGCGAACGTGCCTCAGTGCTTGTGCTGGGTTGGCCCCACGGACAGACATGCCTCTTCCCCCTTCCGAGTCTCTATGTCCCTCGTTATCACAGCAGGTTATAACAAATCAGTCCCTTTGCTGAGGCAACATGCAGGTCATCAGCATAGCGGCTCCCATTCTCAGCTTTCCTCCCACAGGGCATTCACTCTGCCCATAGCTGTAAATCTTCCACCAGGTCCAAGGTGCACAAGCGCAAACGCCGGTTGACAACATTCGTCTGAGGGAAGAAGCTGTGGGAGAAAGAGAATGCTCCTTAACGCACAGATACCAAGCAGGAAAAAAGCATGTGACTGATAAACACTCATGGCACTTGTAAGTACCACAGGTGTTGCAAAACCAAAGAGACCTTGGCTGGCTTCCAGATAACCACCTAGATGCTTTCTCACTCTCCCTCCTCAACAGGACAGGAACTAGAAAGTAAGGTGAAAAAGATCATGCGTCGAGACAAAGACGGAGGGATTACTTACCAATTACCATCACAGGCAAACAAGACCTCACTCGGAGAAGATTCATTTAGCTTATTACCAATGAAAAACAGAGCAGGGCGGTGAGAACACAGCCAAACAATTCCTAAAACACCTTGCCGCCATCCCCACCTCTTTTTCACAGACTCAACTTCCCTCCTTCATTCACAGCTCTTCATTTCCTCCACTCTTAACCAGTGCAGTGGAAAGCTGAAAGGACGTTGTGGTCATTACACAACAGGTCCGTTCTGCATAACGAGGGACTTTTCCTGACCCACACATGAAAAGGCAGCAGGGTTTTAGCGGTTTGCCATAAATCACGTATCCCTGCCTTCAGAGACAAAGGCACTCAGACTAAGTTTCTTAGGGGACGATATGGAAGTTCTTGTGCTTGAACACCAAGGGGGTTTGATTCAAACTTCTTTGACACCAGGCTCTTTGACTCCCCTTTGCCATGCACGTAGTCTGTCCTATATCTCACAGCAAAGCAACACATAGACCCCTGTCCCCTCAGTTGAATACCCATTGGGTGCAAGGTCTCAGCCCCGGCCTCACTCAGCACCAGGCTGATGAGCTGCAGAAGTACATCCGGCATTGGCCTGGACACAAGGAGCCTGCGTCCCATCCCAGTCACCAGCAACATTGCCTCATAAGCAGATACATTCAGTGATAATGTCCTGCATAGGCGGGCAGGCTTTCCTGGCCTTTCTCGCTGTACATAAAGCAAGAAATGGAGGGCACAGGAGGCAGAGACTGCATTTCAGTTCTCCGAGCACCCCTCTGCCAAGACAAAGGAAGCAACATTCAGCTGTAGATGGGCACCTGCTGGCAAGGGCAATCTGCTACTCTGCGGTGCTCATGGACACACCAGGGGAGAGTGTGTCTGCGCTCTGGCCTGCAGATGACCTCATGATGAGGGTCACACAAGCACAGACAGACACACATGTGCTCATGCGTGCCTGCATGGAACCATGCAAAGAGCTGTGTGCTCATATAAATCCCAGAAAACCTCAGCAGCTGTGGACTCTGCTGAGGAGATGCTGAGGGCCACACTGGCACAACAGGCCTCACAAGTACCCCGGGGAAGGACCGGGCCCAGACATGCTCGTGGTGTTGCCTGGGGACACGCAGAGACTGCAAAGAGAGGGGATGAGGGAAACAAGCCCAGCAAAGTTATACGGAGAGCACTGTTAGTGTTGCAGTAGGGTCAAAGCCTGCCAGCAGAAGCCCACCCCCGTGCAACAACAAGTGACCATCAGAGAGAGATGGGGCAAGCAAGAGAAAAGGATGCAGCAAGTCCTCTCACGTGGGAGTCCTTGCGGACTTGGATGAGAAACATGAGAACGGTGCCCATTTCCTGACAACTTTGCCACAAACAAGCCCACAGGAATGACCCAGGTGCACACCACTGACCAGCACAGGATGCCATCAGCACTTGAGCTGAGTCTTCTGCCTGCGCTGACGTGTTTCTGCCCCGGAAATCCTCGGGCCTCCCATCCCGGTACTGACAGAAGCCTGCATATGGGAAAGCACGTGGCATCAGCCAGGAAATGAAAAGGCAGCAGGGCAGGAAACCAGGACACAGCCCACGCCATTAGCTGGGATGTTTTGCATTTGACATGACAGAAAATTATTACTTCCACAAAGGGCGCCTCTGGGCCTGGGGCAGTGCCGGACTACTATAAAAGCAGCCCAACTCTCTGCTCTCTCATCCACTTCTCTCGCCTCCTCCTCCTTGGGAACCAGGTGAGTGTGCAGCCTCTTCTCCTCCTCCATCAAGACCAGGTCTTTCCTCGATGTATGTCCCAGCTGAGAGGGGCTGTCCTAGCTCAGGGCTGGGAGTTACTTCTCATGGGAGAGGGGAGGGGAGAGAAGGTCTTCCACAGAGACAAGCTAGGATTTAGTAGAGGTGGCTCGTGGGCCTTGAGTTGGGCAGCACTGGCTGCGCCGGGAGGTGCCTTGGCTCCACTGTAGCTGGGTGCAGTGCTGCTTCTCATGTGTCCCCATTTTCTGCTTCCCCCTGCCCTCTCTCTCCCAGGTGTACTTCTGGCCGAGGGACATGTCCTGCAACGACAAGTGCCGGCCCTGCCAGCCCTGCCGGCCCTGTGAGCCCTGCCTGCCCTGCCTGCCCTGCCAGCCCTGCCAGCCCTGCCAGCCCTGTGGCCCGACCCCGCTGGCCAACAGCTGCAACGAGCCCTGTGTCAGGCAGTGCCAGAACTCCACCGTCGTCATCCAGCCCCCTCTCGTGGCGGTGACTCTGCCCGGACCCATCCTCAGCTCCTACCCACAGAACACCATTGTGGGATCCTCCACCTCCGCTGCTGTTGGCAGCATCCTCAGCTGTGACGGAGTGCCCATCAACTCTGGGTGCTGTGACCTCTCCTGCATTACCAGCTGCTACTGTGGCAACAGATGTCAACCCTGCTAAACCTACTGGCAATATCCCCTGGCAAGAACTTCTCCAGACCTCAGAACATGGTGCTGGACTGGAGATAGAGCTTCGAGGCATTGCATTTAGAGATTCGGGCCCTTGTCTCCTTCTTCCACTCTCTTCTCTCTCTTCCTTACCTTTTCTGTTGCCATCTCCCAATGCCAGCCTAGCAGGGCCCTATTGCTCACCCTCCCTCGGCAGGGCAGACTGATGGACACCCTGCAGAAGCCTCACCACAACTTAGTGGCTGCCCCTGGTGCTCCCTTGTGAGCCACCTCCTTTTCTGCTTTGGACTCATTAAAGTTTTACTGCATCCAAGCCTGGGCCTCTGAGTTCTCCTTCCTTTGATGGCAAACTTTGCCGTCTGCTCAGGAAGAAATGTGGCTTTCTGGAGAGGATTAGGTTGAGTGCAAAAGAGGACCCTTCCTCGTTCCCAGACGAAGGAGAGGGTAGGACTCACTGCACTGGGCAGTCTTTTGTGCCCTGTCCCTTGGAGATGACGAAGACATTCCTGGCTACTCCACAGCCAATGGCATCAGTCCTTCCAACCTTGCCTCATCTCTTCCCACGTGGGCCTGGAGCACTGTGCCCCAGAGCATCTTCTGCGAATGGGGAGCCCAACCCCTGAGCTCATTGCTATGGGTGGCCAGTGGATGAGGTCAGCAGTCCCCCAGCTTCTTGGCAAAGGGATTTGCTCTAACTCTTGGTGGGGCTGTGCTTGGGGAGGACGCTAGAATAAACGATGGCTCCAAAGAGCAGTAGGAGTGGGGATATGGAGACAGTGATACTTGCGGACAGCCCAGAGCCTCATCTCCACCTTCCATGCGCCTCCATTACGTGATCTGGGGTCCATGGCTGCTCTGTGGTACTTTGTCTCCTCCAAACCTGGGGCAGCTTTCCCCGGCCGATAAGGTTGCACCACTGCCAGATGCCAGCTCTGCTTTGGAACGGCTCTGTGCAAGAGCAGTTACCCTCTGCATCCCCACCGGACCATTGTGGTGACAGTGGGACATATTTCTGTGCTCAGCAGCTTCTCTGATCTGTCTCTGCTGGGCCATTCTCAGCCCTCTTGTGTTGGCTGGTATTCTGGGGCACCAGCTGGACCCAAACCCTTGGCATACCAGAGGCCTTGGCAAGGAGGAGATGCTGAGGCAGAAGGCCAGCCATGCACATCTGAAGCTCTGGAGACTGCCTTCCCCAGAGGAAGAGGTGCGGTTCAGGCAGAGGGTATTTGTGCCTGGAGGCTCAGTTAGGGGAACCTTCATCTGCCTCCTGGCCATGCAATACTGAAGTGAGATGATGAAGTTGCTGAGGCACTGACCCCATCTTCCCTGTTGCTAGGGGCTGTGCAAGCCCAGCTCTGCAAGCACTAAGTGTCACAAAAGCACCTGTTCCCTGCATATCCCTGCAGGAAATGCCCACTTTCTGACCAGTGTGACACCATCTACAGGCAGGTGGTAACTGGGAAGATGGCAGCAGTGCACATAGCATCCCCACTGCACCTTGGGCTCTCTGCGGTCCAGTCACCCCTCTGCTTTCTCATGGCTTCGCTCAGGTGTTCATCTTCCCTGTCCAAATGGCACGTGGGTGCACTATAAATGTCAACAATTGGGTATGCTTTTCAGTGATACTGCAAAATTTCTTTTCAGACCTTGTCCCTCAGCCCCATGTAATGCTCTAAATCCTGGCATCCCTTGGGCATCTGTGGTCTTCTGGGTGCAGCAAAGGAACGCCTGAAGGTCCTGTTGGGCTCAAAAGGACTGCTCAGGCATGCAGCACCCCAAGGACCATGTGAGGTCCCCCTCCTGCTCTTCCTGCCCACAGTTTGGCGCAGAGACTCCATCTTTGTCCATCACTGACATAGGCAGTGCCTCTGTGGGAACGTATTTAAGAAGGGGAAAAAACTGTTACACAAGAGCAGCTTGGAGAGAGGAGTGGTGAAGACCATGGTGTCCTCCTGCAGCTCATGGATATCCATGGTGGAGCAGATATCCACCTGCAGCCCATGTAGAACTTAATGCCAGAGCAGGTGGCTGTGCCCTGAAGGAAGCAGTGACCCCGTGGAGAACCCACGCTGAAGCAGGCTCCTGGCAGGAACCGTGACCCTGTGGAGAGGAGTCCATGCTGGAGCAAGTTTTCTCACGGAACCTGTGGCCCCGGGGAGGACTCAAGCTGGAGCAGTCTGTGAAGAAGTGCAGCCCATGGGAAGGATCCACACTGGAGACGTTCATGGAGGACTCTCTCCCATGGGTGGGATTCCACCATGGATCAAGGGAGCAGCATGAGCAGGAACGAGGGGCAAAGATGGCGCGTGATGAACTGACTGTTACCCCCGTTCCCTGTCCCCCAGTGCTGCTTGGGGCGAGGCGGTAGAGGAGTCGGGAGTGAGGCTGTGCCCAAGCAGAAGGGAGGTGTTTCACATTTGTTCTTATTTCTCATCACCCTACCCCATAGTTAATTGGCAATAAGTTATTTTCCCCAAGACAACTCTGTTTTGCCCATGATGGTAATTGCTGAGTGACTTCCCTGTCGTCATTTCAACCCAAGAGCCCTTTGCAATACTTTCACTCATTGTCCACTTGAGGAAGGGGAGTGATAGGATGGTTTTGTGGGTACCTGTCATCCAGTCAAGGTCAACGCATCACAACCTCAAAAGGTCATCAGCTCCAATCTTTCATGGGAAAGGGAGCCTAGAGGAGATTATCTACTTCCCTGTCCAATCACATCTTGAAAACTTTCATCTATGGGGACTCTTTCATCAATGGGTCATCTCTGGGGGGGGTTGTTCCAGTGAATGGTTGTTCTTATGGAAAAACCAGCCCTGCTGCTCTCTGGCAGAACTCGTTTAACCCAGATGAAGGTCTGACCATGCCTGGGCTGTGGTGTGGGTAGTAGAGCAGAGCAGAGCAGAGAGGACCTGGCAGACTTCAGACTGACATTTCTGGGCTGCTGGAACTGACCATTGCCATGAAATGGCTGATTCCCACTGCAAGTCATTGTATGTGTGGTAACTCCTGGGTGCATTGGTTTCTTAATTGCCTCCTTCCTAATTGCCTACTTCAAATGCCCAAGGTGCCTGTTAGCTATAATGTAGAGTGTGGGTGGAAATTTCATCATGTGTGATTGGGATGAGGAGGGAACGCTGGGTGAGAGCTGCCAATGTCGTTGCCCAAGGGAGCGAAGCTATGGTTCGACAGCCGCTTGCATGAGCATCCCCCAGGAGCAGTTAGCTCATTTGTGAAAACTTGAAATTAATTCAGCGTGGTGTCAAGTGAAGGGCCCACAGCTGTCGCTTTGTCTTCAGGGGAAGCAGCCTGGCATGGGCTGGATGGAAATCCATCCCTGCTGGGTTTGACGCATTTCTGAGACAAATCTCTTCCTCATGAAGAACCACGAGCAAGCTCTGAAACTGGGCTGCTCATCACCAGCATGCCAGCATGTAGCCACGGATTACTGAGACTCCCGGAGCCTCGAGTGAAGCCCAGTGTCCCAAATCCAACTCCATCCCAGCCATAGCGGCCCAGGAGGCCCTGGGCTTCTGCCAGAACATGGGGTAGGAAGTATTGTCCAACATCGCTACTGTCCCTGCTTTGATCCAGGGTATTGCTGTCTCTTAGGGCTGGAAACAGACACCATACATTGTGCGTTGTGCATTGTGCCCACAGCTTGGCCTACACGACCTGACGTGATTTCTCCCAGGGAGAAGAAGTAGCAGGATCTCCTGATTTAGAGAAAGAAGCATTAGACAGATGGGGAGAGGGTTTACCTGCCGACCTGGGGTCAGTTGTTCGGGAAGAGGAGCCACTCATGCCAGGAAGCTGTGCAGCCGGTATCGGAACCACGAGGCCTGACCTATTTGTTAGAGCAAGCGGTGCTGGGCATCAGGGAACGCTACCTGGGTCGTATTCAAAAGTGTGACAAGAAAGAGTGAAGTCTAATGCTCGCAGTCCCCGCACTGCAATTCTCTGTCGCTGGGTATTTGATGCAATGTTTAGGGAAGCAGGGCTTGACAGCGATGGCTGCCAGGCTTCCTTCCCCATCTTGGGGAAAAGCAGCCCTGCCCTTCCGCGTGGTAGGAGCTCAGAGGTCAGAGACTCAGGCCCAGTTCCAGGGCAAGAATTAACTCCCTGCCCAGCATGGAAGAAATCACCTTCCATCATCCCTGCCCAAGCCCTGGACACTAACAGATCACCCTGTTCCCCCAGCACAGCTCAAGCCTAGCAGTGAGAGCCTCTGCCTCACCAGGGCAAGCGGTTCTTTGACCCAAAACCACACAGCACCTCGAGAAAATGAAAGGCTCCCGTCCACAGAGGAAATGGTGTCTCTGGCATCTAGCCTTTGTGGGACAATCCCCTGAGGAGCAGTCTCTCCTTTCCTGCCTGAGACCTGAGCAGAAGCAGCAGCTGACCAGTAGTTCCACCTGCTGACCCGGGGTCAGTCATTAGGGAAGAGGAGCCACTCATGCCGGGAAGCTGTGAAGGAATCATGGAAGAACACGTACCTGAACAGTCAGTACCCGGCAGCCCGTGGTGAAGCCCATGGTGAAGCCCATGGTGAGGCAGGCTGTGCCCCTGCAGCCATGGAGCTCCATGGTGGAGTAGATTTCCACCTGCAACATGGGGAGGACCCCACGCCAGAGAAGGTGGACCCCAAAGGACGCTGTGACCATGTGGGCAGCCCATGCTGGAGCAAGCTCCAGGCAGGACCTGTGGTCCCGTGGAGACAGGAGCCGAGGCTGGAGCAGGTTTGTTGGCAGGACCTGTGACCCCGCGGGGGACCCAGGCTGGAGCCCTCTGTTGATGAAGGATGGCACCCCGTGGGGGGACCCAGGCTGCAGCAGTTTGTGAAGAAGGACTCACATTGGAGAAGTCCGTGGAGGACTGTCTCCCCTGGGAGGGTCCCCACACTGGAGCAGGGGCAGAGGGTGAGGAGTCCTCTCCCTGAGGAAGGAGACAACGTGTGATGAACTGACCACAACCCCCATTCCCCATCCCCCTGCGCCGTTCAGAGGGGAAGGAGGTAGAAAATTGGGTGTGAAGTTGAGCCCAGGACGAAGGGAGGGGTGGGGGAAAGGTGTTTTAAGATTTGGATTGAGTTCTCATTATCCTACTTTGATTTTGATTGGCAATAAATTAAAGTACTTTCCCCAAGCTGAGTCTGTTTTGCCCGCAACGGTAATGGGTGAATGATCTCTCCCCGTCCTTATCTTGACCCACAAGTTTTTGTTACATTTTCTTTCCCCTGTCCAGCTTTGAAGGAGAGTGATAGTGTGGCTATGGTGGGCACCGGGCGTCCAGCCAGGGTCAACCCACCGCAGCCTCACTGCAAACACCTGCATGTTTACTCCTTTGAGGAGGAAAACCCAGCTAATACCTCCTTTCAGCCTCCCTTCAGGTTTTGTCCGCTTCCACCACAGCTGCTCTCCAGAGCCAGCTCTTTGCCCCCCAATACGTGGGCATTCCCAAAATGTGTGCGTTCCCAGAGTGCGCTCTTTGCGGGTCCTCAATGTGCCCACAGGGGTAGACTAGCCCCCAGTGAGGCAACCAGCCATTTTCTGTTGGGCAGAGAAACCAGCATGGACTTGGGGACCGAGGGACTGCCCCCAGCCAAGTGATGCTGGTTCCCTGGCAAAGAGAGGCACGAAAAGGAGCGCGACAGCAAAGCAGGTTTGAACGGAGAATCTCCACCACTCTCTGACAGGTCTGGCTCACATACTGAGGGTTTAGCTGAACCCCAGGGCTTTTCCCTCGCTAGGCAGGTTTGCCCTCCTTGGGCCACGAGGTAAAACATGAGGGCAGTAAGGGCTTCTGCCAGCAGCAGCTCCTTTCTCCGGCTCTGGTCATTAACTGGAAACCGACAGAAGAGAAACAACAGGAGCAGCAGCTAGCATAGTGCTCTTAAGCGTTTGCTCCAACGTTCCACCTATTCTCAGGGCAGGGGATTCGTGAGCCTGTTGCTGCTTGGGGATTTGGCAGCCTGCAATAGCTCCCCGCCAGATCCCGTCTCCCCTTGAACACGTTAGGCTTTTTGGACCCTTTTGTTCAGGCAAGGCTCTTGGTCTGGACCGAGCTGCAAAAAGTCACGCTGGAATGTGCCTCACAGCATTTCTCCCTACTACTTCCCAGGCTGGAGAGACAGAGACCTAGCCTCTCCACAGTTCCTGGGGAACCTTCCACACCTTTCTGTGCAATGCAGCCTGCTTCATTCCGAGCTGAGTATCTGTACACTCCGACACATGCAGGAGGGGAGAACTTCCTGTATGTGGTATCGGCCTGTGTCCAACTGCTCTTTCACAATATCTGCGTATTAACAGTGCATGCAAGAATGCTTGGTATCTGCAAAAGAAAAGCGCAGAGTAGTCTTACTATTATCTTTATATATCCATTGCCTCTGATATGTCTGAGATGATTTGCTGGGTCCTACACAACCTCCCTGCTCCTCTGCCATGGAGAGGCCCTCTGGAGAGATAATGGACTAGTGGTTAAAGCATTCCTCCCACTGAAAGAAATTAAACATCCTCCTTTGCTGTTCCCCAGGCTTCTTACGGCCAGGGCCAGGATTTTCAGCATGGGGCCGTTCCTGCTTGTGCAGTCCGGCCACAGCTGCTCTTTTCTTTCTCTGAAGAAGTTCAGGCCAGATCTCCAAAGGGACTGTAGAAGTGTCATGAGCAGTTAATGCAGGCTGCGGTCACGCAAAAGGCATGAAGGAGGACATTGGAAGCCTCCTTCACTCTGACTGACCTGGAGACCTCCGCTATGTCCGCTATCCCCCAGCAGAGGAGAAGCATCCCTCACGATCTTCTGCCACCCACCTCTATGCCAGACATAAGTGCCTGCACCCACCCCTGCAGAGGCAGGGGGAGGGACCTGATACTTGTCATGAACGGGTGATCTAGATCGCTTAAAGAACCTCCATCAACGGTATTAGCAAAAGTGGTTTTAATATGAAGTTGTAAAAGTGCCACTCAGCCAAGTTCGATGGCAGGGTTCACTCTGTCACTGTATGGCACAGTCATTTGAACAGTGATTCAAAACTACCATGGCACAATCCAAGTTACCAAGACAAAGTCAAAGTTGCCATACTGCAAGGTTATGCGCGGTATCGGTCGCTTACCAAAGATGTGCCGTTGCTAAAAGGTCTCTCTGCCTCGAAGGGCAACCTTGAGAGGTGTCCCATCCCAAGGGGAGATCATCGCCATGCAGCCAGGCTGCTCCGCCAAGAGAGCTCAGAGAAGGCTCACTTAGGCTGTCATTTTTATGGAATAAAGTGGTTGCCTTGTAGTCCAGTTGCATGCGATGGAAAAGGTATGCATGAGAGTCCGTGTGCCCAGAACTTTCTTTGTTCCTTGGTAAGTGAGTCTTGGAAAAGCCATCCGCTCTTCGCGTGTTAATCGCATGATCGGTGTTCCAAGCTCAGACGCGTCGATGCTCACTGTGTCACTCTGCTCCTTTGTGGGCTTTTCAGAGAACAGATTAAAACCAGGGGAGTTCTTGGCCTTTTACAGTTAGGCCCTTACGTCCTTTGGAGCCTGTAGGAAACTACCGCTACTTTGGGTAGGGGGTCGAGTGCATCCGTCACATCACGCACCTGTGTCTGCCTTGCTCCAGGGACTGCCTGGACAGAGACAGGAGCGGGCGCAGACAGAACACCTGAACCCAGGTGTCTGTCAGTCTCTCCCCACAGCTGCACTTTGTCTCCTTTCTCCCCCCAGACAGAGGACGTTCCTCAAGAGAAGGATCCCTGCTGCAGAAACACCTGTCCAGAGACAGACACAGCCCCTCACTCCAGCAGGAGGATGACACGCCAACACAGCCCTATGCAATACAAACAGCCCTTCTCTGCCCTTTCACATATGCACGTAAACAAGCTCTGGCAGCCTGTGCTACCCTGACCTCAACTCTCCACGACCTAGGCAAGCACCGTGACAACATCTTTTTAACCCCTTCCCGTGAATGCCAGGAGTAGTCAGCGCGGAGCACTCCTTTACCGCGCTGCTAGGGGCCTTTGCTAGCACAGTGAACAGGAGCTGCAAAGTTCCAGCGGTCAGCACAGCAGCTCCCCGTCACAGCCCCCCTTCCGCATAGCCTTCAGGATGGCGTTGTGCAGCTGAGGTTGTGGCAGGAGAGATGGGAAGCCCAGCTGACACAGGGGACTGGGATGAACCTTTCCCGTCTACCTCTGGCGTCAGTCAGGTCGTGTGCGACTTCGGGCCTGGAAAGGGGACACAGAGCTCTTACAGCAGCTGGGCTCTGGGGCTGCAGGCAGGGAGATTCGGGTAGGTCTGACTACTGCTTATCTGATTAAATTACCAGCAGTGGGGACAGAGGTCCCTGCTTCTCTGGCATTCAGAAAAACTCCCTAGATTTGGCAGCTGGAGGGTCTTTGAGCGGCCAGCTGCAGGCTGCTTTCCTGCTCCACCAAGGAGGCAGAGTGTCTCCTGGACACGGCCAGCATACAGGCAACGCCAGCGTGTCGTGGCTCCTGGAGTCTCTCCTGACCCGGACGGCCATGAAGACGGTGTCTGTCCTCCTTGAGGGGGAGAGGTATTTCCCAAATATCTTTGGGAGAAAGACGGGGAGAGAAGTCGCGGTGCCCTGAGTGCACCCTCAAGGGTGCAGGGCTGAGAAGTGAGAGCAGCTCTGGAGAGACAGGTTGGGCAGCGCTGGAGCAGTGCCTCCTCAAGGGGCAGGCACAGGGGTTGCGCTGGACTGCAGCACAGCCCTGGGGAGCTCTGGGCAGGAAGCCGTTGGGGTGTTGGGGTGGAAATTGAGGTCACTGTTCCTGTGTGCTGGTCATGAAGGAAACCCAAATTTCCTGGTGGCCAGGGGCTGGTGTTGCTGCTGTGCCCTGACGTAGGCATTTCACAGAATCACAGACTTGCTGAGGTGGGAAGGCACCTCTGGTGACCACCTGGTCTGATGCCCCGGCTCAAGCAGCATCAGCTAGAGCATGTTGGCTAGAACTATGTCCGGACGTGCTTCGACTATCTCCACGGGTGAAGTGTCCACGGCCTCTGAACTACCTGTTCCGGTTTTTGAAGCGCAACGGATTTTCTTTGTGTTCAGGTGGAATGGTATGTGTTTTAATTTGTGCCCATGGCCTCTCATTCTGCCAGTGGACAGTACTTGGAAGCAGCTGGCTCTGTCTTCTTCATTCCCAACCATTGAGACTTTATACGCGTTGGTCAGGGCCCCCTTGAGCCTTCTTTCTATATGCCTCTCCTTTGCACGGGGAGGGTTGGAGCCCACCTCCTGGAGACAGGGGCAGGCATGGTAGACCCACTTGGGCCTTGTGTCCACCACAGTCCCCTGCGCTGCCCCACGGCTAGAGAAGCCAGAAGGTCTCCACTTCCTGGTCCCCCTGCTGCCTGGTCAGGAGGGGACACATCAATAGGAATGGTGGAGACCTTGGGGTGGCAGACTGAAGGCGTCAGGGAGGAATCTGACTGGCAGAGGGAGAGGATGGGCCCTACGCGCATGGCCCCAGGCTGATGCCACACGCCTGCTTCCCTACACCCCTACGAAAGCTGAGGGGTTTCTGCTTCCGCCTAGCTGAGGGGAGCAGCGGAGGCAGCACAGTGTCTCACCTTGCCCTTTTCAGGGTAGGTGTCTGCCAGGACCCAGAGGGGTGCAGCTTCTCTTGCTCTCTCAGTGCAGGAGAAAGCTGTGGAGCTGGTGAAGAGTTAGGGCCAGGATGCAACAAATATAGGTAGTGGTGCCTCCAGGACTGAAAGCCTCCTGGGAAAGGGAGGCTGGCGGCAGCCTGGAAACACTGGCAACAGCCAACTGGACTTGGCAGGAATCCCACTGGGGGAGTCAGAGCATGCAGCTGCAGCTTCTCCAGGTGAAAGACTTCATCTATCAAATGGCAAACCGTTTTGCCAGGATTCTTGCTTTTATGGAAAAGCTTTTCATAGCAGAGCCAGTGGGTGGTGTCCCCTGTGTGGTGATGCCAGCAGATGCTGGACTTCCCCTCACCTTCCCCAGGCCATGGGGCCCTGGAGCTAGGTCATCTGCTTCTCAGCTAAGGTCAAGTGGTAGGGAACAACTGTTTCCAAGAGTCCCTCATTAGGGGCTTGAAGGGGGAGCTTATGCCATGGCTGGATTCCTACAGTACTGCTGGTGGGAGGGATGCGCAGCCCTTCCAGAGTTGGTGCCATTTGTTGGTGCCATTTTCTGGTGCCATTGGCTCCAGCCCTGATGTCCACCAGCTTCCTCCTCCTGGCCTCACCAGGCTCCGGTCTCCTTTTCCCATAACTCCTGGCTCTGTCATGGCAGAGGACTCCCCCAGCCCCACAAAGCCAGCAGAACCCTGTAACCTCAGAGCTTTCCCATGAGTCATGAGAAAGGACCCTGTGAAACAGCTCAGCCCCTCGCAGCTGCCTGGAGGCAGCATGAAAAGAGTTGGCCTGGCTTCGGGCTTCTCCTCAGTGAGACCTGAGTGCTGTGGCCCTGTCCATGTTCCCTCAGACAGCAAGGGGCTGAGACTGTGTCAGTGCCTCCTCTATAGTGGACGGATGCCACTACGGGCCTTAGGAACTCTTTGGGGCTGGGCGAGAGGTCAGGCACAACTATGTACAGACACGCGCGCACTAATATGTCCAACGCGCACAAGCGTGCACAAAGATATACACAGATTCACAGACACCAGCAAATCTCTGGCACTTAGTCCATGTCTTCTGCCCACACAGATGCATTCCTGAGCCCGAAACCATGTGGCCTCTGATCCCTGCTTGAACTGCACCTTTTCCTCTGGGGAAGGCAGAGGGAGTGCTGACCTCATCCACTGGCCACCCATAGCCATGAGCTCAGGGGTTGGTCTCCTCATTCGCAGAACGTGCTCTGGGGCACAGTGCTCCAGGTCCATCTGGGAAGAGATGCAGCAAGGTTGGAAGGAGTGATGCCATTGGCTGTGGAGTAGCCAGGAATGTCTTCCTCAGCTCCAAGGGACAGGGCACAAAAGATTGCCCAGTGCAGTGAGTCCTACCCTCTCCTTCGTCTGGGAACGAGGAAGGGTCCTCTTTTGCACTCAACCTAATCCTCTCCAGAAAGCCACATTTCTTCCTGAGCAGACCGCAATGTTTGCCACCAAAGGAAGGAGGACTCAGAGGCCCAGGCTTGGATGCAGCACAACTTTAATGAGTCTAAAGCAGAAAAGGAGGCGGCTCACAAGGGAGCACCGGGGGCAGCCACTATGTTGTGGTGGGGCTTCTGCAGGGTGTCCATCAGCCTGCCCTGCTGAGGGAGGGAGAGCAACAGGGCCCTGCTAGGCTGGCATTGGGAGATGGCAACAGAAAAGGTAAGGAAGAGAGAGAAGAGAGTGGAAGAAGGAGACAAGGGCCCGAATCTCTAAATGCAATGCCTCGAAGCTCTATCTCCAGTCCAGCACCATGTTCTGAGGTCTGGAGAAGTTCTTGCCAGGGGATATTGCCAACAGGTTTAGCAGGGTTGACATCTGTTGCCACAGTAGCAGCTGGTAATGCAGGAGAGGTCACAGCACCCAGAGTTGATGGGCACTCCATCACAGCTGAGGATGCTGCCAACAGCAGCAGAGGTGGAGGATCCCACAATGGTGTTCTGTGGGTAGGAGCTGAGGATGGGTCCGGGCAGGGTCACCACCACGGGGGAGGGCTCAATGACAACGGTGGAGTTCTGGCACTGCCTGACACAGGGCTCGTTGCAGCTGTTGGCCAGCGGTGTTGGGCCACAGGGCCGGCAGGGCTGGCAGGGCTGGCAGGGCAGGCAGGGCCGGCAGGGCTGGCAGGGCTCACAGGGCCGGCACTTGTCGTTGCAGGACATGTTTCTCGGCCAGAGCTACACCTGAGAGAGAGAGGGCAGGGGGAAGCAGAAAATGGGGATGCATGAGAAGCAGCACTGCACCCAGCTACAGTGGAGCCAAGGCACCTCCTGGCGCAGCCGGCGCAGCCCAACTCAAGGCCCACGAGCCACCTCTACTAAATCCTAGCTTGTGTCTGTGGAAGGCCTTCTCTCCCCTCCCCTCTCCCATGAGAAGCAGCTCCCAGCCCTGGGCTAAGACAGCCCCTCTCAGCTGGGACATACATCGAGGAAAGACCTGGTCTTGATGGAGGAGGAGAAGAGGCTGCACACTCACCTGGTTCCCAAGGAGGAGGAGGCGAGAGAAGTGGATGAGAGAGCAGAGAGTTGGGCTGCTTTTATAGTAGTCCGGCACTGCCCCAGGCCCAGAGGCGCCCTTTGTGGAAGTAATAATTTTCTGTCATGTCAAATGCAAAACATCCCAGCTAATGGCATGGGCTGTGTCCTGGTTTCCTGCCCTGCTGCCTTTTCATTTCCTGGCTGATGCCACGTGCTTTCCCATATGCAGGCTTCTGTCAGTGCCGGGATGAGAGGCCCGAGGATTTCCGGGGCAGAAACACGTCAGCGCAGGCAGAAGACTCAGCTCACATGCTGATGGTGTCCTGTGCCGGTCGGTGGTGTGCACCAGGGTCATTCCCGTGGGCTTGTTTGTGGCAAAGTTGTCAGGAAATGGGCACCGCTCTTGTGTGTCTCCTTCAGGTGCCCAAGGACTCCCATGTGAGAGGGCTTGCCCCATCCTTTTCTCTTGCTTGCCCCATCTCTCTCTGATGGTCACTTGTTGTTGCACGGGGGTGGGCTTCTGCTGGCAGGCTTTGACCCTACTGCAATGCTAACAGTGCTCTCCGGACAACTTTGCTGGGCTCGTTTCCCTCATCCCCTCTCTGTGCAGTCTCTGCGTGTCCGTAGGCAACACCATGAACATGTCTGGGGCCCGGTGCTTCCCTGGGGTACTTGAGGCCTGTTGTGCCAGTGTGGCCCTCAGCATCTCCTCTGCAGAGTCCACAGCTGCTGATGTTTCCCTGGGTTTATGGTTTTTTGTTTGTGCTTGACTATGCGCTGGCTTTGTGTGAGCATATGGGTTGTTGAATGGTTCCATGCAGGCACGCATGAGCACATGTGTGTCTGTCTGTGCTTGTGTGACCCTCATGCGGGCATGTGCACGCCAAGGCAGGGAGACTCTTCCCTGGTGTGATCATGAGGTCCACAGAGTATCAGGGTCACCTTGACATAAGGTGGTTGCACTGGAATTACAGCTGAATGGTGGTGGCTTGGCCCTGGCAGAGAGGTTCCCAGAGAACAGAGAACGAGCAATGAAATGCAGTCTCTGCCTCCAGTGCCTTCCATTTCTTACTTTGTAAAGGGAGAAAGGCCAGGGAAGCCTGCCCACCTCATGCCGGCCGCTGTCACTGAGTGGGACCCGTTGTCATGCAATGTTGCGGGTGCCTGGGATGTCACAAAGGCTCGTCATGCACATGCCAATGCCAGATGCACTTCTGCAGCTCATCAGCCTGGCAGGGGAGAGACCTCACACCAACTAAGGGGACAGGAAGTCCAGATGTTGCTCTGCTGTGAGATGCAGGACAGTTGGCCTGACGCAACGTAGAGGTAGCATAGCTCAGGGATGCTCCCTTCCCTTGGGCAGCCTTGCTGAGATCCCTGCCAGATGGTGCCGATGGGAGGCTTCAACCAGAACCAACTCCCCTTCCCATGGGAGCAGCTTTTAAGCTCCAGTTCTAGTGCTTGGCCCCAAGCAGAGCTACGTCTCCCAGTGTGACACATCTCTGTGTGTACCTGGCCATGGACCCCACTGATCTCAGTTTGGACCCTGACATGCAGGTGACTTCCCAGCTTGACCCGAGACCTGCCTCGTCTCTGTGAACACACCTGCTGGTCACTGCCGACTACTGAACCCTGATTATTGTCATGAGATATCGTCCTGACCTTGACTCCTTGACTCGCTCACTTGCCTTTCCAGCTTGACCCCAGACGTAACACAAGAACTGGATCCAGAACATGAGCAAGATGACCTAAAAGCCTGTGGACACCTGCAGGTCTGTGATCTTATTGGGCTACTGGAGAAAAGCTGGGATCACTCTCATGTCTGGAGTGTACAGTGGCTGTGCAAAGCAGAAGGCAGAATTGCAACCCTGCACTCCATAAGAGCAGACTTTTGCTCCCTCGGGGAGCTTGCAGGCAGAATCTTTTGGGAAAGTGCCCTGGGGGGTCAAAGAGGCCCAGAGGGAATGCAAAATACAGCAGTTAGTGTCTGATGATAAAACGATTATGGAAATGACCATAACTAGCTCTATCTGCTCAACTTGCTGGAGACATGAAAAGGACCGACCGAGGACGTTAGATGGCTGTATTTTCAGAGCAGTTCTTTCCAAATCTTTAAGCATGGCTAATCATATCATTTCTCTTAAGATCCTGCAAAATTACAACCACCCCTTATTGAAACCTGAATTGCGGTTTTTCTGTTCAATTTTTGATTAATCTACATTTGCTTTGTAGATTAATACTGCCTTGTACCCACTGCTATGTGGCGAGAGTTTGGTAATGGTGGGGAGGTTGCAGTGGTGGCGTCTGTGAGAAGATCCCAGGCACTGCCCCCATGTCTGACAGAGCCAGTTCCATCCAACTGGGCTCAATGCTGGCCAAACCTGAGCCTATCAGCAGCACTGGTGGTGCCTCTGTGAGAACATATTTAAGAAAGAGCAAAACACCACAAAGGACATGTGGAATGAAGAAAAAGGAAAGTGTCAGAAAAAATCCTGCAAACAGTAAGGTCAGGGAAGGAGGAGAATGGAGGATGTGCTTCAGGCGACGGTGCAGAGACTCCCAGGCAGCTTTTGGGAAAGACCATGGTGGAGCAGATAGCCACATTGCAGCCTATGGAGGACCCCACTGTGGAATGGGGCGGCAGAGAGGAACTGTTGTGTACTGACCACAACTTGCATTCCCTACCACCCTGCGCTGGATGGGGATGGAGGAGATAGAAGAGTCGGGAATGAAAGAGTGAAGCTGAGCCTGGGAAAAAGAGGTGGGAGTGGGGTGAAGGTATTCTAGGGTTTTTCTGGTCTGTTTCTCACCATCCTACTCTACTGGTCTATCTTCCAGTCACTGCTGTGCTGCTCCTCAGAGCTGCTGCGGAACTTGGCACCTGAGCTTTGAGCATGACAATAAGAAAAGGAAGAGAGAGCAAAAGTAAAGTTAAGGATGACACAGTTTTCAATATTTGTGGGCAGAGAGGGTTCACTCATCCTTCTGTGTGCCCTTCCCTGCTGAAGACAAAGCCCATTCAAGGCTATTACCAGCAGTTATCAGCTGGGCTGGTACAATGTTCCAGGAGGTCTGGGGGGACTCAAGACATGGGTCAAGAAGAATGGCAAGAAATACATGGATGTACCTGCCAGATATGGCTTGACTGCCAGAACCGAAGGCTTCTCATATTCTCTCCTACATACTGCTCTCCATTCACGCTGGTCTTCCTTCCTTGCCAGAAAAGCTGCAGTGTCTTTGGCGTGGCATCATCTTTTGGGCTCCCGGGTCTCCTTGTCTGGGCTGTCATCAGTGGCTTTAGCAAGGAGGGCACCTTCTGCTGCCACAGTAACTGCTGTCAATGCAGGAGAGGTCACAGCACCCAGAGTTGATGGGCACTCCATCACGGCTGAGGATGCTGCCAATGACAGCAGAGGTGGAGGATCCCACAATGGCGTTCTGCAGCAAGGAGCTGAGGATGGGGCCGGGCAGGGTCACCACGATGGAGGAGGGCTCGATGACAATGGTGGAGTCCTGGCACTTCCTGACACAGGGGTCATTGCAGCTGTTGGCCAGCAGGGTCGGGCCGCAGGGCTGGCAGGGCTGGCAGGGCTGGCACTTGTCTGAGCAGGTGTCGTAGTTTAGCCCCAGCCGGCAACTAAGCCCCACACAGCCGCTTCCTCACTCCACCACGGAGGGATGGGGGAGAGAATCGGAAGAGTAAAAGTGAGGAAACCCATGTTTAGAGAGAAAGACAGTTTCATAGGTAAAGCAAAAGCCGCACACACAGGCAAATCAAAACAAGGAATTCATTCACTGCTCCCCATCGGCAGGCAAGTCTTCAGCCATCTCCAGGGAAGCAGAGCTCCATCACGCGTAATGGTCTTCCTGGGAAGAGAGATGCCGTAACTCCCAGCGTCCCTCCAGCCCTTCCTTCTTCTTCATCCCATCTTTATATACTGAGCACAATGTCATATGGTATGGAATACCTCTTTGGTGAGCCTGGCTCAGCTGTCCCAGCTGTGTCCTCTCCCAGCTTCCCATGCACCCCCAGCCTTCTTGCTAGCAGGGCAGCACAAGAAGCTGGACTGTCCTTGACTGCTTAGCAACAGCTCAAAACATCAGCACGTTATCAATGTTTTCTCATCCCAAATCCAAATCATAGCCTAACACCAGCTTCTATGATGAAAATTAACTCTATCCTGGCTGAAACCAGGACAGCAGGACATATCTCAGGGCTGGTGGTCGACCTAGGAGAGAGGGCATGGAGGGAGCAGAGCACAGGACACCTGAGAAACAGCCTGCAACCTCACCAACAGGAAGCCGAGGCACCTGCCGTGTCGGGAGGTGGAGGCTGTGCAGTGGGGAGCAAGGGCTTCTTTGCCTGACCCCCGCGGGGTTCTTTGGGTAGCAGCCAGGCCCAGGGATGCTCCTGCCTAGCCTGTAGTAAATGCTACCTCAGCCCAGCCTCAGCCTCCCTCCATGACAGAGAAGGAGATTTGAGAGAACCAAGAGAGCAGGTGGTTCTTCTGTGTCATCACTTCTCATGCAGGACCTTTTCTAGCTGAGGCAGAAATGGCTGAAGAAATCAGGTCATCAGCATAGCGGCTCCCATTCTCAGCTTTCCTCCCACAGGGCATTCACTCTGCCCATAGCTGTAAACCTTCCACCAGGTCCAAGGTGCACAAGCGCAAACGCCAGTTGACAACATTCGTCTGAGGGAAGAAGCTGTGGGAGAAAGAGAATGCTCCTTAACGCACAGATACCAAGCAGGAAAAAAGCATGTGACTGATAAACACTCATGGCACTTGTAAGTACCACAGGTGTTGCAAAACCAAAGAGACCTTGGCTGGCTTCCAGATAACCACCTAGATGCTTTCTCACTTTCCCTCCTCAACAGGACAGGAACTAGAAAATAAGGTGAAAAAGATCATGCGTCGAGACAAAGACGGAGGGATTACTTACCAATTACCATCACAGGCAAACAAGACCTCACTCGGAGAAGATTCATTTAGCTTATTACCAATGAAAAACAGAGCAGGGCGGTGAGAACACAGCCAAACAATTCCTAAAACACCTTGCCGCCATCCCCACCTCTTTTTCACAGACTCAACTTCCCTCCTTCATTCACAGCTCTTCATTTCCTCCACTCTTAACCAGTGCAGTGGAATGCTGAAAGGACGTTGTGGTCATTACACAACAGGTCCGTTCTGCATAACGAGGTGTCGTGGTTTAGCCCCAGCCAGCAACTACGCACCACGCAGCCGCTCGCTCACTCCCCCACGGTGGGACGGGGGAGAGAATCGGAAGAGTAAAAGTGAGGAAACTCATGGTTTGAGATAAAGACAGTTTAATAAGTAAAGCAAAACAAGGAATTTGTTCACCACTCCCCATGGGCAGGCAGGTGTTCAGCCATCTCCAGGGAAGCAGGGCTCCGTCACGCGTAATGGTTTCTTGGGAAGACAGACGCCATAACTCCGAACGTCCCTCCACCCCTTCCTTCTTCTTCGTCCCAGCTTTATATATCGAGCATGACGTTATATGGTAGGGAATATCTCTTTGGCCAGCCTGGGTCAGCTGTCCCAGCTGTGTCCCCTCCCAGCTTCCCGTGCACCCCCAGCCTGCTCACTGCAGGCCAGCATGAGAAGCTGGACTGTCCTTGACTAGTTAGCAACAACTCAAAACATCAGCACCTTATCAACATTTTTTTCATCCCAGATCCAAAACATAGCCTCATGCTAGCTTCTGTGAAGAAAATTAACTCTACCCTGGCTGAAACCAGGACACGAGGGACTTTTCCTGACCCGCACATGAAAAGGCAGCAGGGTTTTAGCGGTTTGCCATAAATCACGTAATCCTGCCTTCAGAGACAAAGGCACTCAGACTAAGTTTCTTAGGGGACGATATGGAAGTTCTTGTGCTTGAACACCAAGGGGGTTTGATTCAAACTTCTTTGACACCAGGCTCTTTGACTCCCCTTTGCCACGCACATAGTCTGTCCTATATCTCACAGCAAAGCAACACGTAGACCCCTGTCCCCTCAGTTGAATACCCATTGGGTGCAAGGTCTCAGCCCCGGCCTCACTCAGCACCAGGCTGATGAGCTGCAGAAGTACATCCGGCATTGGCCTGGACACAAGGAGCCTGCGTCCCATCCCAGTCACCAGCAACATTGCCTCATAAGCAGATACATTCAGTGATAATGTCCTGCATAGGCGGGCAGGCTTTCCTGGCCTTTCTCGCTGTACATAAAGCAAGAAATGGAGGGCACAGGAGGCAGAGACTGCATTTCAGTTCTCCGAGCACCCCTCTGCCAAGACAAAGGAAGCAACATTCAGCTGTAGATGGGCACCTGCTGGCAAGGGCAACCTGCTACTCTGCGGTGCTCATGGACACACCAGGGGAGAGTGTGTCTGCGCTCTGGCCTGCGTATGACCTCATGATGAGGGTCACACAAGCACAGACAGACACACATGTACTCATGCGTGCCTGCATGGAACCATTCAACAACCCATATGCTCACACAAAGCCAGCGCATAGTCAAGCACAAACAAAAAACCATAAACCCAGGGAAACATCAGCAGCTGTGGACTCTGCAGAGGAGATGCTGAGGGCCACACTGGCACAACAGGCCTCAAGTACCCCAGGGAAGCACCGGGCCCCAGACATGTTCATGGTGTTGCCTGGGGACACGCAGAGACTGCACAGAGAGGGGATGAGGGAAACGAGCCCAGCAAAGTTGTCCGGAGAGCACTGTTAGCGTTGCAGTAGGGTCAAAGCCTGCCAGCAGAAGCCCACCCCCGTGCAACAACAAGTGACCGTCAGAGAGAGATGGGGCAAGCAAGAGAAAAGGATGTGGCAAGCCCTCTCACATGGGAGTCCTTGGGCACCTGAAGGAGACACACAAGAGCGGTGCCCATTTCCTGACAACTTTGCCACAAACAAGCCCATGGGAATGACCCTGGTGCACACCACCGACCGGCACAGGACACCATCAGCATGTGAGCTGAGTCTTCTGCCTGCGCTGACGTGTTTCTGCCCCGGAAATCCTCGGGCCTCTCATCCCGGCACTGACAGAAGCCTGCATATGGGAAAGCACGTGGCATCAGCCAGGAAATGAAAAGGCAGCAGGGCAGGAAACCAGGACACAGCCCATGCCATTAGCTGGGATGTTTTGCATTTGACATGACAGAAAATTATTACTTCCACAAAGGGCGCCTCTGGGCCTGAGGCAGTGCCGGACTACTATAAAAGCAGCCCAACTCTCTGCTCTCTCATCCACTTCTCTCGCCTCCTCCTCCTTGGGAACCAGGTGAGTGTGCAGCCTCTTCTCCTCCTCCATCAAGACCAGGTCTTTCCTCGATGTATGTCCCAGCTGAGAGGGGCTGTCTTAGCCCAGGGCTGGGAGCTGCTTCTCATGGGAGAGGGGAGGGGAGAGAAGGCCTTCCACAGACACAAGCTAGGATTTAGTAGAGGTGGCTCGTGGGCCTTGAGTTGGGCTGCGCCGGCTGCGCCAGGAGGTGCCTTGGCTCCACTGTAGCTGGGTGCAGTGCTGCTTCTCATGCATCCCCATTTTCTGCTTCCCCCTGCCCTCTCTCTCTCAGGTGTAGCTCTGGCCGAGAAACATGTCCTGCAACGACAAGTGCCGGCCCTGTGAGCCCTGCCAGCCCTGCCGGCCCTGCCTGCCCTGCCAGCCCTGCCAGCCCTGCCGGCCCTGTGGCCCAACACCGCTGGCCAACAGCTGCAACGAGCCCTGTGTCAGGCAGTGCCAGAACTCCACCGTTGTCATTGAGCCCTCCCCCGTGGTGGTGACCCTGCCCGGACCCATCCTCAGCTCCTACCCTCAGAACACCATTGTGGGATCATCCACCTCTGCTGCTGTTGGCAGCATCCTCAGCTGTGACGGAGTGCCCATCAACTCTGGGTGCTGTGACCTCTCCTGCATTACCAGCTGCTACTGTGGCAACAGATGTCAACCCTGCTAAACCTGTTGGCAATATCCCCTGGCAAGAACTTCTCCAGACCTCAGAACATGGTGCTGGACTGGAGATAGAGCTTCGAGGCATTGCATTTAGAGATTCGGGCCCTTGTCTCCTTCTTCCACTCTCTTCTCTCTCTTCCTTACCTTTTCTGTTGCCATCTCCCAATGCCAGCCTAGCAGGGCCCTGTTGCTCTCCCTCCCTCAGCAGGGCAGGCTGATGGACACCCTGCAGAAGCCCCACCACAACATAGTGGCTGCCCCCGGTGCTCCCTTGTGAGCTGCCTCCTTTTCTGCTTTAGACTCATTAAAGTTGTGCTGCATCCAAGCCTGGGCCTCTGAGTCCTCCTTCCTTTGGTGGCAAACATTGCGGTCTGCTCAGGAAGAAATGTGGCTTACTGGAGAGGATTAGGTTGAGTGCAAAAGAGGACCCTTCCTCGTTCCCAGACGAAGGAGAGGGTAGGACTCACTGCACTGGGCAATCTTTTGTGCCCTGTCCCTTGGAGCTGAGGAAGACATTCCTGGCTACTCCACAGCCAATGGCATCACTCCTTCCAACCTTGCTGCATCTCTTCCCAGATGGACCTGGAGCACTGTGCCCCAGAGCACGTTCTGCGAATGAGGAGACCAACCCCTGAGCTCATGGCTATGGGTGGCCAGTGGATGAGGTCAGCACTCCCTCTGCCTTCCCCAGAGGAAAAGGTGCAGTTCAAGCAGGGATCAGAGGCCACATGGTTTCGGGCTCAGGGATGCATCTGTGTGGGCAGAAGACATGGACTAAGTGCCAGAGATTTGCTGGTGTCTGTGAATCTGTGTATATCTTTGTGCACGCTTGTGCGCGTTGGACATATTAGTGCGCGCGTGTCTGTACATAGTTGTGCCTGACCTCTCGCCCAGCCCCAAAGAGTTCCTAAGGCCCGCAGTGGCATCCGTCCACTATAGAGGAGGCACTGACACAGTCTCAGCCCCTCGCTGTCTGAGGGAACATGGACAGGGCCACAGCACTCAGGTCTCACTGAGGAGAAGCCCGAAGCCAGGCCAACTCTTTTCATGCTGCCTCCAGGCAGCTGCGAGGGGCTGAGCTGTTTCACAGGGTCCTTTCTCATGACTCATGGGAAAGCTCTGAGGTTACAGGGTTCTGCTGGCTTTGTGGGGCTGGGGGAGTCCTCTGCCATGACAGAGCCAGGAGTTATGGGAAAAGGAGACCGGAGCCTGGTGAGGCCAGGAGGAGGAAGCTGGTGGACATCAGGGCTGGAGCCAATGGCACCAGAAAATGGCACCAACAAATGCGCATCCCTCCCACCAGCAGCACTGTAGGAATCCAGCCATGGCATAAGCTCCCCCTTCAAGCCCCTAATGAGGGACTCTTGGAAACAGTTGTTCCCTACCACTTGACCTTAGCTGAGAAGCAGATGACCTAGCTCCAGGGCCCCATGGCCTGGGGAAGGTGAGGGGAAGTCCAGCATCTGCTGGCATCACCACACAGGGGACACCACCCACTGGCTCTGCTATGAAAAGCTTTTCCATTGTCCTGGTTTCAGCCCGGATAGAGCTGGTTTTCTTCACAGAAGCCAGTGTGACACTGTGTTTTGGATTTGGGATGAGAAACTGTTGATAATGTGCTGATGTTTTAGGTTGTTGCTGAGCAGTCAAGGACAGTCCAGCTTCTCGCGTTGGCCTCCCAGCAAGGAGGCTGGGGATGCGCGGGGAGCTGGAAGGGGACACAGCCGGGACAGCTGACCCAGACTGGCCAAAGAGATATTCCCTACCATCCGACGTCATGCCCAGTACATAAGCTGGAGTTGGCCGGGGGGCGGAAATCGCTGCTCGGGGACGGGCTGTCGATCGCCAGGTGGTGAGCAATTGCGGTATTGGGCATCACTTGTTCTTGTACATTCCTTTGTTGGTATTAACATTGTTGTTTCCTTCTTTCTTTCTGTCCTATTAAACGGTGTTTATCTCAACCCACGAGGTTTTTTTCCTAATTCTCTCCCCCCCACACTGTGGGAGGGGGAGTGAGTGAGCGGCTGTGTGGTGCTTAGTTGCTGGCACGTGACAGTCCTTTTTGGCGCCCAACGTGGGCCTTGAGGCTTGAGATAATAATGGTTGCAGGTCACAATATCAGTTTATTTGATTTGCATGATGCTCTCGTCTTTGTTGTACATGTTAAGGATCGGTGTTGGTTTCTGTGGGCTGCTGTACTCGCCTGCGAGTTTTGTTTTTAGAGCACTGACCTTGAGCTTAATGTGGTATCATCTGAGCTCTGTACTAAAGCCGTTACTGTATTTTGGCTATGGTCTTGTGGAGACGATTAGCAATTATATTTCTGCCTCTGAAAGGTTTTTTTATGGAGGAAATGCAGAATGGTACATTTGCTACCCTCTATCATAATGTTTCCTCCTTCATCACAGTAATTTTTCCGTATTTTGAACACCCTTGGGTAGTTATAATACCTCTATTGCTACTTCTGGGGAACATTGTTTCAGTTTTGTCTAAGGTTGGCAAGCAATTTAAGAATGTCACCCGGAGATCTGCCCCAAGGCTGGATAGTTATGAATGGCAGGGTGTGTGGAACAGCATGGGCAAATGCCTGGGGCGGTGGGCACCTCCGGTGTTTTGGAACTTCACTCCCGAACAAGTGCAGAATCCTGATAAACTAGCAGAATATCTGGAAGAAGTATGCTGTTGGCCTGGCAGTTCCAAGGAGACACAAATCATTGCAATGTGCTGGGGCCTGGCCCATGCCTACCGAGCTCTATTTAACACTGTGCAAAGGGGAGAGAGGCTCTCTGGGTCTGATGGCAATGTGGCAGGCACTGCCACTACTGCAACCCCTGCGACGGGCACTGTGACTACTCCAACCCCTGTGGTGGGCACTGTGACTACTCCAACCCCCGCGACGGGCACTGCCACTACTCCAACCCCTGCAACAGGCACTGTAGCTACTCAGACTGTTGCAGCTGAACCAGAGAACCAGCCCATCCAAGTATCAGTTGCCCCTATACAAAAGAAGAAATCTTGGAAGGGGAAGTCAGCTCGTTTAGTAAGGGATGAGGAAGATTCTGCTAAGAAGGAGGCAGAGGAGGAGAGTGAGGCGGCAGAGTGCTCTGAAGCAGGGCCATCACAAGGTCTGAAGAGGGAAGAGAGCAGGTCATTGCTTGAAGAGGAGGAAGAGGAAGAACTCATAAAAGAGACGGTAACTACCCGGTCTCTATCCCTGAGTGAATTGCGAGATATGCGAAAGGATTTCAGCCCTCGTCCAGGTGAGCACATTGTCACCTGGCTGCTCCGATGCTGGGATAATGGGGCCAGTAGCCTGAAATTAGAGGGTAGGGAAGCCAAGCAGCTGGGATCCCTTTCTAGGGAAGGGGACATTGACAAAGCAATTGGAAAGGTGCACGAGTCCTCAGTCTCTGGAGACGACTCCTGTCGGGTGTGAAGGAAAGGTACCCCTTCAAGGAAGATGTTCTTTGTCACCCAGGCAAGTGGACCACCATGGAGAAAGGTATCCAGTACCTGAGGGAGCTAGCTGTGCTGGAAGTGATTTATGGTGACTTGGACAATGGACAATCATCCAAAGATCCAGATGAAGTCAATTGCACGCAACCTATGTGGCGGAAGTTTGTACCGAGAGCACCATCATCATATGCCAACTCATTAGCACTATGGCCTGGAAAGACGGAGAGAGACCAACGGTGGATGAGTTGGCTGGCCAACTCCGGCAATACGAAGAAAGTCTCTCTTCCTCCCTACGGGCCTGCGTCTCTGCTGTAGAGAAACTGTCCCGGGAGTTCCGGCGATTCAAAGACGATATGCCCTACCCTCCACCCGTACGGACCAGTGTCTCAGCCATTAGGAGTAAGCGCTCTTCTGCTCAAGAGAGAGGATATAGAGGATACACACCACGAGCCACCCTGTGGTTTCAATTGCGTGACTACGGAGAGGACATGAGGAGGTGGGATGGAAAACCTACCTCGACCCTAGAGTCACGAGTACGCGAGCTGCAAGGAAAAACAATTACAAAAGGGGGTTCAGGTTCCTCCAGAAAAATCATCGCTCCACTTTCCAGTGGGCAGTTCCCCAGAAAGAATAGAAGAGCTGATCTCACCTCTGATCCTCTTGAAGGGACTTCTGATTCCTATTTACAAGAAGTGAGTAACAAGTACTATGAACAGGACTAGAGGGGCCCTGCCTCCAGCCAGGTGGAGGAGAGGGACAACCAAGTTTATTGGACTGTGTGGATTAGATGGCCTGGCACATCAGACCCACAGGAATATAAGGCTTTAGTGGACACCGGTGCACAATGTACCCTGATGGCATCAAGCCATATAGGGGCAGAACCCATCTGTATTTCCGGAGTGACAGGGGGATGCCAAGAGCTGACTGTACTGGAGGCCAAAGTGAGCCTAACTGGGAATGAGTGGCAGAAGCACCCCATTGTGATTGGCCCAGAGGCTCCGTGCATCCTGGGCATAGACTACCTCAGGAGAGGGTATTTCAGGGACCCAAAAGGGTACCAGTGGGTTTTTGGTATAGCTGCCTTGGAGACGGAAGAAATTAAACAGCTGTCCACCTTGCCTGGTCTCTCAGAGGACCCTTCCGTGGTGGGGTTGCTCAGGGTCAAAGAACAACAGGTGCCGATCGCTACCACAACAGTGCACCGGTGGCAATATCGCACCAACAGAGGCTCCCTGATTCCCATCCATGAGCTGATTCGTCGGCTGGAGAGCCAAGGAGTGATCAGCAAGACTCACTCACCCTTTAACAGCCCCATATGGCCAGTGTGAAAGTCTAATGGAGAGTGGAGACTGACAGTAGACTATCGTGGCCTGAATGAAGTCACACCGCCACTGAGTGCTGCCGTGCCGGACATGCTAGAACTTCAATATGAACTGGAGTCAAAGGCAGCCAAGTGGTATGCCACCATTGATATTGCTAACGCGTTTTTCTCAATCCCTTTGTGGGCAGAGTGCAGGCCACAGTTTGCTTTCACTTGGAGGGGTGTTCAATACACCTGGAATCGACTTCCCCAGGGGTGGAAACACAGCCCTACCATTTGCCATGGGCTGATACAAACTGCACTGGAACAGGGTGAAGCTCCGGAGCATCTGCAATACACTGATGACATCATCGTATGGGGCAACACAGCAGAAGAAGTTTTTGAAAAAGGGAAGAAAATAATTCAAATCCTTCTGAAAGCTGGTTTTGCTATAAAACAAAGTAAGGTCAAAGGACCTGTACAAGAGATCCAGTTTTTAGGAATAAAAAGGCAAGATGGATGTAGATAGCTAGGGTCTGGCGGCCGGAAGATATCGCGCTGTACGGAAAGTTAGGGCCCCTCTCCTAAAAGCCAATAGCGTTTAATTTATGATGCAAGCAGACGGAAGTGAGGTTATAAACCTAAGCTATATAACGCTGTGTCACAAACTAATAAACGCCATTTGCCGTCTACCACATTGGTGTCAGCGAGCTGATGGCCCGAGCGGCCTGGGGTTGGTCGCCGTGCCGTTCCTGAACCAGGTCGCCACGCCTGCGAAGGCAACAAGTGGTGCCGAAACCCGGGAATCGTCGCCTGGACGGGTGAACGGCGGCCGGAGCGGCAGGACCAGCCCGGCGGGGAGGACGCTCCCGGACCAACAAGGAGGATGGAAGCCCTTGTGAAGGTCGTATCACAATTACATAAGCAGTGGGGTATTGATTGTAAACCCAAAGATTTTACTCTCGCAGTTGCGAGACTTTTGCAAATTGGGGTCATTGCCCAGCCGGTGGATATTCTCCACCCTGAAGTGTGGGATAAATGCACTAAAGCGTTAGCCGAAGAGACGATGTCCTCGGGTCGTGGGAAAAACCTTAAGTCGTGGGGGAAAGTCGTACAAGCCCTGCAGAAGGCTATAGAAGAACAGGACACCTGGAGGGCGGCAAAGAACTGTTTGTTGGTCACCCCAAAATTGGGAGTCGGGGCAGCCACGCAGACTTTGCACCCCCCAGACGATGACGATTCTAGTGAGCCTAAAGATCTGCAAAAGGGCGACACGTCCCCTCAATTCCCGAACCCCGATCCACTTACGGACGGACAGAAACGAGCTAAACTCTTCTGGGGTAAGCTAGCCGAGGAGGCCAGGGGCGCCGCGGAGAAATCAGTGTCTGAGGAAGTCTGGGCTACACCACCGCCCTATACGCCCCAAGATGGCGCCGAGCAAGAAGGCGAAGGGCGGGGCGAGGATGCCCTTAGTGGGAACAGGGAGGAAGCGTTAGCGTTAACAAGCGCACACAAACGTGAAGGGGACGAGAACGTGAAAAAGAAAGGTGATGAGAGTGACCGGGAAGGGGACGAGAACGAGAAAAAGAGAGGTGATGAGGGTGACCGGGAAGGCGAGGAGAGCGCGAGCGAAGGGCGGAAAGCCAATCAGAGCGGCCATCCGAAAAAATGCGCTGATAAGACAAACACCCCGCCGAGCAGAGGGCGGGACGAATCGAGAGGGCGGGAACGGCCCGCCCGCAAGGGAAGCGGGCGGGACGAGCCAGGAGGGCGAGAACGGACCGCCCGCAAGGGAAGCGGGCGGGGCGAGCCAGGAGGGCGGGAACGGCCCGCCCGCAAGGGAAGCGGGCGGGGCCGGAGCCAAACAAAAAGGTACTGCAAACCGGAAGTAACCAGTCAGTCGAGTTCCGACTCTGGATCAGACACTAGCTGGGACGAGTGGCTCACAACCGATTCAAACTCAGAGAAGGAGGAAACAGAGATAAATAAAATCAAGAGCCAAAATATTCCCATCCAAATTAAAGCGGAACCGCGAAGGGGAGAAATCCCTCTCACGGACTGGAGAAAAATAAAAATTGCGTGTGCCGACTGGGCCTCATCGGCTGCGCTAGCGTTCCCGGTCCGGGTGACAGATGGGGGACAGAGGGTCCACTCACCAATAAACCCTAAAGATATACAAGCGATTGTTAAGGCAATTGCGGATAAAGGGCTTAATTCTGCCATGGTCTCTACCCTCATAGATGGTGTCTTTGGGGGAGACGATATGCTCCCGTTCGATATAAAACAAACTTGTAGAATGATCTTCGACGGGGCAGGGATGATTGTTTTTAAACAAGAATGGGAGGACAACTGTGCGAAACAACTAGCCCGAATAACCGGGGCGGATCACCCGCTACATGGCTCCAGCCTGCAGCGGCTGATGGGCACAGATCCAACAATGATTACCCCCCAGGCGCAGGCCCAGGGCCTGCAGGCCCATGAAGTAATGACAACTACTCGTGCAGCCAGAGAAGCTATTCGCACAGCCTCTAGAGTTATTGTCAAGCCATCGCCATGGTCCACAATAAAACAAAATGAAAATGAGAGCTTTACGCAATTCGTGGATCGCCTGCAGGCAGCGGTCGACTCCTCGACCCTGCCCGCGGATGCGAAGGGCCCGGTTGTTGCAGATTGCTTACGTCAGCAGTGCAATTCGACAACCAAGGAAATCCTACGGTCACTGCCAGTGGGGTCGAGCATTGCGGACATGATTAAGCATGTCACGAAGGAAGAGCATCTAGCCCCGATCCAGGTGGCTGTTCGTACCGCAATAGCTAATGTGATGACATGTTTTAAATGTGGCCAGGCGGGACACGTTGTAGCAAACTGCCCTCGGTCGGGGGTTGCACCAACAGCGCTTCCCCCATGCCAGAACCGACCCAGAGGACCGTGTTGGGCCTGCGGAAAGAAAGGACATTTTGCTAAAGAATGTAGATCTAAAACTCAGGGAAACGGGAAGGGGAGAGGACGCCTGGGCCGCGCACAGCCCTCTCCCACTTGGGACACCAGGCGGCCCAACTACGCCAACCCCAGGTGGGGCGAAGCGCTCCCGAACCCGCTACCCCCTCGAGAAGCGACCAACTTTACGGTTCAACCGACGATTCAGTCAAACCTGTCCCTACCTCAGGGACAGCAAGGACCACCCTCTGGGGGCGAGACACCAGGGTGGCCCTGGCAGTAAAGTGCGATAACCCGCCAGTGGTGTGGGGGACCTGTTCCCTCTATAATACCTTAAATGACACCACCATTAGTGTCCCCTTTTTAATCGATACTGGAGCAGATGTTACAGTTATCCCTGAGACGAACTGGCCCCCACATTGGAAATTGGAAGACGCCCCCATGGTGGGCGGAGTCGGGGGATTAACCCGAGTGCGAAAGAGTGTTCAATTAGTAGCAATTATGCTTCACACTGAAAAAGGGCCGGAGAAAACCATTGCCCTCTTCCCATATGTCATGTCAGGAGTCCCACCCCTGTTGGGAAGGGACGCCCTAACCCTATTAAAAGCCAGGGTGACAAATTTACCGTAAGGGCCACTGCCGCATACCCACTCCCACCAATTAGACTGACGTGGAAATCGTCCGACCCAGTGTGGGTCGAGCAGTGGCCCCTGTCAAAGCCTCGAATGGACGCTCTTCTTGAGCTAGTTGACCGCGAACTACAACAAGGTCATATAGAGCCTTCCACTAGCCCATGGAACACCCCAGTTTTTGTAATACCCAAACGAACAGGCGAGGGGTTTCGCCTCCTCCATGACCTGCGTGAAGTAAATAAAAGAATCCAACCAATGGGCCCCGTCCAAACGCTGTTACCCATGAACTCTATGATACCGAAAGGACAACCTTGTGCCGTCCTTGATATTAAAGACTGTTTCTTTTCGATACCCCTACATGAAGAAGACAAAGAGCGGTTTGCTTTTTCTGTCGTGTTCCCAAACAGCCACCGCCCCAACCTACGCTTCCAGTGGAAAGTGCTGCCTCAGGGAATGATCAACTCGCCTACCATCTGCCAAATTACAGTGGATCGGGCGTTGACACCGATTCGGCGTAGTGACCCGACCGCGACTATCATCCAATATATGGACGATATCTTGATCGCCGCACCGTCAGGAAGTCAGGTGGACCAACTAGTATCAACAGTTTCGGAAACCTTAAAAACAAATGGGTTCGAGATCGCGAGTGCGAAAGTTAAAAGAGGACCATGTGTGAGCTTTTTGGGAGTGGAGATCACAAGTTCCTACGTAACCCCACCCCAAATAAAGATCCGTCGGAACATCAAAACGCTCCATGATATGCAGCAGTTAGTGGGGTCCTTACAATGGCTCCGCAACATTGTCCTGATCCCTCCCGAGATCATGGCCCCCCTGTATGACCTTCTGAAGGGAAAGAACCCGTGGGAACAAAAAACTCTGACGATGGAAGCGATAGACTCTCTTGACTTTATCGAGCAACAGGTATTGTCAAGCGCGCTCACCAGGTGGGACCCAGATATACCACTCGATCTGTATGTACATTTCACGGAGGGAGGGGGAGTAGGGGCACTAGCCCAGGGACCTCCTGAAAAAGCTCAACCAATACAATGGATAGTCCTGGGAAAACCGTCACGTGCATTCTCTCCGGGAGTCGAGTGCCTCGGTAGCCTCATTATGAAAGGCAGAAAACTCGCCCTAAGACACCTAGGCATCGAACCCGCCAGGATATACCTACCCTTCCGCAAACAGCTCCCAACGCTATCAGTGGCGATGTCAGAGTATCTAGCTATAGCTCTCGTCGGATTTGGCGGAGAAGTCCGGTATGCTACAAAACCCCCCTGGGCTCAAATGCTGGCAATTGTCAACATCGACCTCCCAAGGAAGATCATGGATCGGCCCCAACAGGGACCAACGGTCTTCACAGACGCATCCTCAGCGACCTCAACCGCAGCAGCAGTATGGCAATCAGGAGGAGAATGGCACTGCATTAAAACGACCGATCGTGCGCTTTCAGTCCAGCAGCTAGAAGCGATGGCTGTAGTACTAGCGTGCGGACTGTTCCCAATGGAACACCTCAACATAGTGACCGATTCGATGTTCGTGGCTAAGCTTTGCCTAGCCATGTCAGGACCCGGCGTGTCAACATCCACAACAGCTATCATGCTGGAAGAAGCACTTTTTTCCAGAAAGGGCACCATATCGGTCATCCACATCAACAGCCATGACCCAATCAAAGGGTTTTTCCAAACCGGCAACGACAAAGCAGACGCTGCTGCAAAAGGGGTGTGGACGCTAAGAGATGCCCGCCAGCTACACGAGTCTCTCCACATCGGAGCTAAAGCGCTAGCAAAGAAATGCGGGATCTCAGTCACTGATGCGAAACACATAGTAGCCACGTGTCCCCATTGCCAGAAAGCACCACTGTGGTCCAGTGGAGTCAACCCCAGAGGCCTTAAGGCCTCCGAAGTGTGGCAGACGGATTTTACGCTCTGTCAGTTGCTGAAACCTCGAGCGTGGCTAGCAGTAACCGTAGATACATATAGCGGAATGATCGTAGCCACACAACACCTCAAAACCGACTCCAAAGCGACCATCCAACATTGGTTGACAGTCATGGCGTGGCTTGGCATCCCTAATCAGATCAAAACAGACAACGGCCCGAACTTCGCCTCCAAATCAGTCCAGACATTTGCTTTGAAATGGGGTATCACCTTAACACACGGTATTCCATATAACAGCACAGGTCAAGCTATAGTCGAACGAGCAAATCAAACTCTGAAATCTAAATTAGAGGTGTTGGCAAAAACAGAAGGTTTTGCCAACGCCGTTCCCCCGGGAGACCAAGCACGCCTGCTAGCGACCGCTCTTTTAGCACTAAATCAATTCCCCAGGGGAGGAGAGGTGAATAGCCCCACCCAAAAACACTGGGCTGCTCAAGCACTAGAAGAAGGCCCGTTAGTTATAATCAAAAATGAGCTGGGAGAATGGGAACAAGGGTGGAGGCTAGTCCTTACAGGGCGAGGGTATGCTGCAGTTAAAAAAGATGGGAAAGTTAAGTGGTGTCCGCTTAAGTCTATTAAACCGGACCTTCAGAATAAAGCTAATGAAAACTGTGAGTTTTTGTCCACAGGATCGGATTATCGGACGTCCTTGTAACCCGTACACCCTGGTGGCGAGAGAGGACGACAAGCCGACAAGCATCCTGTCCGCACCTGGGAGCTCCACTCTGGTGGAATCCAGACAGCAGCGACCTAACCTCCAAAGGGGGAGGCTACGATGTCTTTGTGTGATCTTGATTTTAGGGCTCGTCACTATAGGGCAAGCAATATCAGAACACCATCCCCATCGGCCATTTAAATGGTCCCTCCTTCGATTCGATGATCAACAAGTTATCGCAACCCAAATTACATCAGATGCGCCAAGTTTTAATGCCTCTCTGTGTCAGCTTGTCCCGAGAGACCGATGCTGGAGATACCTAGGATTTTATATGTGTCCCAGCTCGAACCCGGGGAAGAGTTATTGCAACTACCCTAACCAATATTACTGTAGCTACTGGGGATGTGAGACCATAGCCCCTGCTTGGATACCGGGTAGTGGCAGAGACAAATACCTAAAAGTCCAGTGGGGTCCATATAGGTGCATTCCACCACAAGCATGGCGAGGGCGTGGAAATTGTCAGTATCTCCTCTTAAATGTTACTGAGCCCCAAGAAGACAGTTGGTTACTTGGGAAAATGTGGGGGATAAGGTACACAGAACCAGGGACAGACAAAGGTGGTTTAATCCTCATAAAAAAGGAGATTATCCCAAATGATCCACTACCAGTAGGCCCCAACCGAGCAATCGGGCCTAATCCGGTTCTTATCCCGAAAATCACACCATCACCACATAATATTGTAGCTAGTACCAAAGTTACCGCACCCAGAGCAACACACACCACCGAAACTCCCAATCAAAATTCTCTCTGGAAAATGATGCAAGCTAGCTATCAACTACTGAACAAAACTAACCCAAATCTTACGGAGCATTGTTGGCTGTGCTACGGAATAAGACCACCCTTTTATGAGGCTGTAGGAGTAAGTGACATACCCAGACGAGTAAATGGCTCAAATCCAGCCCAGTGTATATGGGACACAGAAAAGCAAGGAATTACATTGGCGCGGGTGGTGGGAAGTGGCGTGTGCGTAGGTAAAGTCCCAAAGCACAAAAAACAACTATGTGCTAGCGAGACACAAGATAAAACCCCTGCCAAATGGTTAATACCGGCCAGCAATACCAAGTGGGTGTGTTCCACTATGGGAGTTACACCTTGTCTATCGTTGGAAAAATTTGATAAATCCTCAGAATATTGTGTCCAGGTAACTATAGTCCCCAAAATCTTTTACCATACTGAAGACTTTGTCTACGACTCACAGATTACCCCGGAACATCACCTGTCAAAACGAGAACCCCTTACAGCACTAACAATAGCTACTCTAATGATCGTAGGAGGTGCGGGAATAGGTACAGGAGTAGCATCCTTGGTGCAACAGAACAAAGAACTTAGCGCCCTGAGGGTGGCAGTAGATGAGGACCTGGCTAGAATCGAACAATCAATAAGTGCATTAGAACAATCAATTAGATCACTATCTGAGGTAGTGTTGCAAAATCGAAGAGGGTTAGACTTGATGTTCTTGCAACAAGGGGGAGTGTGCGCTGCACTAAGGGAAGAATGTTGCGTATATGCGGACCACACCGGAATAGTGAGGGACACTATGACCAAATTACGAGAGGGATTAGAGAAACGAAAAAGGGAACGAGAGGCACAACAAGATTGGCTCACATCGTGGTTTAACCATTCACCATGGCTGACCACTCTGATATCTACCTTGACAGGGCCGATCGTAATTATCATGATAGCATTGATCTTTGGACCCTGTATATTGAACAGACTCGCATCGTTTGTTAAGAGCCGACTAGAGAAGGTCAACATCATGTTGATAGAACGCCAACAGCTGCTTTAAGAATGTTCTTGTTCAAAATTTCCTTTAACTATCCCCAGTTATACCCTGTTGCTCCCAGATGCCCCCCAGTCACATCTCGACGTGCCTTGTTTTCTATTCAAGTTCGTAATATGTATATATTTTTTAACATTATTATAACGCACTGACTAAGAGTAGGATGCATTTAGTATGTTTCCTATCCAAGGTTACGAGATATATATCCTTTAAGATTGCTATATTTTAACCAATTTAACTTATTAATTAAATAGTAATTTAATTACTGTTAATATTAATTAATATAATTAATAATTTATCTATTATTATAAATTAATAAATTAATTTAATTAATTTAATTACGCATAGGGAGGGGGGAAATGTAGATAGCTAGGGTCTGGCGGCCGGAAGATATCGCGCTGTACGGAAAGTTAGGGCCCCTCTCCTAAAAGCCAATAGCGTTTAATTTATGATGCAAGCAGACGGAAGTGAGGTTATAAACCTAAGCTATATAACGCTGTGTCACAAACTAATAAACGCCATTTGCCGTCTACCACATTGGTGTCAGCGAGCTGATGGCCCAAGCGGCCTGGGGTTGGTCGCCGTGCCGTTCCTGAACCAGGTCGCCACGCCTGCGAAGGCAACAGATGGACGTCGACAGATCCCAACGGATGTGATCAACAAAATAACAGCTATGTCTCCACCAACTAGCAAAAAAGAAACACAAGCATTTCTGGGCATTGTGGGTTTCTGGAGAATGCATATTCCAAATTACAGTCTGATTGTAAGCCCTCTTTATCAAGTGACCCAGAAGAAGCATGATTTTAAATGGGGCCCTGAGCAACAACAAGCCTTCGAACAAATCAAACAGGAGACAGTTCATGCCATAGCCCTCGGGCCAGTCCAGGCAGGACAAGATGTTAAAAATGTGCTCTACATGGCATCCGGGGAGAATGGCCCTACCTGGAGTCTCTGGCAGAAGGCACCAGGAGAGACTCGAGGTCGACCTCTAGGATTTTGGAGTTGAGGATATAGGGGATCTGAGTCCCGCTATACTCCAACTGAAAAGGAGATATTGGCAGCATATGAAGGAGTTCGAGCTGCCTCAGAAGTGGTTGGTACTGAAGCACAGCTCCTCCTGGCACCGCGACTGCCGGTGCTGGGCTGGATGTTCAAAGGGAGGGTCCCCTCTATACATCATGCGACTGATGCTGCGTGGAGTAAGTGGGTCGCGCTTATTACACAGGGGGCTCGAATAGGAAACCTTAATCGCCCGGGAATCTTGGAAGTGATCATGGACTGGCCAGAAGGCAAAGATTTTGGAATATCACCGGAAGAGGAGGTGGCGCGTGCTGAAGAGGCTTCACCATATAATGAACCTCCAGAGAACGAAAGGCAATATGCCCTGTTTACTGATGGGTCCTGTCGTATTGTAGACAAACATCGAAGGTGGAAAGCTGCTGTATGGAGCCCTATACGACGAGTCGCAGAAGCTGCTGAAGGACAAGGTGAATCAAGTCAGTTTGCAGAGGTGAAAGCCATCCAGCTGGCTTTAGATGTTGCTGAACGAGAAAAATGGCCAATACTCTATACTGACTCATGGATGGAGGCAAATGCTCTATGGGGGTGGCTACAGCAATGGAAGCAGAGCAACTGACAATGCAGAGGCAAGCCCATCTGGGCTGCTGAATTGTGGCAAGATATTGCTGCCCGACTAGAGAATCTGGTCATAAAAGTACGCCATGTAGATGCTCACGTACCCAAGAGTCGGGCCACCGAAGAACATCAAAACAACCATCAGGTGGATCAGGCTGCTACGATTGAAGTGGCTCAGGTGGATCTGGACTGGCAACATAAGGGTGAATTATTTATAGCTTGGTGGGCCCATGACACCTCAGGCCATCAGGGAAGAGATGCAACATATAGATGGGCTCGGGATCGAGGGGTGGACCTGACCATGGATGCTATTGCACAGGTTATCCATGAATGTGAAACATGTGCTGCTATCAAACAAGCCAAGCGGTTAAAGCCCCTCTGGTATGAAGGACGATGGTTGAAATATAAATATGCGGAGGCCTGGCAGATTGACTATATCACACTTCCACAAACTTGCCAAGGCAAGCGCTATGTGCTTAGCATGGTGGAAGCAACCACCGGATACCCTGTGCCCCATGCCACCGCCCGGAACACTATCCTGGGCCTTGAAAAACAAGTCTTATGGCGACCTGGCAACCCCGAAAGAATTGAGTCAGACAATGGGACTCATTTCCGAAACAAGCTCATAGACACCTGGGCCAAAGAGCATGGCATTGAGTGGGTGTATCATATCCCCTATCATGCACCAGCTTTCGGAAAAATTGAACGATACAACGGACTGTTAAAGACTACCCTGAGAGCAATGGGTGACAGGACATTCAAACATTGGGATAAACATTTAGCAAAAGCCACCTGGTTAGTCAACTCTAGGGGATCTACTAATAGAGCCGGCCCTGCCCAATCAAAACTTTTACGTACTGTAGAAGGGGATAAAGTCCCTGTGGTGCATGTGAGAAACATGCTGGGGAAGACAGTCTGGGTTACTCCTGCCTCAGGAGGAAACCTGTTCGTGGGATTGCCTTTGCCCAGGGACCCGGGTGCACTTGGTGGGTAATGCGGAAGGATGGGGAAGTCTGATGTGTACCTCAAGGAGACTTGATTTTGGGTGAAAATAGTCAATGATTTGAATTGTATTATGTTAATTGTTACACAATACAGTATGTCATTACTACTATGGTTGCTATCTACCATATCAATGGTATTACAGTAAGAATCACCCAGACTGATGAAGAATGAGCTTCACCGAAACTAAGCAACATGCAGCAGTGATGGAACCAGAACTGGCTTCAGCAGCTTCCGCCCAACAATTCCCTCGAGACCGACATCTTCGACCTGCAGATCATGGACATGGACCGTGCCAGATAACAATCCAACACCACATACCATCTCCCCTGCCCTGAGAGACTGCTATGATGGATGAAGTCCAGAGTCATGGACTGAATGAACTACACAGACATTTTAAAGTGATGGCCCATGGACTAAGAAAGTGATATCTGTGTGTATATATTAAAAGACAGGAAGAGTAATACTGAATAATTGGAATAAATTGAAAAGTACAGGACCTGGGCATGACGTAAATGGTATGGAATAAGGGGTGGATACTGTCCTGGTTTCAGCCAGGATAGAGCTGGTTTTCTTCACAGAAGCCAGTGTGACACTGTGTTTTGGATTTGGGATGAGAAACTGTTGATAACGTGCTGATGTTTTAGGTTGTTGCTGAGCAGTCAAGGACAGTCCAGTTTCTCGTGCTGGCCTCCCAGCAAGGAGGCTGGGGGTGCACGGAGAGCTGGGAGGGGACACAGCCGGGACAGCTGACCCAGACTGGCCAAAGAGATATTCCCTACCATCCGACGTCATGCCCAGTACATAAACTGGAGTTGGCCGGGGGGCGGAAATCGCTGCTCGGGGACGGGCTGTCGATCGCCAGGTGGTGAGCAATTGCGGTATTGGGCATCACTTGTTCTTGTACATTCCTTTGTTGGTATTAATATTGTTGTTTCCTTCTTTCTTTCTGTCCTATTAAACGGTGTTTATCTCAACCCATGAGGTTTTTTTTCCTAATCCTCTCCCCCACTCCACCGTGGGAGGGGGAGTGAGTGAGCGGCGGCGTGGCGCTTAGTTGCCAGCTGGGGCTAAAGCACGACAGGTGGACACAAGGTCCAAGTGGGTCTACCATGCCTGCCCCTGTCTCCAGGAGGTGGGCTCCAACTCTCCCCGTGCAAAGGAGAGGCATACAGAAAGAAGGCTCAAGGGGGCCCTGACCAACGCGTATAAAGTCTCAATGGTTGGGAATGAAGAAGACAGAGCCAGGTGCTTCCAAGTACTGCCCACTGGCAGGATGAGAGGCCATGGGCACAAATTAAAACACATACCATTCCACCTGAACACAAAGAAAATCCGTTGCGCTTCAAACGCCGGAACAGGTAGTTCAGAGAGGCCGTGGACACTTCACCCGTGGAGATAGTCGAAGCACGTCCGGACATAGTTCTAGCCAACATGCTCTAGCTGATGCTGCTTGAGCCAGGGCATCACACCAGAGGGTCACCAGAGGTGCCTTCCCACCTCAGCAAGTCTGTGATTCTGTGAAATGCCTACGTCAGGGCACAGCAGCAACACCAACCCCTGGCCACCAGGAAATTCGGGTTTCCTTCATGACCAGCACACAGGAACAGTGACCTCAATTTCCACCCTAACACCCCGACGGCTTCCTGCCCAGAGCTCCCCAGGGCCGTACTGCAGTCCAGCGCAACCCCTGTGCCCGCTCAGTCCAGACCAAGAGCCTCACGTGAACAAAAGGGTCCAAAAAGCCTAACGTGTTCAAGGGGAGACGGGATCTGGCGGGGAGCTATTGAAGGCTGCCAAATCCCCAAGCAGCAACACGCTCACGAATCCCCTGCCCTGAGAATAGGTGGAACGTTGGAGCAAACGCTCAAGAGCACTATGCTAGCTGCTGCTCCTGTTGTTTCTTTTCTGTCGGTCTCCAGTTAACGACCAGAGCCGGAGAAAGGAGCTGCTGCTGGCAGGAGCCCTTACTGCCCTCATGTTTTACCTCGTGGCCCAAGGAGGGCAAACCTGCCTAGCGAAGGAAAAGCCCTGGGGTTCAGCTAAACCCTCAGTATGTGAGCCAGACCTGTCAGAGAGTGGTGGAGATTCTCCGTTCAAACCTGCTTTGCTGTCGCGCTCCTTTTCGTGCCTCTCTTTTTGCCAGGGAACCAGCATCACTTGGCTGGGGGCAGTCCCTCGGTCCCCAAGTCCATGCTGGTTTCTCTGCCCAACAGAAAATGGCTGGTTGCCTCACTGGGGGCTAGTCTACCCCTGTGGGCACATTGAGGGCCCGCAAAGAGCGCACTCTGGGAACAAAACCTGAAGGGAGGCTGAAAGGAGGTATTAGCTGGGTTTTCCTCCTCAAAGGAGTAAACATGCAGGTGTTTGCAGTAAGGCTGCAATGGGTTGACCCTGGCTGGACGCCCGGTGCCCACCATAGCCGCTCTATCACTCTCCTTCAAAGCTGGACAGGGGAGAGAAAATGTAACAAAAAGCTTGTGGGTCAAGATAAAGACAGGGAGAGGTCATTCACCCATTACCGTCGCGGGCAAAACAGACTCAGCTTGGGGAAAGTACTTTAATTTATTGCCAATCAAAATCAGAGTAGGATAATGAGAACTCAATCCAAATCTTAAAACACCTTTCCCCCACCCCTCCCTTCTTCCTGGGCTCAACTTCACACCTGATTTTCTACCTCCTTCGCATCTGAGCGGCGCAGGGGGATGGGGAATGGGGGTTGTGGTCAGTTCATCACACGTTGTCTCCTTCCTCAGGGAGAGGACTCCTCACCCTCTGCCCCTGCTCCAGTGTGGGGACCCTCCCAGGGGAGACAGTCCTCCACGGACTTCTCCAATGTGAGTCCTTCTTCACAAACTGCTGCAGCCTGGGTCCCCCCACGGGGTGCCATCCTTCATCAACAGAGGGCTCCAGCCTGGGTCCCCCGCGGGGTCACAGGTCCTGCCAACAAACCTGCTCCAGCCTCGGCTCCTGTCTCCACAGGACCACAGGTCCTGCCTGGAGCTTGCTCCAGCGTGGGCTGCCCACAGGGTCACAGCGTCCTTTGGGGTCCACCTTCTCTGGCGTGGGGTCCTCCCCATGTTGCAGGTGGAAATCTACTCCACCATGGAGCTCCATGGCTGCAGGGGCACAGCCTGCTTCACAATGGGCTTCACCATGGGCTTCACCACGGGCTGCTGGGTACTGACTGTTCAGGTACGTGTTCTTCCATGATTCCTTCACAGCTTCCCAGCATGAGTGGCTCCTCTTCCCTAACGACTGACCCCGGATCAGCAGGTGGAACTACTGGTCAGCTGCTGCTTCTGCTCAGGTCTCAGGCAGGAAAGGAGAGACTGCTCCTCAGGGGATTGTCCCACAAAGGCTAGATGCCAGAGACACCATTTCCTCTGTGGACGGGAGCCTTTCATTTTCTGGAGGTGCTGTGTGGTTTTGGGTCAAAGAACCGCTTGCCCTGGGGAGGCAAAGGCTCTCACTGCTAGGCTTGAGTTGTGCTGGGGGAACAGAGTGATCTGTTAGTGTCCAGGGCCTGGGCAGGGATGATGGAAGGTGATTTCTTCCATGCTGGGCAGGGAGTTAATTCTTGCCCTGGAACTGGGCCTGAGTCTCTGACCTCTGAGCTCCTACCACGCGGAAGGGCAGGGCTGCTTTTCCCCAAGATGGGGAAGGAAGCCTGGCAGCCATCGCTGTCAAGCCCTGCTTCCCTAAACGTTGCATCAAATACCCAGCGACAGAGAATTGCAGTGCGGGGACTGCGAGCATTAGACTTCACTCTTTCTTGTCACACTTTTGAATACGACCCAGGTAGTGTTCCCTGATGCCCAGCACCGCTTGCTCTAACAAATAGGTCAGGCCTCGTGGTTCCGATACCGGATGCACAGCTTCCTGGCATGAGTGGCTCCTCTTCCCTAACAACTGACCCCAGGTCGGCAGGTAAACCCTCTCCCCATCTGTCTAATGCTTCTTTCTCTAAATCGGGAGATCCTGCTACTCCTTCTCCCTGGGAGAAATCACATCAGGTCGTGTAGGCCAAGCTGTGGGCACAATGCACAACGCACAATGCATGGTGTCTGTTTCCAGCCCTAAGAGACAGCAATACCCTGGATCAAAGCAGGGACAGTAGCGATGTTGGACAATACTTCCTACCCCATGTTCTGGCAGAAGCCCAGGGCCTCCTGGGCCGCTATGGCTGGGATGGAGTTGGATTTGGGACACTGGGCTTCACTCGAGGCTCCGGGAGTCTCAGTAATCCGTGGCTACATGCTGGCATGCTGGTGATGAGCAGCCCAGTTTCAGAGCTTGCTCGTGGTTCTGCACGAGAAGCAGATTTGGTGATGGGAGCCGCAGGGAGCTGGACGTCAGGACCTTGATTGAGCCCCTGGGGAAGTGGGGGACCAACACATTCAAGCCAGGGAGCTGGGAGAGACCACTGTGGGTTTATTGCTGGCACTGAGTGGAGTGGGGATTGGCATCCATGGCAAAGGGGTCTGGCCCTTCAGTGTCTGTGTTTTTATTGCTAGGCAGCTCTAAAGCGGTGACTTTAGCTCTTCTGTTCTTAAATCATGTATGGTTTTTGGGAAAGCCTGCATATCCGAACGAGGCAGGCTAATAGCATTTAACGTGTCAACAAAACCCAAGCTGAAGAAAGAGGCCTGGCTGTTCTTCCACCCACGTGAATCTGCAGAGAAATGCAGTATGAGGGGAATATCAAGTTTAACTGTGTCCTGAATCTGAAGAAAGCAAACAATGAAAAAATCTTTTTCTTTTCCCTTCTAAATCTCTCAGACAGTCGTCCTACACGGATGCTTTATTCCCTGAAATGTGCCTGCTACTGCACCCCAGAGCTGCTCTGGCTGTCCATGGTCAAGGCAAATTCTCCAGCAGGTGAGCCACTAGGCTGTCGCTTGCTACTCCCCTGGCTCACAATTAGCTATTCCGTGTACTTGCTTTGCAGGTCTTGCACACCTTTAGCTTTGGGAAATCTGTTCATTCCATTGGTGCCCCTTGCTTCCCTGGGCTTTCCCCCTCACTACAGGCCATTTCCAAAGCAGCATCCCACTTTTCCTCAGCCTCTGTCTTTGTCTTGCTAAGGATCTTGAGCTCTTTTGGCCTCTTCTGAAACATCCGACCCTCCCATGTCCAAGGCATGATTGATCAACTTCTGCCATTGCAGTCAGACATGTGTCCACCCTGTGCCTGAAGGGAGGACACAATGGAATCCCAGAAGGCCCTCTACAGAGCCCACAGATCTCTTCCAGTCCCCAAGCCTCCTCTGTCTTCTGTCTTAACATCTGCAGGAGAAACAGACTACATACATGCTCCTGAGAGTGCCTCTTTGGGAGCAACGCCCACCCCTGGACAATCCCAGCTTCTCCTTGCAGTCAGTCCCTTCATCTTCTCATTGATGGCCAGAGCAGCTGTCCTCCTGTAGGAACCAAAGAGCCATGCCACGTCACTGCTACATGCGGAGACTTACATGATCTCTGCAAAGGATGGGGAAGTAAGGTGAATCCCACCACCTTCTTTTGCTTCTCCAGAAAGGGATCAGAGTGTTTTGTGTGAAGTTGCGTCTTCTGGCCTGCCTGTAAAGATGTGCCCGCATTGTCTCAGAAATGCGTCAAACCCAGCAGGGATGGATTTCCATCCAGCCCATGCCAGGCTGCTTCCCCTGAAGACAAAGCGACAGCTGTGGGCCCTTCACTTGACACCACGCTGAATTAATTTCAAGTTTTCACAAATGAGCTAACTGCTCCTGGGGGATGCTCATGCAAGCGGCTGTCGAACCATAGCTTCGCTCCCTTGGGCAACGACATTGGCAGCTCTCACCCAGCGTTCCCTCCTCATCCCAATCACACATGATGAAATTTCCACCCACACTCTACATTATAGCTAACAGGCACCTTGGGCATTTGAAGTAGGCAATTAGGAAGGAGGCAATTAAGAAACCAATGCACCCAGGAGTTACCACACATACAATGACTTGCAGTGGGAATCAGCCATTTCATGGCAATGGTCAGTTCCAGCAGCCCAGAAATGTCAGTCTGAAGTCTGCCAGGTCCTCTCTGCTCTGCTCTGCTCTACTACCCACACCACAGCCCAGGCATGGTCAGACCTTCATCTGGGTTAAACGAGTTCTGCCAGAGAGCAGCAGGGCTGGTTTTTCCATAAGAACAACCATTCACTGGAACAACCCCCCCCAGAGATGACCCATTGATGAAAGAGTCCCCATAGATGAAAGTTTTCAAGATGTGATTGGACAGGGAAGTAGATAATCTCCTCTAGGCTCCCTTTCCCATGAAAGTTTGGAGCAGATGACCTTTTGAGGTTGTGGTGCGTTGACCTTGCCTGGCTGACAGGTGCCCACCAAGCCATCCTGTCACTCCCCTTCCTCAAGTGGACAATGAGTGAAAGTATTGCAAAAGGCTCTTGGGTTGAAATGACGACAGGGAAGTCACTCAGCAATTACCATCATGGGCAAAACAGAGTTGTCTTGGGGAAAATAACTTATTGCCAATTAACTATGGGGTAGGGTGATGAGAAATAAGAACAAATGTGAAACACCTCCCTTCTACTTGGGCACAGCCTCACTCCCGACTCCTCTACCGCCTCGCCCCAAGCAGCACTGGGGGACAGGGAACGGGGGTAGCAGACAGTTCATCACGCGCCATCTTTGCCCCTCGTTCCTGCTCATGCTGCTCCCTTGATCCGTGGTGGAATCCCACCCATGGGAGAGAGTCCTCCATGAACGTCTCCAGTGTGGATCCTTCCCATGGGCTGCACTTCTTCACAGACTGCTCCAGCTTGAGTCCTCCCCGGGGCCACAGGTTCCGTGAGAAAACCTGCTCCAGCATGGACTCCTCTCCACAGGGTCACGGTTCCTGCCAGGAGCCTGCTTCAGCGTGGGTTCTCCACGGGGTCACTGCTTCCTTCAGGGCACAGCCACCTGCTCTGGCATTTTCTTGTCCTGGTTTCAGCCAGGATAGAGCTGGTTTTCTTCACAGAAGCCAGTGTGACACTGTGTTTTGGATTTGGGATGAGAAACTATTGATAATGTGCTGATGTTTTGGGTTGCTGCTGAGCAGTCAAGGACAGTCCTTTTTGGCGCCCAACGTGGGGCTCGAACCCACGACCCTAGAGGTCGACCTCGAGTCTCTCCTGGTGCCTTCTGCCAGAGCCAGAACTGGCTGGACTGTTGTGGTTTAGCCCCAGCCGGCAACTAAGCACCACGCAGCCGCTCGCTCACTCCCCCTCCCACAGTAGGGTGGGGGAGAGAATTAGGAAAAAAAAAACTTGTGGGTTGAGATAAACACCGTTTAATAGGACAGAAAGAAAGAAGGAAACAACAATGATAATACCAACAAAGGAATGTACAAGAACAAGTGATGCTCAATACAGCAATTGCTCACCACGCGGCGATCGATAGCCCGTCCCCGAGCAGCGATTTCCGCCCCCCGGCCAACTCCAGTTTATGTACTGGGCATGACGTCGGATGGTAGGGAATATCTCTTTGGCCAGCCTGGGTCAGCTGTCCCGGCTGTGTCCCCTCCCAGCTCCCCGTGCACCCCCAACCTCCTTGCTAGCAGGCCAGCACGAGAAGCTGGACTGTCCTTGACTGCTCAGCAGCAACCCAAAACATCAGCACATTATCAACAGTTTCTCATCCCAAATCCAAAACACAGTGTCACACTGGCTTCTGTGAAGAAAACCAGCTCTATCCTGGCTGAAACCAGGACAGTACTACATGGGCTGCAGGTGGATATCTGCTCCACCATGGACATCCATGAGCTGCAGGAGGACACCATGGTCTTCACCACTCCTCTCTCCAAGCTGCTCTTGTGTAACAGTTTTTTCCCCTTCTTAAATACGTTCCCACAGAGGCACTGCCAATATCAGTGATGGACAAAGATGGAGTCTCTGTGCCAAACTGTGGGCAGGAAGAGCAGGAGGGGAACCTCACATGGTCCTTGGGGTGCTGTGGGCCTGAGCCGTCATTTTGAGCCCAGCAGGACCTTCAGGCGTTCCTTTGCTGCACCCATAAAACCACAGATGCCCAAGGGATGCCAGGATTTAGAGCATTACATGGGGCTGAAGGACAAGGTCTAATAAGAAATTTTGCAGTATCACTGAAAAGCATATCCAAGTGTTGACATTAATAGTGCACCCACGTGCCATTTGGACAGGGAAGATGAACACCTGAGCGAAGCCATGAGAAAGCAGAGGGGTGACTGGACCGCAGAGAGCCCAAGGTGCAGTGAGGATGCTCTGTGCACTGCTGTCATCTTCCCAGTCACCATCTGCCTGTAGATGGTGGCACGATGGCCAGAAAGTGGGCACTTCCTGCAGGGATATGCAGGCAGCAGATGCTTTTGTGACACTTAGTGCTTGCAGAGCTGGGCTTCCACAGCCCCTGGCAACAGGGAAGACAGGGTCAGTGCCTCAGCAACTTCATCATCTCACTTCAGTATTGCGTGGCCAGGAGGCAGATGAAGGCTCCCCTAACTGAGCCTCCAGGCAGAAATGCCCTCTGCCTGAACCGCACCTTTTGCTCTGGGGAAGGCAGTCTCCAGAGCTCCAGATGTGCATGACTGCCTCAGTATCTCCTCCTTGCCAAGGCCTCTGGTATGCCAAGGGTTTGGGTCCAGCTGGTGCCCCAGAATACCAGCCAACACAAGAGGGCTGAGAATGGCCCAGCAGAGACAGATCAGAGAAGCTGCTGAGCACAGAAACATGTCCCACTGCTGCCACAAATGTCCAGTGGGGATGCAGAGGGTAACTGGTCTTGCACAGAGCCGTTCCAAAGCAGAGCTGGCATCTGACAGTGGTGCAACCTTATCGGCCTGGGAAAGCTGCCCCAGGCTTGGAGGAGACAAAGTACCACAGAGCAGCCATGGACCCCAGATCACGTAATGGAGGCGCATGGAAGGTGGAGATGAGGCTCTGGGCTGTCCGCAAGTATTACTGTCTCCATATCCCCACTCCTGCCACTCTTTGGAGACATCGTCTATTCTAGCGTCCTCCCCCAGCACAGCTCCACCCAGAGCTTGAGCAAATCCCTTTGCCACGCAGCAGAGGGACTGCTGACCTCATCCACTGGCCACCCATAGCAATGAGCTCAGGGGTTGGGCTCCCCATTCGCAGAAGATGCTCTGGGGCACAGTGCTCCAGGCCCACGTGGGAAGAGATGAGGCAAGGTTGGAAGGACTGATGCCATTGGCTGTGGAGTAGCCAGGAATGTCTTCGTCATCTCCAAGGGACAGGGCACAAAAGACTGCCCAGTGCAGTGAGTCCTACCCTCTCCTTCGTCTGGGAACGAGGAAGGGTCCTCTTTTGCACTCAACCTAATCCTCTCCAGAAAGCCACATTTCTTCCTGAGCAGACCGCAATGTTTGCCACCAAAGGAAGGAGGACTCAGAGGCCCAGGCTTGGATGCAGCACAACTTTAATGAGTCTAAAGCAGAAAAGGAGGTGGCTCACAAGGGAGCACCAGGGGCAGCCACTAAGTTGTGGTGAGGCCTCTGCAGGGTGTCCATCAGTCTGCCCTGCTGAGGGAGGGAGAGCAACAAGGCCCTGCTAGGCTGGCATTGGGAGATGGCAACAGAAAAGGTAAGGAAGAGAGAGAAGAGAGTGGAAGAAGGAGACAAGGGCCCGAATCTCTAAATGCAATGCCTCGAAGCTCTATCTCCAGTCCAGCACCATGTTCTGAGGTCTGGAGAAGTTCTTGCCAGGGGATATTGCCAACAGGTTTAGCAGGGTTGACATCTGTTGCCACAGTAGCAGCTGGTAATGCAGGAGAGGTCACAGCACCCAGAGTTGATGGGCACTCCGTCACAGCTGAGGATGCTGCCAACAGCAGCGGAGGTGGAGGATCCCACAATGGTGTTCTGTGGGTAGGAGCTGAGGATGGGTCCGGGCAGGGTCACCACCACGGGGGAGGGCTCAATGACAACGGTGGAGTTCTGACACTGCCTGACACAGGGCTCGTTGCAGCTGTTGGCCAGCGGTGTTGGGCCACAGGGCCGGCAGGGCTGGCAAGGCTGGCAGGGCAGGCAGGGCAGGCAGGGCTCACAGGGCCGGCAGGGCCGGCACTTGTCGTTGCAGGACATGTCTCTGGGCCAGAGATACACCTGAGAGAGAGAGGGCAGGGGGAAGCAGAAAATGGGGATGCATGAGAAGCAGCACTGCACCCAGCTACAGTGGAGCCAAGGCACCTCCTGGCGCAGCCTGCGCTGCCCAACTCAAGGCCCACGAGCCACCTCTACTAAATCCTAGCTTGTGTCTGTGGAAGGCCTTCTCTCCCCTCCCCTCTCCCATGAGAAGCAGCTCCCAGCCCTGGGCTAAGACAGCCCCTCTCAGCTGGGACATACATCGAGGAAAGACCTGGTCTTGATGGAGGAGGAGAAGAGGCTGCACACTCACCTGGTTCCCAAGGAGGAGGAGGCGAGAGAAGTGGATGAGAGAGCAGAGAGTTGGGCTGCTTTTATAGTAGTCCGGCACTGCCCCAGGCCCAGAGGCGCCCTTTGTGGAAGTAATAATTTTCTGTCATGTCAAATGCAAAACATCCCAGCTAATGGCATGGGCTGTGTCCTGGTTTCCTGCCCTGCTGCCTTTTCATTTCCTGGCTGATGCCACGTGCTTTCCCATATGCAGGCTTCTGTCAGTGCCGGGATGAGAGGCCTGAGGATTTCTGGGGCAGAAACACGTCAGCGCAGGCAGAAGACTCAGCTCAAGTGCTGATGGCGTCCTGTGCCGGTCAGTGGTGTGCACCTGGGTCATTCCTGTGGGCTTGTTTGTGGCAAAGTTGTCAGGAAATGGGCAGCGCTCTCGTGTTTCTCCTTCAGGTGCCCAAGAACTCCCACGTGAGAGGGCTTGCCACATCCTTTCTCTTGCTTGCCCCATCTCTCCCTGTTGGTCGCTTGTTGTTGCACAGGGGTGGGCTTCTGCTGGCAGGCTTTGACCCTACTGCAACACTAACAGTGCTCTCCGGACAACTTTGCTGGGCTCGTTTCCCTCATCCCCTCTCTTTGCAGTCTCTGCGCGTCCCCAGGCAACACCACGAGCATGTCTGGGGCCTGGTCCTTCCCCAGGGTACTTGAGGCCTGTTGTGCCAGTGTGGCCCTCAGCATCTCCTCCGCAGAGTCCACAGCTGCTGATGTTTCCCTGGGTTTATGGTTTTTTGTTTGTGCTTGACTATGCGCTGGCTTTATGTGAGCATATGGGTTTTTGCCTGGTTCCATGCAGGCACGCATGAGCACATGTGTGTCTGTCTGTGCTTGTGTGACCCTCATGTGGGCATGTGCACACCATAGCAGGGAGACTCTTCCCTAATGTGATCACGAGGTCCACAGAGTAGCAGGGTCACCTTGACATAAGGAATGGTGGCTGGACTGGAATTACAGCTGCATAGTGGTGGCTTGGGACCTGGCCAAGTGAGGTTCCCAGAGAACAGAGAACAAGCAATGAAATGCAGTCTCTGCCTCCCGTGCCTTCCATTTCTTACTTTGTAAAGGGAGAGGAAGCCTGCCCACCTCGTGCCGGCCGCTGTCACTGAGTGGGACCCCTTGTCATGCAATGTTGCGGGTGACTGGGATGGGACAAAGGCTCGTCATGCACATGCCAATGCCAGATGCACTTCTGCAGCTCATCAGCCTGACTGGGGTGAGACCTCACACCAAATGGGTATTGAACTAAGGGGACAGAAAGGCCAGATGTTGCTCTGCTGTGAGATGTAGGACAGTTGGCCTGACGCAACGTAGAGGTAGCATAGCTCAGGGATGCTCCCTTCCCTTGGGCAGCCTTGCTGAGATCCCTGCCAGATGGTGCCGATGGGAGGCTTCAGCCAGAGCCAACTCCCCTTCCCATGGGAGCAGCTTTTAAGTTCCAGTTCTAGTGCTTGGCCCCAAGCGGAGGTACCTCTCCCAGCTTGAGCAAATTTTTGCTCCTTCAGGGAGCTGCCAGGCAGAGTCTTTTGGGGAAGTGCCCTGGGGGGTCAAAGACGCCCAGGGGGAATGCGAAATACAGCAGTTAGTGTCTGATGATAAAACCATTTTGGAAACAACCATATCTAGCTGCATCTGCTCAGCTTGCTGGAGACATGAAAAGGACCGACCGAGGACATTGGATGGCTGTATTTTCAGAGCAGTTCTTTCCAAATCTTTAAGCATGGCTAATCATATCATTTCTCTTAAGATCCTGTAAAGTTACATCCACCCCTTATCAAAACCTGAACTGCGTTTTTTCTGTTCAATTTTTGCTTAATCTACATTTGCTTTATACTGCGTTGTACCCACTGCTATGTGGCGAGATTTTGGTAATGGTGGGGAGGTTGCCGGGGTGGTGTCTGTGAGAAGAGCCCAGGCACTGCCCCCATGTCTGACAGAGCCAGTTCCATCCAGCTCCCAAACGGGCTCAATGCTGGCCAAACCTGAGCCTATCAGCAGCACTGGTAGTGCCTCCGTGAGAACATATTTAAGAAAGGGCAAAACACCACACAGGACATGTGGAATGAAGAAAAACGAAAGTGTCAGAGAAAATCCTGCAAACAGTAAGGTCAGGGAAGGAGGAGAATGGAGGATGTGCTTCAGGCGACGGTGCAGAGATTCCCAGGCAGTCTTTGGGAAAGACCATGGTGGAGCAGATAGCCACACTGAAGCCTATGGAGGCCCCCACTGTGGAACTGTGGCCCCTGGAGGACACACACTGGAGCAGGTCTTATCCTGAAGGACTGTGTTGCGTTAAGAGGCAGAGCAATTTGGCAGAAACTAAACCCCCTCACTTTCCAGTCGATCCTCAGATATCAGAGGGACTGGGGGCGCTTGAGCTTAGGTTCTGAGTGATGCCCAAAATCGGCGTTAGTAGTCCGGTCACGCCCAACACCTTTGTTGGACTATCACGGGTCCGGATGCACTACTAACATCACACTACCTGCTCAGCCGGACACCTCCTGAACTACCACGGCCGCACTCAGAGGTACAGTCGCGTTCAGGGACAACCGTTAGTAGTCCGGTCGCGCCCAACACCTTTGTTGGACTATCACGGGTCCGGATGCACTACTAACATCACACTACCTGCTCAGCCGGACACCTCCTGAACTAACACGGCCGCACTCAGAGGTACGGTCGTGTTCAGGGACCACACACGGCTGAGTCAATCAATAGTGCGATGTATTGAAGCAACAGATATACAGGTTCTTTGGATTGCCGGTGATAAATTCACTACCTATAAAGCACGTGCAAATGCTAAAACTACGAGAGACACTACTTGGCTATAAACGCGTTAAAAGATGTAAAGTGACTCTATATAGAGATTTCTAAGTTTCCCGGGAAGGCACTTGGTATGACCAAGGGTTCGAATCTTACCCAACCACGTCCTGATGGGGGGGAAGAGAGGCTCAGCCCGTCGACTGATCCCAGAAGTTAGAGTGGTACATGACGATGGTATCTTCCCTAACATCCAGCTCTTAAAACATTATTTTATAGTGTTTTACTTTGCAGGTGGAGCTTGAGTGACTCTAGTCATACATACCTTTATCAGGATTGGTGCAGAATTCTCTCGCTTCGCGTTTAAAGGTACAGACTAGGAAAAATTCAGTGCGCACACTCATTGAGGAGGGGTCGCACTTGGGGGGGGGTGGTAGCTTTTGAGTGGGGTGTGCATTTTAGTATTATAATGATATTATAATTAGCAAAGTTCACTCTAAGTACAGCACTTCATCAAAGTTGACAGGTCTTTGGCCCAGGACATTGTAAGCGCAGCTTATCAATGTACATCCTGTGCATCCCTAAACTCCCCTGTTCACAGATCGTGGCCGCGAGGTCTCCACTCCGCTCCACCCTCCATGTAATCTCTCCCAGAGTCAGCACACCAAGTGCCCCTGATGTTGCCAACATCCAAGGCCGTTCAGGGATTCTCCATGTCACAGACCCGTTGTACATGAGTGCTACGTTCCACCTGGTTTCAAGGCTGTTCTTAGAGGGCAAATTTCCAAAGTACCCCTCAGCGATTACTGCACAGACTGCAGCCTGTGAACAGGACCCACACTGGACCGGACCTTGAATGGCCGCGGCTCATGGGCATGTCTCACGCTGGTACAGGGAAAAAGAGTGAGAAAGGGGCAGCAGAGAGGAACTGTTGTGTGCTGACCATAACTTGCATTCCCCACCACACTGCGCTGGATGGGGAGGGAGGAGATAGAAGAGTCAGGAATGAAAGAGTGAAGCTGAGCCTGGGAAAAAGAGGTGGGGGTGGGGTGAAGGTATTCTAGGGTTTTTCTGGTCTGTTTCTCACCATCCTACTCTACTGGTAAATGGCAATAAACTAAATTAATCTTCCACAAGTTGAGTCTGTTTTGCCCGTGACGGTAGCTGGTAACCGCTGTCCCTGTCTTTGTCTTGACCCACGAGATTTTTCACGTTTGTCACAACGAATGACAAAATCAAATAGCTCCTTTTATAAGGTAGAATGAAAAGAGGAATACAGATGTTGAACAATTGTGACATCTCTTCTCATGCTGGGAACCTTACATTTGTGCAACACCTCGTGGAGCCCTGATACATTTTCCCAAGGCACCCTGCGCAGACCCTGACCGTGGAGAGGCTCCTCCTCCCTCTCATATGGAGGTGCCATTTATTTTGTGGAACAAACAAAAGCATGTGTCTTCTCCTGACAGGCTGGGTCGTTATCTCTGTCATAGCACCCACTGGTGTGCAGCAGAGGCCAGCATGGGGCACTCCAGCAGATTCCCTTACACGGGTACTCATGCCAACGTGTGGGCTTCTCAAGCCTTAAGTGCAAGGCCCAGTCAAGAAGACATGGCTTTCTCCAGCTCACTAATTCCTTGAGTACAGTGTCTTCCACAAGGCTCCTGATACGGTGCACAGACAGGGTTCCACTGAACTGCTTGGGGAGCTCCTCTGTCCTCGGGAGCAGGTTGCAGCTCGGTAGGGCATGTGCAGCCAAGGGGATTTTGTTGCTGGCTCAGGACTGTGGTCCACACCCTGAGGGCGTGGCACAGTGAGGAGCATAGAAAGGCTGTGGCATGGCAGGAGGTTTACTGCCAAGGGTCTATCTTCCAGTCACTGCTGTGCTGCTCCTCAGAGCTGCTGGGGAATTTGGCACCTGAGCTTTGAGCATGACAATAAGAAAAGGAAGGGAGAGCAAAGGCAAAGTTAAGGATGACACAGTTTTCAATGTTTGTGAGCAGAGAGGGTTCAATCATCCTTCTGTGTGCCCTTCCCTGCTGAAGACAAAGCCCGTTCAAGGCTATTACCAGCAGTTATCAGCTGGGCTGGTACAATGCTCCAGGAGGTCTGGGGAGACTCAAGACATGGGTCAAGAGGAATGGCAAGACATACATGGATGTACCTGCCAGATATGGCTTGACTGCCAGAACCGAAGGCTTCTCACATCCTCTCCAACATACTGCTCTCCATCACGCTGGTCTTCCTTCCTTGCCAGAAAACTGCAGTGTCTTTGGAGAAATGACAAACAGACTCTAGAAGTCTAGCTCTCCCGCTGGAAGTGTCCGAGCCGCTGAGCAATCAGGCAGCTTCACCAGTGTGCTGAGGTGCCTGCTCAGAGGGCTCAAGGCAGCAGACGTATGGTGGGCTCACAAGCCCTGGGGCCAAATGTGCACTCCGAGCGAACGTGCCTCAGTGCTTGTGCTGGGTTGGCCCCACGGACAGACATGCCTCTTCCCCCTTCCGAGTCTCTATGTCCCTCGTTATCACAGCAGGTTATAACAAATCAGTCCCTTTGCTGAGGCAACATGCAGGTCATCAGCATAGCGGCTCCCATTCTCAGCTTTCCTCCCACAGGGCATTCACTCTGCCCATAGCTGTAAATCTTCCACCAGGTCCAAGGTGCACAAGCGCAAACGCCGGTTGACAACATTCGTCTGAGGGAAGAAGCTGTGGGAGAAAGAGAATGCTCCTTAACGCACAGATACCAAGCAGGAAAAAAGCATGTGACTGATAAACACTCATGGCACTTGTAAGTACCACAGGTGTTGCAAAACCAAAGAGACCTTGGCTGGCTTCCAGATAACCACCTAGATGCTTTCTCACTCTCCCTCCTCAACAGGAAAGGAACTAGAAAGTAAGGTGAAAAAGATCATGCGTCGAGACAAAGACGGAGGGATTACTTACCAATTACCATCACAGGCAAACAAGACCTCACTCAGAGAAGATTCATTTAGCTTATTACCAATGAAAAACAGAGCAGGACGGTGAGAACACAGCCAAACAATTCCTAAAACACCTTGCCGCCATCCCCACCTCTTTTTCACAGACTCAACTTCCCTCCTTCATTCACAGCTCTTCATTTCCTCCACTCTTAACCAGTGCAGTGGAAAGCTGAAAGGACGTTGTGGTCATTACACAACAGGTCCGTTCTGCATAACGAGGGACTTTTCCTGACCCGCACATGAAAAGGCAGCAGGGTTTTAGCGGTTTGCCATAAATCACGTATCCCTGCCTTCAGAGACAAAGGCACTCAGACTAAGTTTCTTAGGGGACGATATGGAAGTTCTTGTGCTTGAACACCAAGGGGGTTTGATTCAAACTTCTTTGACACCAGGCTCTTTGACTCCCCTTTGCCACGCACGTAGTCTGTCCTATATCTCACAGCAAAGCAACACGTAGACCCCTGTCCCCTCAGTTGAATACCCATTGGGTGCAAGGTCTCAGCCCCGGCCTCACTCAGCACCAGGCTGATGAGCTGCAGAAGTACATCCGGCATTGGCCTGGACACAAGGAGCCTGCGTCCCATCCCAGTCACCAGCAACATTGCCTCATAAGCAGATACATTCAGTGATAATGTCCTGCATAGGCGGGCAGGCTTTCCTGGCCTTTCTCGCTGTACATAAAGCAAGAAATGGAGGGCACAGGAGGCAGAGACTGCATTTCAGTTCTCCGAGCACCCCTCTGCCAAGACAAAGGAAGCAACATTCAGCTGTAGATGGGCACCTGCTGGCAAGGGCAACCTGCTACTCTGCGGTGCTCATGGACACACCAGGGGAGAGTGTGTCTGCGCTCTGGCCTGCGTATGACCTCATGATGAGGGTCACACAAGCACAGACAGACACACATGTGCTCATGCGTGCCTGCATGGAACCAGGCAAAGAGCTCTGTGCTCATATAAATCCCAGAAAACCGCAGCAGCTGTGGACTCTGCTGAGGAGATGCTGAGGGCCACACTGGCAGAACAGGCCTCAAGTACCCCGGGGAAGAACCGGGCCCAGACATGCTCGTGGTGTTGCCTGGGGACACGCAGAGACTGCGCAGAGAGGGGATGAGGGAAACAAGCCCAGCAAAGTTGTCCAGAGAGCACTGTTAGTGTGCAGTAGGGTCAAAGCCTGCCAGCAGAAGCCCACCCCAGGTGCACACCACTGACCAGCACAGGATGCCATCAGCACTTGAGCTGAGTCTTCTGCCTGCGCTGACGTGTTTCTGCCCCGGCAATCCTCGGGCCTCTCATCCCGGCACTGACAGAAGCCTGCATATGGGAAAGCACGTGGCATCAGCCAGGAAATGAAAAGGCAGCAGGGCAGGAAACCAGGACACAGCCCATGCCATTAGCTGGGATGTTTTGCATTTGACATGACAGAAAATTATTACTTCCACAAAGGGCGCCTCTGGGCCTGGGGCAGTGCCGGACTACTATAAAAGCAGCCCAACTCTCTGCTCTCTCATCCACTTCTCTCGCCTCCTCCTCCTTGGGAACCAGGTGAGTGTGCAGCCTCTTCTCCTCCTCCATCAAGACCAGGTCTTTCCTCGATGTATGTCCCAGCTGAGAGGGGCTGTCTTAGCCCAGGGCTGGGAGCTGCTTCTCATGGGAGAGGGGAGGGTGCAGGCTGCACCGGGAGGTGCCTTGGCTCCACTGTAGCTGGGTGCAGTGCTGCTTCTCATGCATCCCCATTTTCTGCTTCCCCCTGCCCTCTCTCTCCCAGGTGTATCTCTGGCCCAGAGGCATGTCCTGCAACGACAAGTGCCGGCCCTGCCGGCCCTGTGAGCCCTGCCTGCCCTGCCTGCCCTGCCAACCTTGCCGGCCCTGCCAGCCCTGCCAGCCCTGTGGCCCGACCCCGCTGGCCAACAGCTGCAATGAGCCCTGTGTCAGGCAGTGCCAGAACTCCACCGTTGTCATTGAGCCCTCCCCCGTGGTGGTGACCCTGCCCGGACCCATCCTCAGCTCCTACCCACAGAACACCATTGTGGGATCCTCCACCTCCGCTGCTGTTGGCAGCATCCTCAGCTGTGACGGAGTGCCCATCAACTCTGGGTGCTGTGACCTCTCCTGCATTACCAGCTGCTACTGTGGCAACAGATGTCAACCCTGCTAAACCTGTTGGCAATATCCCCTGGCAAGAACTTCTCCAGACCTCAGAACATGGTGCTGGACTGGAGATAGAGCTTCGAGGCATTGCATTTAGAGATTCGGGCCCTTGTCTCCTTCTTCCACTCTCTTCTCTCTCTTCCTTACCTTTTCTGTTGCCATCTCCCAATGCCAGCCTAGCAGGGCCCTGTTGCTCTCCCTCCCTCAGCAGGGCAGGCTGATGGACACCCTGCAGAAGCCCCACCACAACATAGTGGCTGCCCCTGGTGCTCCCTTGTGAGCCACCTCCTTTTCTGCTTTAGACTCATTAAAGTTGTGCTGCATCCAAGCCTGGGCCTCTGAGTCCTCCTTCCTTTGGTGGCAAACCTTGCCATCTGCTCAGGAAGAAAGGCGGCTTTCTGGAGAGGATTAGGTTGAGTGCAAAAGAGGACCCTTCCTCGTTCCCAGACGAAGGAGAGGGTAGGACTCACTGCACTGGGCAGTCTTTTGTGCCCTGTCCCTTGGAGATGACGAAGACATTCCTGGCTACTCCACAGCCAATGGCATCAGTCCTTCCAACCTTGCCTCATCTCTTCCCACGTGGGCCTGGAGCACTGTGCCCCAGAGCATCTTCTGCGAATGGGGAGCCCAACCCCTGAGCTCATTGCTATGGGTGGCCAGTGGATGAGGTCAGCAGTCCCTCTGCTGCGTGGCAAAGGGATTTGCTCAAGCTCTGGGTGGAGCTGTGCTGGGGGAGGACGCTAGAATAGACGATGTCTCCAAAGAGTGGCAGGAGTGGGGATATGGAGACAGTAATACTTGCGGACAGCCCAGAGCCTCATCTCCACCTTCCATGCGCCTCCATTACGTGATCTGGGGTCCATGGCTGCTCTGTGGTACTTTGTCTCCTCCAAGCCTGGGGCAGCTTTCCCAGGCCGATAAGGTTGCACCACTGCCAGATGCCAGCTCTGCTTTGGAACGGCTCTGTGCAAGAGCAGTTACCCTCTGCATCCCCAACGAACCATTGTGGCAACAGTGGGACATGTTTCTGTGCTCAGCAGCTTCTCTGATCTGTCTCTGCTGGGCCATTCTCAGCCCTCTTGTGTTGGCTGGTATTCTGGGGCACCAGCTGGACCCCTATCCTTGGCATACCAGAGGCCTTGGCAAGGAGGAGATACTGAGGCAGTCATGCACATCTGGAGCTCTGGAGACTGCTTTCCCCAGAGCAAAAGGTGCGGTTCAGGCAGAGGGCATTTCTGCCTGGAGGCTCAGTTAGGGGAGCCTTCATCTGCCTCCTGGCCACGCAATACTGAAGTGAGATGATGAAGTTGCTGAGGCACTGACCCTGTCTTCCCTGTTGCAGGGGCTGTGGAAGCCCAGCTCTGCAAGCACTAAGTGTCACAAAAGCATCTGCTGCCTGCATATCCCTGCAGGAAGTGCCCACTTTCTGGCCATCGTGCCACCATCTACAGGCAGATGGTGACTGGGAAGATGACAGCAGTGCACAGAGCATCCTCACTGCACCTTGGGCTCTCTGCGGTCCAGTCACCCCTCTGCTTTCTCATGGCTTCGCTCAGGTGTTCATCTTCCCTGTCCAAATGGCACGTGGGTGCACTATTAATGTCAACACTTGGATATGCTTTTCAGTGATACTGCAAAATTTCTTATTAGACCTTGTCCTTCAGCCCCATGTAATGCTCTAAATCCTGGCATCCCTTGGGCATCTGTGGTTTTATGGGTGCAGCAAAGGAACGCCTGAAGGTCCTGCTGGGCTCAAAATGACGGCTCAGGCCCACAGCACCCCAAGGACCATGTGAGGTTCCCCTCCTGCTCTTCCTGCCCACAGTTTGGCACAGAGACTCCATCTTTGTCCATCACTGATATTGGCAGTGCCTCTGTGGGAACATATTTAAGAAGGGGAAAAAACTGTTACACAAGAGCAGCTTGGAGAGAGGAGTGGTGAAGACCATGGTGTCCTCCTGCAGCTCATGGATGTCCATGGTGGAGCAGATATCCACCTGCAGCCCATGTAGAACTTAATGCCAGAGCAGGTGGCTGTGCCCTGAAGGAAGCAGTGACCCCGTGGAGAACCCACGCTGAAGCAGGCTCCTGGCAGGTACCGTGACCCTGTGGAGAGGAGTCCATGCTGGAGCAGGTTTTCTCACGGAACTTGTGGCCCCGGGGAGGACTCAAGCTGGAGCAGTCTGTGAAGAAGTGCAGCCCATGGGAAGGATCCACACTGGAGACGTTCATGGAGGACTCTCTCCCATGGGTGGGATTCCACCACGGATCAAGGGAGCAGCATGAGCAGGAACGAGGGGCAAAGATGGCGCGTGATGAACTGTCTGCTACCCCCGTTCCCTGTCCCCCTGTGCTGCTTGGGGCGAGGCGGTAGAGGAGTCGGGAGTGAGGCTGTGCCCAAGCAGAAGGGAGGTGTTTCACATTTGTTCTTATTTCTCATCACCCTACCCCATAGTTAATTGGCAATAAGTTATTTTCCCCAAGACAACTCTGTTTTGCCCATGATGGTAATTGCTGAGTGACTTCCCTGTCGTCATTTCAACCCAAGAGCCTTTTGCAATACTTTCACTCATTGTCCACTTGAGGAAGGGGAGTGATAGGATGGCTTGGTGGGTACCTGTCAGCCAGGCAAGGTCAACGCACCACAACCTCAAAAGGTCATCTGCTCCAAACTTTCATGGGAAAGGGGGCCTAGAGGAAATTATCTACCTCCCTGTCCAATCACATCTTGAAAACTTTCATCTGTGGGAACACTTTCATCAATGGGTCATCTCTGGGGGGGGTTGTTCCAGTGAATGGTTGTTCTTATGGAAAAACCAGCCCTGCTGCTCTCTGGCAGAACTCGTTTAACCCAGATGAAGGTCTGACCATGCCTGGGCTGTGGTGTGGGTAGTAGAGCAGAGCAGAGCAGAGAGGACCTGGCAGACTTCAGACTGACATTTCTGGGCTGCTGGAACTGACCATTGCCATGAAATGGCTGATTCCCACTGCAAGTCATTGTATGTGTGGTAACTCCTGGGTGCATTGGTTTCTTAATTGCCTCCTTCCTAATTGCCTACTTCAAATGCCCAAGGTGCCTGTTAGCTATAATGTAGAGTGTGGGTGGAAATTTCATCATGTGTGATTGGGATGAGGAGGGAACGCTGGGTGAGAGCTGCCAATGTCGTTGCCCAAGGGAGCGAAGCTATGGTTCGACAGCCGCTTGCATGAGCATCCCCCAGGAGCAGTTAGCTCATTTGTGAAAACTTGAAATTAATTCAGCGTGGTGTCAAGTGAAGGGCCCACAGCTGTCGCTTTGTCTTCAGGGGAAGCAGCCTGGCATGGGCTGGATGGAAATCCATCCCTGCTGGGTTTGACGCATTTCTGAGACAATGCGGGCACATCTTTACAGGCAGGCCAGAAGACGCAACTTCACACAAAACACTCTGATCCCTTTCTGGAGAAGCAAAAGAAGGTGGTGGGATTCACCTTACTTCCCCATCCTTTGCAGAGATCATGTAAGTCTCCGCATGTAGCAGTGACGTGGCATGGCTCTTTGGTTCCTACAGGAGGACAGCTGCTCTGGCCATCAATGAGAAGATGAAGGGACTGACTGCAAGGAGAAGCTGGGATTGTCCAGGGGTGGGCGTTGCTCCCAAAGAGGCACTCTCAGGAGCATGTATGTAGTCTGTTTCTCCTGCAGATGTTAAGACAGAAGACAGAGGAGGCTTGGGGACTGGAAGAGATCTGTGGGCTCTGTAGAGGGCCTTCCGGGATTCCATTGTGTCCTCCCTTCAGGCACAGGGTGGACACATGTCTGACTGCAATGGCAGAAGTTGATCAATCATGCCTTGGACATGGGAGGGTCGGATGTTTCAGAAGAGGCCAAAAGAGCTCAAGATCCTTAGCAAGACAAAGACAGAGGCTGAGGAAAAGTGGGATGCTGCTTTGGAAATGGCCTGTAGTGAGGGGGAAAGCCCAGGGAAGCAAGGGGCACCAATGGAATGAACAGATTTCCCAAAGCTAAAGGTGTGCAAGACCTGCAAAGCAAGTACACGGAATAGCTAATTGTGAGCCAGGGGAGTAGCAAGCGACAGCCTAGTGGCTCACCTGCTGGAGAATTTGCCTTGACCATGGACAGCCAGAGCAGCTCTGGGGTGCAGTAGCAGGCACATTTCAGGGAATAAAGCATCCGTGTAGGACGACTGTCTGAGAGATTTAGAAGGGAAAAGAAAAAGATTTTTTCATTGTTTGCTTTCTTCAGATTCAGGACACAGTTAAACTTGATATTCCCCTCATACTGCATTTCTCTGCAGATTCACGTGGGTGGAAGAACAGCCAGGCCTCTTTCTTCAGCTTGGGTTTTGTTGACACGTTAAATGCTATTAGCCTGCCTCGTTCGGATATGCAGGCTTTCCCAAAAACCATACATGATTTAACAGAAGAGCTAAAGTCACCGCTTTAGAGCTGCCTAGCAATAAAAACACAGACACTGAAGGGCCAGACCCCTTTGCCATGGATGCCAATCCCCACTCCACTCAGTGCCAGCAATAAACCCACAGTGGTCTCTCCCAGCTCCCTGGCTTGAATGTGTTGGTCCCCCACTTCCCCAGGGGCTCAATCAAGGTCCTGACGTCCAGCTCCCTGCGGCTCCCATCACCAAATCTGCTTCTCGTGCAGAACCACGAGCAAGCTCTGAAACTGGGCTGCTCATCACCAGCATGCCAGCATGTAGCCACGGATTACTGAGACTCCCGGAGCCTCGAGTGAAGCCCAGTGTCCCAAATCCAACTCCATCCCAGCCATAGCGGCCCAGGAGGCCCTGGGCTTCTGCCAGAACATGGGGTAGGAAGTATTGTCCAACATCGCTACTGTCCCTGCTTTGATCCAGGGTATTGCTGTCTCTTAGGGCTGGAAACAGACACCATGCATTGTGCGTTGTGCATTGTGCCCACAGCTTGGCCTACACGACCTGACGTGATTTCTCCCAGGGAGAAGGAGTAGCAGGATCTCCCGATTTAGAGAAAGAAGCATTAGACAGATGGGGAGAGGGTTTACCTGCCGACCTGGGGTCAGTTGTTAGGGAAGAGGAGCCACTCATGCCAGGAAGCTGTGCATCCGGTATCAGAACCACGAGGCCTGACCTATTTGTTAGAGCAAGCGGTGCTGGGCATCAGGGAACGCTACCTGGGTCGTATTCAAAAGTGTGACAAGAAAGAGTGAAGTCTAATGCTCGCAGTCCCCGCACTGCAATTCTCTGTCGCTGGGTATTTGATGCAACGTTTAGGGAAGCAGGGCTTGACAGCGATGACTGCCAGGCTTCCTTCCCCATCTTGGGGAAAAGCAGCCCTGCCCTTCCGCGTGGTAGGAGCTCAGAGGTCAGAGACTCAGGCCCAGTTCCAGGGCAAGAATTAACTCCCTGCCCAGCATGGAAGAAATCACCTTCCATCATCCCTGCCCAGGCCCTGGACACTAACAGATCACTCTGTTCCCCCAGCACAACTCAAGCCTAGCAGTGAGAGCCTTTGCCTCCCCAGGGCAAGCGGTTCTTTGACCCAAAACCACACAGCACCTCCAGAAAATGAAAGGCTCCCGTCCACAGAGGAAATGGTGTCTCTGGCATCTAGCCTTTGTGGGACAATCCCCTGAGGAGCAGTCTCTCCTTTCCTGCCTGAGACCTGAGCAGAAGCAGCAGCTGACCAGTAGTTCCACCTGCTGACCTGGGGTCAGTCGTTAGGGAAGAGGAGCCACTCATGCCGGGAAGCTGTGAAGGAATCATGGAAGAACACGTACCTGAACAGTCAGTACCCGGCAGCCCGTGGTGAAGCCCGTGGTGAAGCCCATGGTGAGGCAGGCTGTGCCCCTGCAGCCATGGAGCTCCATGGTGGAGTAGATTTCCACCTGCAACATGGGGAGGACCCCACGCCAGAGAAGGTGGACCCCAAAGGACGCTGTGACCCTGTGGGCAGCCCATGCTGGAGCAAGCTCCAGGCAGGACCTGTGGTCCTGTGGAGACAGGAGCCGAGGCTGGAGCAGGTTTGTTGGCAGGACCTGTGACCCCGCGGGGGACCCAGGCTGGAGCCCTCTGTTGATGAAGGATGGCACCCCGTGGGGGGACCCAGGCTGCAGCAGTTTGTGAAGAAGGACTCACATTGGAGAAGTCCGTGGAGGACTGTCTCCCCTGGGAGGGTCCCCACACTGGAGCAGGGGCAGAGGGTGAGGAGTCCTCTCCCTGAGGAAGGAGACAACGTGTGATGAACTGACCACAACCCCCATTCCCCATCCCCCTGCGCCGTTCAGAGGGGAAGGAGGTAGAAAATTGGGTGTGAAGTTGAGCCCATGAAGAAGGGAGGGGTGGGGGAAAGGTGTTTTAAGATTTGGATTGAGTTCTCATTATCCTACTCTGATTGTGATTGGCAATAAATTAAAGTACTTTCCCCAAGCTGAGTCTGTTTTGCCCGCAACGGTAATGGGTGAATGATCTCTCCCCGTCCTTATTTTGACCCACAAGTTTTTGTTACATTTTCTCTCCCCTGTCCAGCTTTGAAGGAGAGTGATAGTGTGGCTATGGTGGGCACCGGGCGTCCAGCCAGGGTCAACCCACCGCAGCCTCACTGCAAACGCCTGCATGTTTACTCCTTTGAGGAGGAAAACCCAGCTAATACCTCCTTTCAGCCTCCCTTCAGGTTTTGTCCGCTTCCACCACAGCTGCTCTCCAGAGCCAGCTCTTTGCCTCCCAATACGTGGGCATTCCCAAAATGTGTGCGTTCCCAGAGTACACTCTTTGCGGGCCCTCAATGTGCCCACAGGGGTAGACTAGCCCCCAGTGAGGCAACCAGCCATTTTCTGTTGGGCAGAGAAACCAGCATGGACTTGGGGACCGAGGGACTGCCCCCAGCCAAGTGATGCTGGTTCCCTGGCAAAGAGAGACACGAAAAGGAGCGCGACAGCAAAGCAGGTTTGAACAGAGAATCTCCACCACTCTCTGACAGGTCTGGCTCACATACTGAGGGTTTAGCTGAACCCCAGGGCTTTTCCCTCGCTAGGCAGGTTTGCCCTCCTTGGGCCACGAGGTAAAACATGAGGGCAGTAAGGGCTCCTGCCAGCAGCAGCTCCTTTCTCCGGCTCTGGTCGTTAACTGGAGACCGACAGAAAAGAAACAACAGGAGCAGCAGCTAGCATAGTGCTCTTGAGCGTTTGCTCCAACGTTCCACCTATTCTCAGGGCAGGGGATTCGTGAGCCTGTTGCTGCTTGGGGATTTGGCAGCCTGCGATAGCTCCCCACCAGATCCCGTCTCCCCTTGAACACATTAGGCTTTTTGGACCCTTTTGTTCAGGCAAGGCTCTTGGTCTGGACCAAGCTGCAAAAAGTCACGCTGGAATGTGCTTCACAGCATTTCTCCCTACTACTGCCCTGGAGAGACAGAGACCTAGCCTCTCCACAGCTCCTGGGGAACCTTCCACACCTTTCTGTGCAATGCAGCCTGCTTCATTCCGAGCTGAGTATCTGTACACTCCGACACATGCAGGAGGGGAGAACTTCCTGTATGTGGTATCGGCCTGTGTCCAACTGCTCTTTCACAATATCTGCGTATTAACAGTGCATGCAAGAATGCTTGGTATCTGCAAAAGAAAAGCGCAGAGTAGTCTTACTATTATCTTTATATATCCATTGCCTCTGATATGTCTGAGATGATTTGCTGGGTCCTACACAACCTCCCTGCTCCTCTGCCATGGAGAGGCCCTCTGGAGAGATAATGGACTAGTGGTTAAAGCATTCCTCCCACTGAAAGAAATTAAACATCCTCCTTTGCTGTTCCCCAGGCTTCTTACGGCCAGGGCCAGGATTTTCAGCATGGGGCCGTTCCTGCTTGTGCAGTCCGGCCACAGCTGCTCTTTTCTTTCTCTGAAGAAGTTCAGGCCAGATTTCCAAAGGGACTGTAGAAGTGTCATGAGCAGTTAATGCAGGCTGCGGTCACGCAAAAGGCATGAAGGAGGACATTGGAAGCCTCCTTCACTCTGACTGACCTGGAAACCTCCGCTATGTCCGCTATCCCCCAGCAGAGGAGAAGCATCCCTCACGATCTTCTGCCACCCACCTCTATGCCAGACATAAGTGCCTGCACCCACCCCTGCAGAGGAAGGGGGAGGGACTTGATACTTGTCATGAACGGGTGATCTAGATCGCTTAAAGAACCTCCATCAACGGTATTAGCAAAAGTGGTTTTAATATGAAGCTGTAAAAGTGCCACTCAGCTAAGTTCGATGGCAGGGTTCACTCTGTCACTGTACGGCACAGTCATTTGAACAGTGATTCAAAACTACCATGGCACAATCCAAGTTGCCAAGACAAAGTCAAAGTTGCCATACTGCAAGGTTATGCGCGGTATCGGTCGCTTACCAAAGATGTGCCGTTGCTAAAAGGTCTCTCTGCCTCGAGGGGTAAGCTTGAGAGGTGTCCCATCCCAAGGGGAGATCATCGCCATGCAGCCAGGCTGCTCCGCCAAGAGAGCTCAGAGAAGGCTCACTTAGGCTGTCATTTTTATGGAATAAAGTGGTTGCCTTGTAGTCCAGTTGCATGCGATGGAAAAGGTATGCATGAGAGTCCGTGTGCCCAGAACTTTCTTTGTTCCTTGGTAAGTGAGTCTTGGAAAAGCCATCCGCTCTTCACGTGTTAATCGCATGATCGGTGTTCCAAGCTCAGACGCGTCGATGCTCACTGTGTCACTCTGCTCCTTTGTGGGCTTTTCAGAGAACAGATTAAAACCAGGGGAGTTCTTGGCCGTTTACAGTTAGGCCCTTACGTCCTTTGGAGCCTGTAGGAAACTACCGCTACTTTGGGTAGGGGGTCGAGTGCATCCGTCACATCACGCACCTGTGTCTGCCTTGCTCCAGGGACTGCCTGGACAGAGACAGGAGCGGGCGCAGACAGAACACCTGAACCCAGGTGTCTGTCAGTCTCTCCCCACAGCTGCACTTTGTCTCCTTTCTCCCCCCAGACAGAGGACGTTCCTCAAGAGAAGGATCCCTGCTGCAGAAACACCTGTCCAGAGACAGACACAGCCCCTCACTCCAGCAGGAGGATGACACGCCAACACAGCCCTATGCAATACAAACAGCCCTTCTCTGCCCTTTCACATATGCACGTAAACAAGCTCTGGCAGCCTGTGCTACCCTGACCTCAACTCTCCACGACCTAGGCAAGCACCGTGACAACGCCTTTTTAACCCCTTCCCGTGAATGCCAGGAGTAGTCAGCGCGGAGCACTCCTTTACCGTGCTGCTAGGGGCCTTTGCTAGCACAGTGAACAGGAGCTGCAAAGTTCCAGCGGTCAGCACAGCAGCTCCCCGTCACAGCCTCCCTTCCGCATAGACTTCAGGATGGCGTTGTGCAGCTGAGGTTGTGGCAGGAGAGATGGGAAGCCCAGCTGACACAGGGGACAGGGATGAACCTTTCCCGTCTACCTCTGGCGTCAGTCAGGTCGTGTGCGACTTTGGGCCTGGAAAGGGGACGCAGAGCTCTTACAGCAGCTGGGCTCTGGGGCTGCAGGCAGGGAGATTCAGGTAGGTCTGGCTACTGCTTATCTGATTAAATTACCAGCAGTGGGGACAGAGGTCCCTGCTTCTCTGGCATTCAGAAAAACTCCCTAGATTTGGCAGCTGGAGGGTCTTTGAGCGGCCAGCTGCAGGCTGCTTTCCTGCTCCACCAAGGAGGCAGAGTCTCTCCTGGACGCGACCAGCATACAGGCAACGCCAGCGTGTCGTGGCTCCTGGAGTCTCTCCTGACCCGGACGGCCATGAAGACGGTGTCTGTCCTCCTTGAGGGGGAGAGGTATTTCCCAAATATCTTTGGGAGAAAGACGGGGAGAGAAGTCGCGGTGCTCTGAGTGCACCCTCAAGGGTGCAGGGCTGAGAAGTGAGAGCAGCTCTGGAGAGACAGGTTGGGCAATGCTGGAGCAGTGCCTCCTCAAGGGGCAGGCACAGGGGTTGCGCTGGACTGCAGCACAGTCCTGGGGAGCTCTGGGCAGGAAGCCGTTGGGGTGTTGGGGTGGAAATTGAGGTCACTGTTCCTGTGTGCTGGTCATGAAGGAAACCCGAATTTCCTGGTGGCCAGGGGCTGATGTTGCTGCTGTGCCCTGATGTAGGCATTTCACAGAATCACAGACTTGCTGAGGTGGGAAGGCACCTCTGTTGACCACCTGGTCTGATGCCCCGGCTCAAGCAGCATCAGCTAGAGCATGTTGGCTAGAACTATGTCCGGACGTGCTTCGACTATCTCCACGGGTGAAGTGTCCACGGCCTCTCTGAACTACCTGTTCCGGTGTTTGAAGCGCAACGGATTTTCTTTGTGTTCAGGTGGAATGGTATGTGTTTTAATTTGTGCCCATGGCCTCTCATTCTGCCAGTGGACAGTACTTGGAAGCACCTGGCTCTGTCTTCTTCATTCCCAACCATTGAGACTTTATACGCGTTGGTCAGGGCCCCCTTGAGCCTTCTTTCTATATGCCTCTCCTTTGCACGGGGAGGGTTGGAGCCCACCTCCTGGAGACAGGGGCAGGCATGGTAGACCCACTTGGGCCTTGTGTCCACCACAGTCCCCTGCGCTGCCCCACGGCTAGAGAAGCCAGAAGGTCTCCACTTCCTGGTCCCCCTGCTGCCTGGTCAGGAGGGGACACATCAATAGGAATGGTGGAGACCTTGGGGTGGCAGACTGAAGGCGTCAGGGAGGAATCTGACTGGCAGAGGGAGAGGATGGGCCCTACGCGCATGGCCCCAGGCTGATGCCACACGCCTGCTTCCCTACACCCCTACGAAAGCTGAGGGGTTTCTGCTTCCGCCTAGCTGAGGGGAGCAGCAGAGGCAGCACAGTGTCTCACCTTGCCCTTTTCAGGGTAGGTGTCTGCCAGGACCCAGAGGGGTGCAGCTTCTCTTGCTCTCTCAGTGCAGGAGAAAGCTGTGGAGCTGGTGAAGAGTTAGGGCCAGGATGCAACAAATATAGGTAGTGGTGCCTCCAGGACTGAAAGCCTCCTGGGAAAGGGAGGCTGGCGGCAGCCTGGAAACACTGGCAACAGCCGACTGGACTTGGCAGGAATCCCACTGGGGGAGTCAGAGCATGCAGCTGCAGCTTCTCCAGGTGAAAGACTTCATCTGGCAAATGGCAAACCGTTTTGCCAGGATTCTTGCTTTTATGGAAAAGCTTTTCATAGCAGAGCCAGTGGGTGGTGTCCCCTGTGTGGTGATGCCAGCAGATGCTGGACTTCCCCTCACCTTCCCCAGGCCATGGGGCCCTGGAGCTAGGTCATCTGCTTCTCAGCTAAGGTCAAGTGGTAGGGAACAACTGTTTCCAAGAGTCCCTCATTAGGGGCTTGAAGGGGGAGCTTATGCCATGGCTGGATTCCTACAGTGCTGCTGGTGGGAGGGATGCGCATTTGTTGGTGCCATTTTCTGGTGCCATTGGCTCCAGCCCTGATGTCCACCAGCTTCCTCCTCCTGGCCTCACCAGGCTCCGGTCTCCTTTTCCCATAACTCCTGGCTCTGTCATGGCAGAGGACTCCCCCAGCCCCACAAAGCCAGCAGAACCCTGTAACCTCAGAGCTTTCCCATGAGTCATGAGAAAGGACCCTGTGAAACAGCTCAGCCCCTCGCAGCTGCCTGGAGGCAGCATGAAAAGAGTTGGCCTGGCTTCGGGCTTCTCCTCAGTGAGACCTGAGTGCTGTGGCCCTGTCCATGTTCCCTCAGACAGCGAGGGGCTGAGACTGTGTCAGTGCCTCCTCTATAGTGGACAGATGCCACTGCGGGCCTTAGGAACTCTTTGGGGCTGGGCGAGAGGTCAGGCACAACTATGTACAGACACGCGCGCACTAATATGTCCAACGCGCACAAGCGTGCACAAAGATATACACAGATTCACAGACACCAGCAAATCTCTGGCACTTAGTCCATGTCTTCTGCCCACACAGATGCATCCCTGAGCCCGAAACCATGTGGCCTCTGATCCCTGCTTGAACTGCACCTTTTCCTCTGGGGAAGGCAGAGGGAGTGCTGACCTCATCCACTGGCCACCCATAGCCATGAGCTCAGGGGTTGGTCTCCTCATTCGCAGAACGTGCTCTGGGGCACAGTGCTCCAGGTCCATCTGGGAAGAGATGCAGCAAGGTTGGAAGGAGTGATGCCATTGGCTGTGGAGTAGCCAGGAATGTCTTCCTCAACTCCAAGGGACAGGGCACAAAAGATTGCCCAGTGCAGTGAGTCCTACCCTCTCCTTCGTCTGGGAATGAGGAAGGGTCCTCTTTTGCACTCAACCTAATCCTCTCCAGAAAGCCACATTTCTTCCTGAGCAGACCGCAATGTTTGCCACCAAAGGAAGGAGGACTCAGAGGCCCAGGCTTGGATGCAGCACAACTTTAATGAGTCTAAAGCAGAAAAGGAGGCGGCTCACAAGGGAGCACCAGGGGCAGCCACTATGTTGTGGTGGGGCTTCTGCAGGGTGTCCATCAGCCTGCCCTGCTGAGGGAGGGAGAGCAACAGGGCCCTGCTAGGCTGGCATTGGGAGATGGCAACAGAAAAGGTAAGGAAGAGAGAGAAGAGAGTGGAAGAAGGAGACAAGGGCCCGAATCTCTAAATGCAATGCCTCGAAGCTCTATCTCCAGTCCAGCACCATGTTCTGAGGTCTGGAGAAGTTCTTGCCAGGGGATATTGCCAACAGGTTTAGCAGGGTTGACATCTGTTGCCACAGTAGCAGCTGGTAATGCAGGAGAGGTCACAGCACCCAGAGTTGATGGGCACTCCGTCACAGCTGAGGATGCTGCCAACAGCAGCAGAGGTGGATGATCCCACAATGGTGTTCTGAGGGTAGGAGCTGAGGATGGGTCCGGGCAGGGTCACCACCACGGGGGAGGGCTCAATGACAACGGTGGAGTTCTGGCACTGCCTGACACAGGGCTCGTTGCAGCTGTTGGCCAGCGGGGTCGGGCCACAGGGCCGGCAGGGCTGGCAGGGCTGGCAGGGCAGGCAGGGCCGGCAGGGCTGGCAGGGCTCACAGGGCCGGCAGGGCTGGCAGGGACGGCACTTGTCGTTGCAGGACATGTTTCTCGGCCAGAGCTACACCTGAGAGAGAGAGGGCAGGGGGAAGCAGAAAATGGGGATGCATGAGAAGCAGCACTGCACCCAGCTACAGTGGAGCCAAGGCACCTCCTGGCGCAGCCTGCGCTGCCCAACTCAAGGCCCACGAGCCACCTCTACTAAATCCTAGCTTGTTTCTGTGGAAGGCCTTCTCTCCCCTCCCCTCTCCCATGAGAAGCAGCTCCCAGCCCTGGGCTAAGACAGCCCCTCTCAGCTGGGACATACATCGAGGAAAGACCTGGTCTTGATGGAGGAGGAGAAGAGGCTGCACACTCACCTGGTTCCCAAGGAGGAGGAGGCGAGAGAAGTGGATGAGAGAGCAGAGAGTTGGGCTGCTTTTATAGTAGTCCGGCACTGCCTCAGGCCCAGAGGCGCCCTTTGTGGAAGTAATAATTTTCTGTCATGTCAAATGCAAAACATCCCAGCTAATGGCATGGGCTGTGTCCTGGTTTCCTGCCCTGCTGCCTTTTCATTTCCTGGCTGATGCCACGTGCTTTCCCATATGCAGGCTTCTGTCAGTGCCGGGATGAGAGGCCCGAGGATTTCCGGGGCAGAAACACGTCAGCGCAGGCAGAAGACTCAGCTCACATGCTGATGGTGTCCTGTGCCGGTCGGTGGTGTGCACCAGGGTCATTCCCATGGGCTTGTTTATGGCAAAGTTGTCAGGAAATGGGCACCGCTCTTGTGTGTCTCCTTCAGGTGCCCAAGGACTCCCATGTGAGAGGGCTTGCCACATCCTTTTCTCTTGCTTGCCCCATCTCTCTCTGACGGTCACTTGTTGTTGCACGGGGGTGGGCTTCTGCTGGCAGGCTTTGACCCTACTGCAACGCTAACAGTGCTCTCCGGACAACTTTGCTGGGCTCGTTTCCCTCATCCCCTCTCTGTGCAGTCTCTGCGTGTCCCCAGGCAACACCATGAACATGTCTGGGGCCCGGTGCTTCCCTGGGGTACTTGAGGCCTGTTGTGCCAGTGTGGCCCTCAGCATCTCCTCTGCAGAGTCCACAGCTGCTGATGTTTCCCTGGGTTTATGGTTTTTTGTTTGTGCTTGACTATGCGCTGGCTTTGTGTGAGCATATGGGTTGTTGAACGGTTCCATGCAGGCACGCATGAGCACATGTGTGTCTGTCTGTGCTTGTGTGACCCTCATCATGAGGTCATACGCAGGCCAGAGCGCAGACACACTCTCCCCTGGTGTGTCCATGAGCACCGCAGAGTAGCAGGTTGCCCTTGCCAGCAGGTGCCCATCTACAGCTGAATGTTGCTTCCTTTGTCTTGGCAGAGGGGTGCTCGGAGAACTGAAATGCAGTCTCTGCCTCCTGTGCCCTCCATTTCTTGCTTTATGTACAGCGAGAAAGGCCAGGAAAGCCTGCCCGCCTATGCAGGACATTATCACTGAATGTATCTGCTTATGAGGCAATGTTGCTGGTGACTGGGATGGGACGCAGGCTCCTTGTGTCCAGGCCAATGCCGGATGTACTTCTGCAGCTCATCAGCCTGGTGCTGAGTGAGGCCGGGGCTGAGACCTTGCACCCAATGGGTATTCAACTGAGGGGACAGGGGTCTACGTGTTGCTTTGCTGTGAGATATAGGACAGACTATGTGCGTGGCAAAGGGGAGTCAAAGAGCCTGGTGTCAAAGAAGTTTAAATCAAACCCCCTTGGTGTTCAAGCACAAGAACTTCCATATCGTCCCCTAAGAAACTTAGTCTGAGTGCCTTTGTCTCTGAAGGCAGGATTACGTGATTTATGGCAAACCGCTAAAACCCTGCTGCCTTTTCATGTGCGGGTCAGGAAAAGTCCCTCGTGTCCTGGTTTCAGCCAGGGTAGAGTTAATTTTCTTCACAGAAGCTAGCATGAGGCTATGTTTTGGATCTGGGATGAAAAAAATGTTGATAAGGTGCTGATGTTTTGAGTTGTTGCTAACTAGTCAAGGACAGTCCAGCTTCTCATGCTGGCCTGCAGTGAGCAGGCTGGGGGTGCACGGGAAGCTGGGAGGGGACACAGCTGGGACAGCTGACCCAGGCTGGCCAAAGAGATATTCCCTACCATATAACGTCATGCTCGATATATAAAGCTGGGACGAAGAAGAAGGAAGGGGTGGAGGGACGTTCGGAGTTATGGCGTCTGTCTTCCCAAGAAACCATTACGCGTGACGGAGCCCTGCTTCCCTGGAGATGGCTGAACACCTGCCTGCCCATGGGGAGTGGTGAACAAATTCCTTGTTTTGCTTTACTTATTAAACTGTCTTTATCTCAAACCATGAGTTTCCTCACTTTTACTCTTCCGATTCTCTCCCCCGTCCCACCGTGGGGGAGTGAGCGAGCGGCTGCGTGGTGCGTAGTTGCTGGCTGGGGCTAAACCACGACACCTCGTTATGCAGAACGGACCTGTTGTGTAATGACCACAACGTCCTTTCAGCTTTCCACTGCACTGGTTAAGAGTGGAGGAAATGAAGAGCTGTGAATGAAGGAGGGAAGTTGAGTCTGTGAAAAAGAGGTGGGGATGGCGGCAAGGTGTTTTAGGAATTGTTTGGCTGTGTTCTCACCGTCCTGCTCTGTTTTTCATTGGTAATAAGCTAAATGAATCTTCTCCGAGTGAGGTCTTGTTTGCCTGTGATGGTAATTGGTAAGTAATCCCTCCGTCTTTGTCTCGACGCATGATCTTTTTCACCTTACTTTCTAGTTCCTGTCCTGTTGAGGAGGGAGAGTGAGAAAGCATCTAGGTGGTTATCTGGAAGCCAGCCAAGGTCTCTTTGGTTTTGCAACACCTGTGGTACTTACAAGTGCCATGAGTGTTTATCAGTCACATGCTTTTTTCCTGCTTGGTATCTGTGCGTTAAGGAGCATTCTCTTTCTCCCACAGCTTCTTCCCTCAGACGAATGTTGTCAACTGGCGTTTGCGCTTGTGCACCTTGGACCTGGTGGAAGGTTTACAGCTATGGGCAGAGTGAATGCCCTGTGGGAGGAAAGCTGAGAATGGGAGCTGCTATGCTGATGACCTGATTTCTTCAGCCATTTCTGCCTCAGCTAGAAAAGGTCCTGCATGAGAAGTGATGACACAGAAGAACCACCTGCTCTCTTGGTTCTCTCAAATCTCCTTCTCTGTCATGGAGGGAGGCTGAGGCTGGGCTGAGGTAGCATTTACTACAGGCTAGGCAGGAGCATCCCTGGGCCTGGCTGCTACCCAAAGAACCCCGCGGGGGTCAGGCAAAGAAGCCCTTGCTCCCCACTGCACAGCCTCCACCTCCCGACACGGCAGGTGCCTCGGCTTCCTGTTGGTGAGGTTGCAGGCTGTTTCTCAGGTGTCCTGTGCTCTGCTCCCTCCATGCCCTCTCTCCTAGGTCGACCACCAGCCCTGAGATATGTCCTGCTGTCCTGGTTTCAGCCAGGATAGAGTTAATTTTCATCATAGAAGCTGGTGTTAGGCTATGATTTGGATTTGGGATGAGAAAACATTGATAACGTGCTGATGTTTTGAGCTGTTGCTAAGCAGTCAAGGACAGTCCAGCTTCTTGTGCTGCCCTGCTAGCAAGAAGGCTGGGGGTGCATGGGAAGCTGGGAGAGGACACAGCTGGGACAGCTGAGCCAGGCTCACCAAAGAGGTATTCCATACCATATGACATTGTGCTCAGTATATAAAGATGGGATGAAGAAGAAGGAAGGGCTGGAGGGACGCTGGGAGTTACGGCATCTCTCTTCCCAGGAAGACCATTACGCGTGATGGAGCTCTGCTTCCCTGGAGATGGCTGAAGACTTGCCTGCCGATGGGGAGCAGTGAATGAATTCCTTGTTTTGATTTGCTTGTGTGTGCGGCTTTTGCTTTACCTATGAAACTGTCTTTCTCTCTAAACATGGGTTTCCTCACTTTTACTCTTCCGATTCTCTCCCCCATCCCTCCGTGGTGGAGTGAGGAAGCGGCTGTGTGGGGCTTAGTTGCCGGCTGGGGCTAAACTACGACACCTGCTCAGACAAGTGCCAGCCCTGCCAGCCCTGCCAGCCCTGCGGCCCGACCCTGCTGGCCAACAGCTGCAATGACCCCTGTGTCAGGAAGTGCCAGGACTCCACCATTGTCATCGAGCCCTCCTCCATCGTGGTGACCCTGCCCGGCCCCATCCTCAGCTCCTTGCTGCAGAACACCATTGTGGGATCCTCCACCTCTGCTGTCATTGGCAGCATCCTCAGCCGTGATGGAGTGCCCATCAACTCTGGGTGCTGTGACCTCTCCTGCATTGACAGCAGTTACTGTGGCAGCAGAAGGTGCCCTCCTTGCTAAAGCCACTGATGACAGCCCAGACAAGGAGACCCGGGAGCCCAAAAGATGATGCCACGCCAAAGACACTGCAGCTTTTCTGGCAAGGAAGGAAGACCAGCGTGAATGGAGAGCAGTATGTAGGAGAGAATATGAGAAGCCTTCGGTTCTGGCAGTCAAGCCATATCTGGCAGGTACATCCATGTATTTCTTGCCATTCTTCTTGACCCATGTCTTGAGTCCCCCCAGACCTCCTGGAACATTGTACCAGCCCAGCTGATAACTGCTGGTAATAGCCTTGAATGGGCTTTGTCTTCAGCAGGGAAGGGCACACAGAAGGATGAGTGAACCCTCTCTGCCCACAAATATTGAAAACTGTGTCATCCTTAACTTTACTTTTGCTCTCTCTTCCTTTTCTTATTGTCATGCTCAAAGCTCAGGTGCCAAGTTCCGCAGCAGCTCTGAGGAGCAGCACAGCAGTGACTGGAAGATAGACCAGTAGAGTAGGATGGTGAGAAACAGACCAGAAAAACCCTAGAATACCTTCACCCCACTCCCACCTCTTTTTCCCAGGCTCAGCTTCACTCTTTCATTCCCGACTCTTCTATCTCCTCCATCCCCATCCAGCGCAGGGTGGTAGGGAATGCAAGTTGTGGTCAGTACACAACAGTTCCTCTCTGCCGCCCCATTCCACAGTGGGGTCCTCCATAGGCTGCAATGTGGCTATCTGCTCCACCATGGTCTTTCCCAAAAGCTGCCTGGGAGTCTCTGCACCGTCGCCTGAAGCACATCCTCCATTCTCCTCCTTCCCTGACCTTACTGTTTGCAGGATTTTTTCTGACACTTTCCTTTTTCTTCATTCCACATGTCCTTTGTGGTGTTTTGCCCTTTCTTAAATATGTTCTCACAGAGGCACCACCAGTGCTGCTGATAGGCTCAGGTTTGGCCAGCATTGAGCCCAGTTGGATGGAACTGGCTCTGTCAGACATGGGGGCAGTGCCTGGGATCTTCTCACAGACGCCACCACTGCAACCTCCCCACCATTACCAAACTCTCGCCACATAGCAGTGGGTACAAGGCAGTATTAATCTACAAAGCAAATGTAGATTAATCAAAAATTGAACAGAAAAACCGCAATTCAGGTTTCAATAAGGGGTGGTTGTAATTTTGCAGGATCTTAAGAGAAATGATATGATTAGCCATGCTTAAAGATTTGGAAAGAACTGCTCTGAAAATACAGCCATCTAACGTCCTCGGTCGGTCCTTTTCATGTCTCCAGCAAGTTGAGCAGATAGAGCTAGTTATGGTCATTTCCATAATCGTTTTATCATCAGACACTAACTGCTGTATTTTGCATTCCCTCTGGGCCTCTTTGACCCCCCAGGGCACTTTCCCAAAAGATTCTGCCTGCAAGCTCCCCGAGGGAGCAAAAGTCTGCTCTTATGGAGTGCAGGGTTGCAATTCTGCCTTCTGCTTTGCACAGCCACTGTACACTCCAGACATGAGAGTGATCCCAGCTTTTCTCCAGTAGCCCAATAAGATCACAGACCTGCAGGTGTCCACAGGCTTTTAGGTCATCTTGCTCATGTTCTGGATCCAGTTCTTGTGTTACGTCTGGGGTCAAGCTGGAAAGGCAAGTGAGCGAGTCAAGGAGTCAAGGTCAGGACGATATCTCATGACAATAATCAGGGTTCAGTAGTCGGCAGTGACCAGCAGGTGTGTTCACAGAGACGAGGCAGGTCTCGGGTCAAGCTGGGAAGTCACCTGCATGTCAGGGTCCAAACTGAGATCAGTGGGGTCCATGGCCAGGTACACACAGAGATGTGTCACACTGGGAGACGTAGCTCTGCTTGGGGCCAAGCACTAGAACTGGAGCTTAAAAGCTGCTCCCATGGGAAGGGGAGTTGGTTCTGGTTGAAGCCTCCCATCGGCACCATCTGGCAGGGATCTCAGCAAGGCTGCCCAAGGGAAGGGAGCATCCCTGAGCTATGCTACCTCTACGTTGCGTCAGGCCAACTGTCCTGCATCTCACAGCAGAGCAACATCTGGACTTCCTGTCCCCTTAGTTGGTGTGAGGACTCTCCCCTGCCAGGCTGATGAGCTGCAGAAGTGCATCTGGCATTGGCATGTGCATGACGAGCCTTTGTGACATCCCAGTCACCCGCAACATTGCATGACAACGGGTCCCACTCAGTGACAGCGGCCGGCATGAGGTGGGCAGGCTTCCCTGGCCTTTCTCCCTTTACAAAGTAAGAAATGGAAGGCACTGGAGGCAGAGACTGCATTTCATTGCTCGTTCTCTGTTCTCTGGGAACCTCTCTGCCAGGGCCAAGCCACCACCATTCAGCTGTAATTCCAGTGCAACCACCTTATGTCAAGGTGACCCTGCTACTCTGTGGACCTCATGATCACACCAGGGAAGAGTCTCCCTGCCTCGGCGTGCACATGCCCGCATGAGGGTCACACAAGCACAGACAGACACACATGTGCTCATGCGTGCCTGCATGGAACCATTCAACAACCCATATGCTCACACAAAGCCAGTGCATAGTCAAGCACAAACAAAAAACCATAAACCCAGGGAAACATCAGCAGCTGTGGACTCTGCAGAGGAGATGCTGAGGGCCACACTGGCACAACAGGCCTCAAGTACCCCAGGGAAGCACCGGGCCCCAGACATGTTCATGGTGTTGCCTGGGGACACGCAGAGACTGCACAGAGAGGGGATGAGGGAAACGAGCCCAGCAAAGTTGTCCGGAGAGCACTGTTAGCGTTGCAGTAGGGTCAAAGCCTGCCAGCAGAAGCCCACCCCTGTGCAACAACAAGTGACCGTCAGAGAGAGATGGGGCAAGCAAGAGAAAAGGATGTGGCAAGCCCTCTCACATGGGAGTCCTTGGGCACCTGAAGGAGACACACAAGAGCGGTGCCCATTTCCTGACAACTTTGCCATAAACAAGCCCATGGGAATGACCCTGGTGCACACCACCGACCGGCACAGGACACCATCAGCATGTGAGCTGAGTCTTCTGCCTGCGCTGACGTGTTTCTGCCCCGGAAATCCTCGGGCCTCTCATCCCGGCACTGACAGAAGCCTGCATATGGGAAAGCACGTGGCATCAGCCAGGAAATGAAAAGGCAGCAGGGCAGGAAACCAGGACACAGCCCATGCCATTAGCTGGGATGTTTTGCATTTGACATGACAGAAAATTATTACTTCCACAAAGGGCGCCTCTGGGCCTGAGGCAGTGCCGGACTACTATAAAAGCAGCCCAACTCTCTGCTCTCTCATCCACTTCTCTCGCCTCCTCCTCCTTGGGAACCAGGTGAGTGTGCAGCCTCTTCTCCTCCTCCATCAAGACCAGGTCTTTCCTCGATGTATGTCCCAGCTGAGAGGGGCTGTCTTAGCCCAGGGCTGGGAGCTGCTTCTCATGGGAGAGGGGAGGGGAGAGAAGGCCTTCCACAGACACAAGCTAGGATTTAGTAGAGGTGGCTCGTGGGCCTTGAGTTGGGCAGCGCTGGCTGCACCGGGAGGTTCCTTGGCTCCACTGTGGTTGGGTGCAGTGCTGCTTCTCATGCATCCCCATTTTCTGCTTCCCCCTGCCCTCTCTCTCCCAGGTGTACCTCTGGCCCAGAGACATGTCCTGCAACAACAAATGCCGTCCATGTGAGCCCTGCAAGTCCTGTGAGCCCTGCCAACCATGCAGGCCCTGTGAGCCCTGCAAGCCCTGTGAGCCCTGCAAGTCCTGTGAGCCCTGTCAGCCATGTCGGCCCTGTGAGCCCTGCCAGCCCTGCCAGCCCTGCCGGCCCTGCCTGCCCTGCCAGCCCTGCCAGCCCTGCCAGCCCTGTGGCCCAACACCGCTGGCCAACAGCTGCAATGAGCCCTGTGTCAGGCAGTGCCAGAACTCCACCGTCGTCATCCAGCCCCCTCTCGTGGCGGTGACTCTGCCCGGACCCATCCTCAGCTCCTACCCACAGAACACCATTGTGGGATCATCCACCTCTGCTGCTGTTGGCAGCATCCTCAGCTGTCAGGGAGTGCCCATCAACTCTGGGTGCTGTGACCTCTCCTGCATTGCCAGCTGCTACTGTGGCAACAGATGTCAACCCTGCTAAACCTGCTGGCAATATCCCCTGGCCAGAACTCAGAACATGGTGCTGGCCTGAAGATAGAGCTTGGGCATTGCATTTAGAGCTTCGGACCATTGATTCCCTCTTCCACCCTCTTCTCTCTCTTCCTTACCTTTTCTGTTGCCATCTCCCAATGCCAGCCTAGCAGGGCCTTGTTGCTCTCCCTCCCTCGGCAGGGCAGGCTGATGAACACCCTGCAGAAGCCTCACCACAACTTAGTGGCTGCCCCTGGTGCTCCCTTGTGAGCCATCTCCTTTTCTGCTTTAGACTCATTAAAGTTGTGCTGCATCCAAGCCTGGGCCTCCGAGTCCTCCTTCCTTTGGTGGCAAACATTGCGGTCTGCTCAGGAAGAAATGTGGCTTTCTGGAGAGGATTAGGTTGAGTGCAAAAGAGGACCCTTCCTCATTCCCAGACGAAGGAGAGGGTAGGACTCACTGTACTGGGCAATCTTTTGTGCCCTGTCCCTTGGAGATGAGGAAGACATTCCTGGCTACTCCACAGCCAATGGCATCAGTCCTTCCAGCCTTGCTGCATCTCTTCCCACATGGGCCTGGAGCACTGTGCCCCAGAGCACGTTCTGCGAATGAGGAGACCAACCCCTGAGCTCATGGCTATGGGTGGCCAGTGGATGAGGTCAGCAGTCCCCCGGCTTCTTGGCAAAAGGATTTGCTCTGGGTGGGGCTGTTCTGAAAGAGGACGCTAGAATAGACGATGGCTCCATAGAGCGTCAGGAGTGAGGATATGGAGACAGTAATACCTGCGGACAGCCCAAAGCCTCATCTCCACCTTCCATGCGCCTCCATTACGTGATCTGGGTCCATGGCCAGTGCACATGGGCACAGGCAGATGACGTGGGTACCTCATACAGACCTTCAGTGCCTGGCAGGGCCCAGCTGTTCTCCTGACATGCAGGGCTGAGGTAATTCTCAAGTTAGGATTGGTATCAGCCACACAATGAATTCCCCACTCCCTGTGAAACCAACAGCCCCATGGGCCACTGCACCTCCAGGACACCATGGCTGCTCTGTGGTACTTTGTCTCCTCCAAGCCTGGGGCAGCTTTCCTGGACCAATAAGGTTGCACCACTGCCAGATGCCAGCTCTGCTCTGGAACGGCTCTGTGCAAGAGCAGTTACCCTCTGCATTCCCACCAGACCATTGTGGTGACAGTGGGACATGTTTCTGTGCTCAGCAGCTTCTCTGATTTGTCTCTGCTGGACCATTCTCAGCCCTCTTGTGTTGACTGGTATTCTGGGGCACCAGCTGGACCCAAACCCTTGGCATACCAGAGGCCTTGGCAAGGAGGAGATGCTGAGGCAGAAGGCCAGCCATGCACATCTGGAGCTCTGGAGACTGCCTTCCCCAGAGGAAAAGGTGCGGTTCAGGCAGAGGGTATTTGTGCCTGGAGGCTCAGTTAGGGGAGCATGGTGACGCAGGTTATCCTCCTGCAGCTCATGGATATATATGGTGGAGCAGATATCCACCTGCAGCCCATGTAGAACTTAATGCCAGAGCAGGTGGCTGTGCCCAGAAGAAAGCAGTGACCCTGTAGAGAGCCCATGCTGAAGCAGGCTCCTGGCAGGAACCGTGATCCTGTGGAGAGGAGTCCATGCCGGAGCAGGTTTTCTGACAGAACCTGTGGCCCCGGGGAGGACCCAAGCTGGAGCAGTGCGTGAAGAAGTGCAGCCCATGGGAAGGATCCACACTGGAGACGTTCATGGAGGACTCTCTCCCATGGGTGGGATTCCACAGCGGAGCAAGGGAGCAGCGTGAGCACAACGAGTGGCAAAGACTGCGCATAATGAACTGACTGCTACCCCCGTTCCCTGTCCCCCTGTGCCACTTGGGGCGAGGCGGTAGAGGAGTCGGGAGTGAGGCTGCGCCCAAGCAGAAGGGAGGTGTTTCACATTTGTTCTTATTTCTCATTACCCTACCCCATGGTTAATTGGCAATAAGTTATTTTCCCCAAGACAAACCCACCTACCTTCAGGTTTGTTTTGCCCATGATCATAATTGCTGAGTGACTTCCCTGTCGTTATTTCAACCCAAGAGCCTTTTCCCATATTTTCTCCCATTGTCCACTTGAGGAAGGGGAGTGATAGGATGGCTTGGTGGGTACCTGTCAGCCAGGCAAGGTCAACGCACCACAACCTCAATAGGTCATCAGCTCCAATCTTTCATGGGAAAGGGAGCCTAGATGAGATTATCTACCTCCCTGTCCAATCACATCTTGAAAACTTACATCTATGGGGACACTTTCATCAATGTGACATGTCTGGGGGAGGTTGTTCCAGTGGATGATTGTTCTTACGGACAAAACCAGCCCCTGTTGCCATCTGGCAGAACTCAACCCAGATGAAGGTCTGACCATGCCTGGGCTGCGGTGTGGGTAGTAGAGCAGAGCAGAGTAGAGAGGACCTGGCAGACTTCAGACTGACATTTCTGGGCTGCTGGAAATGACCATTGCCATGAAATGGCTGATTCCCACTGCAAGTCACCGCTTTAGAGCTGCCTAGCAATAAAAACACAGACACTGAAGGGCCAGATCCCTTTGCCATGGATGCCAATCCCCACTCCACTCAGTGCCAGCAATAAATCCACAGTGGTCTCTCCCAGCTCCCTGGCTTGAATGTGTTGATCCCCCACTTCCCTCCCCAGGGGCTCAAACAAGGTCCTGACGTCCTTGCTCCCTGCGGCTTCCATCACCAAATCTCCTTCTCGTGCAGAACCACGAGCAAGCTCTGAAACTGGGCTGCCCATCACCAGCAGGTAGCCACTGATTACTGAGACTCCCAGAGCCTCGAATGAAGCCCAGTGTCCCGAGTCCAACTCCATCCCAGCCATAGCGGCCCAGGAGGCCCTGGGCTTCTGCCAGAACATGGAGTAGGAAGTATTGTCCAACATCGCTACTGTCGCTGCTTTGATCCAGGGTATTGCTGTCTCTTAGGGCTGGAAACAGACACCATGCGTTGTGCGTTGTGCATTGTGCCCACAGCTTGGCCTACACAACCTGACGTGATTTCTCCCAGGGAGAAGGAGTAGCAGCATCTCCCGATTTAGAGAAAGAAGCATTAGACAGATGGGGAGAGGGTTTACCTGCTGACCCGGGGTCAGTCGTTAGGGAAGAGGAGCCACTCATGCTGGGAAGCTGTGAAGGAATCATGGAAGAACATGTACCTGAACAGTCAGTACCCGGCAGCCCGTGGTGAAGCCCGTGGTGAAGCCCGTGGTGAAGCCCATGGTGAGGCAGGCTGTGCCCCTGCAGCCATGGAGCTCCATGGTGGAGTAGATTTCCACCTGCAACATGGGGAGGACCCCACGCCAGAGAAGGTGGACCCCAAAGGACGCTGTGACCTTGTGGGCAGCCCACACTGGAGCAAGCTCCAGGCAGGACCTGTGGTCCCGTGGAGACAGGAGCCCGGGCTGGAGCAGGTTTGATGGCAGGACCTGTGACCCCACGGGGGACCCAGGCTGGAGCCCTCTGTTGATGAAGGATGGCACCCCGTGGGGGAACCCAGGCTGGAGCAGTTTGTGAAGAAGGACTCACATTGGAGAAGTCCATGGAGGACTGTTTCTCCTGGGAGGGTCTCCACACTGGAGCAGGGGCAGAGGGTGAGGAGTCCTCTCCCTGAGGAAGGAGACAACGTGTGATGAACTGACCACAACCCCCATTCCCCATCCCCCTGCACCGCTCAGACGGGAAGGAGGTAGAAAATCGGGTGTGAAGTTGAGCCCAGGAAGAAGGGAGGGGTGGGGGAAAGGTGTTTTAAGATTTGGATTGAGTTCTCATTATCGTACTCTGATTTTGATTGGCAATAAATTAAAGTACTTTCCCCAAGCTGAGTCTGTTTTGCCCGCAACGGTAATGGGTGAATGACCTCTCCCTGTCTTTATCTTGACCCACAAGCTTTTTGTTACATTTTCTCTCCCCTGTCCAGCTTTGAAGGAGAGTGATAGAGCGGCTATGGTGGGCACCGGGCGTCCAGCCAGGGTCAACCCATTGCAGCCTTACTGCAAACACCTGCATGTTTACTCCTTTGAGGAGGAAAACCCAGCTAATACCTCCTTTCAGCCTCCCTTCAGGTTTTGTTCCCAGAGTGCGCTCTTTGCGGGCCCTCAATGTGCCCACAGGGGTAGACTAGCCCCCAGTGAGGCAACCAGCCATTTTCTGTTGGGCAGAGAAACCAGCACGGACTTGGGGACCGAGGGACTGCCCCCAGCCAAGTGATGCTGGTTCCCTGGCAAAGAGAGACATGAAAAGGAGTGCGACAGCAAAGCAGATTTGGATGGAGAATCCCTACCACACACATACAAGGTGGTAGCAGCAGGCAGCGATCAGGATCAGCAGAGGCTGAGTCAGGGTACTCATATGCCAGTGGTGGCAGCCCCCACCGGCAGCACATCAACAACCAGGTGTTCCTAGGGGATTTAACTATGGAATCTCATCCACCTGATCATCCTAGAGCAAACATAGTTTTCCTCAGCAAGTATCAAATATATTTGTAAGAGAAGAGGAGGAGTAATCATATCCACCATGTTTCTCCTGGACTTCTTACAAAAATATACATAGAATCACAGTATCACTAGGTTGGAAAGGACCTTCAAGATCATCAAGTCCAACCATTAATCCAGCGCCACCATGTCCCCTAAACCATGTCCTGAAGTGCCACATCCACACGTTTTTTGAACACTTCCAGAGATGGCGACTCCACCACCTCCCTGGGCAGCCTGTTCCAATGCCTGACCACTCTCTCAGTGAAGAAATTTTTCCTAATATCCAATCTAAACCTCCCCTGGCGCAACTTGAGGCCATTTCCTCTTGTCCTATCACTAGTTACTTGGGAGAAGAGACCAACACCCTCGTCGCCACAATCCCCTTTCAGGTCGTTGTAGAGAGCAATAAGGTCTCCTCTCAGCCTCCTCTTCTTCAGACTAAACAAGCCCAGTTCCCTCAGCCGCTCCTCATAAGACTTGTGCTCCAGACCCCTCAACAGCTTCGTTGCCCTTATCTGGACACGCTCCAGCACTTCAATATCCTTCTTGTAGTGAGGGGCCCAAAACTGAACACAGTATTCAAGGTGCGGCCTCACCAGTGCCGAGTACAGGGGCACAATCACTTCCCTGCTCCTGCTGGCCACACTATTCTTGATACAGGCCAGGACGCTGTTGGCCTTCTTGGCCACCTGGGCACACTGCCGGCTCATGTTCAGCCAGCTGTCAACCAGCACCCCCAGGTCCCTTTCCGCCGGGCTGCTCTCCAGCCACTCCTCCCCAAGCCTGTAGAGTTGCATGGCGTTGTTGTGGCCAAAGTGCAGGACCCTGCACTTGGCCTTATTAAACCTCATACAGTTGAGCTCTGCCCATCGATCCAGCCTGTCCAGATCCCTCTGCAGAGCCCTCCTGCCCTCCAGCAGATCAACACTCCCACCCAACTTGGTGTCATCTGCAAACTTCCTGAGGGAGCACTCGATCCCCTCATCCAGATCATCAATAAAGATATTGAATAAGACTGGCCCCAGAACCGAGCCCTGGGGAACACCGCTTGTGACCGGCTGCCAGCCGGATTTAACGCCGTTCACCACAACTCTCTGGGCTCGGCCATCAGCCAGTTCCTCACCCAGTGAAGAGTAAATCTGTCTAAGCCACGAGCCGCCAGTTTCTCCAGGAGAATGTTGTGGGAGACCCTGTCAAAGGCTTTACTAAAGTCCAGGTAGACAACGTCCACAGCCTTTCCCTCATCCACTAGGCGGGTCACCTGGTCATAGAAGGAGATCAGGTTGGTCAAGCAGGACCTGCCTTTCATGAACCCATGCTGTCTGGGCCTGATCCCTTGGTTGTCCTGCAGGTGCCCTGTGAGCACTCTCAAGACCAACCGCTCCATAATCTTCCCCGGTAGAGAGGTCAGGCTGAAAGGCCTGTAGTTCCCAGGATCCTCCTTCCGGCCTTTCTTGTAGATGGGTGTCACATTGCAAGCCAGTCTTCTGGGACCTCTCCTGTTAACCAGGACTGCTGATAAATGATGGAGAGTGGTTTGGCAAGCTCCTCTGCCAGATCTCTCAGTACTCTCGGGTGGATCCCATCAGGCCCCATAAATCTCCTACTCAAGAATATTTATAGGTGACTGAAGAGTCAAACAACGTAAACTTAGAATCAGAACAGAGTGCAATATTAACAATATTCTATCATATAAGGAACAGAGATTCAGACAGATGATTGGATAGTTTTGAGGAAAAATGTCATCCTCTCTGTGAGAGACTGAACCATGGGGCAAACCATGGGGCATTTGTCTCAAAGATTGTTTGGGCGAGAATTCCTTCAGCGGTGATGGGCCTGTGGGGCCACAGAGACCTCCGACTGGTGCTACAAGGCCCAATCATGCACCATCGAGGCATGTGATAGTCACGTGATAGTCGCATGAGGAGTGGGGCTGGAGCCACATGAAGCGTATGTGCATGTGCAGATGGGCAAGTACATGTCGTCATGAAAATCACGGCCCGTGAATGAGAATAAAAGGGACTGCCAAGACAAGCGCTCACACTGCTGCTATCGCCCACCACCGAAACATCGAGAAGCTTGGACCCCGGGATGCCACAGATCCATGGTGGTGACTTTCCTTGCAACTCTATCCCGAATGCTTGCTTGATTTCTGTCTTTTTATTCCACTCTGTCCTATCACTACTAATTTCTTACTTTTAATAATAAGTTATCACTACTAATTTTTTACTTTTGATAATAGAAGTTGTTTTGGGTATATGGCATTTGACCTCGTTCGTGTCTTAATCTCACTCTTGGGATCGTATTGAAACCTCCCCCAACATTGGATCGGGACATTTAAATTGGCACAGGATCCCTTGAGATGAGAGTGCCTTATTATTTCCCAAATATGTGAGACCTCTCAGGAAAGCAAAGGATGCAGGTCTGTGTTTGAAACTCACATGCTGCCTTCCTGAGATGGCCGCTTCCCTGCTTTACATAAGATGAGTGACCTTAAAACTGCCCCTTTGGGGAGAGAAGTTTTGTTTGAATTTTTAGAAAAATATAATGCACGATCCTCTGTACCAGGGATGGACTGGGCTCAGGGAAATTGGTATAATTTACAGAGTGTGGTTGATCAAACAAGCATTTTGCAAAAGGATGCAAGAGTAAGATCAGGAAGGGGAAAATTGATTATTTGTGCTGTTCTCGGTGCCAGTTTGGCCGCTGCTGTAGAGGCGAGGGAACCCTGTCGTGCTATGGAATCCCAAATTGTTGAATCCCTCCAAAACCTCATTCAGTCCCTTCAGGGACAAGTGGTGGTTGAAAGGAACAGCTTGAAGGAGAGAGAGACCAGGTGAAACATCTGCAATCTGCTTTCAATGAACAAGTCCTTGCGGGCACTGCCCACGAGGAAATACCCCCGAGGTCAGGAACTGGTTACCCTTTTGACTATTTGCAGGCAGCGAGAGGAAGAGTAGAGAAATTGGAACCGCCCTCTCTGTGACCCTTGGTTAAGACAGAGTATATTTACGATGATGATCAGGATCAGTCCCCCCAAGTCACAACCAAGGAGGTCCCTTATACTACAACCGAGTTGGCAAAGTTAAAAAAGGATTTTGGTCAAACCCCTAGGGAGTCAGAGACGGAGTATGTGTGGAGAGTATCGTTGTCTGGGTGGGATCAGATTTTGCTGAGTAAAAAGGAGGCAGAGGGGTATTGGGGACCCGGAGTATTTTTAATTACTGGGAATCACTGCGCCCCTTGGTCATTAACCCAGTGGGCAGCCTATTGGGCACGGGTTTTGAACCCCTTGGAGAGAGGGGATCTTCTTGCAATTATGGGGACTGTCGATCACTTGGTGGAAAGCGTGTAGAAAGTGGCTTGTTTGCAGATGATGTATGATCGAAAATTGGAGCCTAGGCAGGAGTCCCCAGTGATGATGCCAGTAGACCCCGAACGAATGACTGCCCTCATAAGGGGACTCCCCGATTCCTTAAAGCTGGTTGGTATACAATTACAGGGGAAAATACAAGCAATGCCTCAGGACCAAAGGGTTGCGCCTGCTTTAGAAGGACTTAGTCCACTGGCCCCCGATAAGAAAATCTGGCTGTGGGGGTAGGTGGCCCAAGAATTGATTAATTACAATTGCAAGTATGGCTCCATTAACATTCCAGCCTCTAAGACAGACTCTAGGGGCCTGAGGGGAGCTGAAGTGAAAATGATTCCACACCCTGGGGGTGATAGAAGAACATCCCTCAGAGAGGGACATCCCAAATAAGCGCAATAGCCTGTGGACAAAGGGATGGCAAAAAGGAATTTCCTGTGATTTAATGGATGAATTGCCAACAGACAAGTTAGAAAAACTGGTGTCAGGATGGCCTGATAAACCGGCAGATACATAGATGGGCTTTAAACAACCCACGCCCAGGTGATACATTTATGTACTTTCTGGAAGGTTATTGATTACATGATTGTTTAACTTTTAAAGACTTCTATAGCCTAATAACTGTGTGATTATGTTTAATAGCCTAGTCTCATAGTCCTTAGGCTATCCTTGCCTCAATGCTAACATTTCAGCTATGTGTAAAAAGTTAATCACAAGAAATGCATGCATGTAGAACCAAGAGGCCTCAGGAAATTAAAACAAAGAAACGTTAAGAGCAAGGACTGAGAGATTAATGAGTACAATGATTCAAAGAAATTTAAACTCAATAACATCAAAGTGTTATTAAGCAGACATCTTTATTACAGCGCTGGACGCATGGGGGATATCTCCTTCTAACATGCGAGCCTTGTTACCAGCATCTGAATTTATATAGAGAGTACACACATTCATATTCATTGCACTTGTTTGCATATTCATGACATTTCTGAGAAATGTTTAACATATTCAAATGTCCTTGACGCATGCGTTGTCAAATGAGTTGGTGGTCCTCTGATGGTCCCTGATGGTGGTTTGTGATATGAAGCCTCTTATTTCTGCTGTCCTTTAGGTGAAATTCTTGCTCTAGTGGGTTCTTGTGCATGCTCCTTTCTGTTTTGGCTTTTACTGCAACTTAGTACCAATTCTTGCCAGTTCTGTGGTTTATCCTTAACTACAAGATACAGATGTTCAACATGGTTCACTTATCTTACACAATTCCCTTACACAGGAGTTTCAGTTATGATTCAAAAGATACAATAGAAATTTATAACATCAAAGCCCCATTTCAACAGAGAAGATATCTTAACCTTGAAAATAGAAACATCCTAGCAGGAGTGCTCAAACGAGGATGATAAGAAAGAATCACTTGGCTGTACAACAGAAGGGGCAAACATCCAAGGAGAAGAAACTATCCTCAGGAGACCCATGACCATAAAAAGGAAAAAAGAGTAGGGGGCTAACTGTCCAAACAACCACCGATGACCAGCCGAGATCCCCGTGCGTGCGTAGTGTAGTTTTGCAACGCCAGCATTATGTAAATGTAGTAGATAGGCAGGGAGGTGGAGATTTCTTGGAAAATGTGTGAATATTTGTGTCTTTAAGGTATCTAAAGGATGAACTTTTGTTTCAAGGTATGCATGTTAGGTGGAGTGATCCCCCGTGCATCCAGCACTGCAATAAAGAATGCCTGCCTTCTAAAACTTCAAACTAAGTGTTAGAGGGTTTTCTTGCTGACTTTTTCAATAACACAGGGCACCCTTTTTAATCGACTTATCAGAGACAAATGTCCCTCAAAATTTGCTGGGAAACTAAATTCTTTGCCTTCCAATGGTGAGCAGGGGGCAAAGGTTGGGTATCTATTAGACAGCTCACTGAAAATGTTGGGGTGATTTACTAATTACAGGCATTGTAGGGCCAAAACAAGTCCTGGTCACATTTTTGGTAGATATTGGGGCTCAAATTTCAGCTATTAAAATGAAAGATGCCAGTAGCTGTGGGGTTAAATTTTCTAAACAGAGGCTGTTTGTAGCAGATGCACTTGGCAATGTTCAACCACAGGTGTTAGCAATGGTCAGCCTGCGATTGCCAGGGGAAGATACTGCTGCCATGGTAGCAATGGTTGTGGGAGAATTTCCAGTCAACCTCCTGGGAATTGAAGTTCTTAAAAGGAGGTCCTGGATTAGTAATAAAGGGAGACAGTGGTCGTTTGGCTCTCTAACAACAGATATTTTGTTGCTACAAGCTGCACTGCCACTTCCCCCTTCGAAGCTTACGAATGTTAGGCCTTACCCGATACCCTTGGGGGCCAGAGAGGGAATAATGCCTGTGTTAGAGGACTTAAAAGGACAGGGCATCATGGTTCCGACCCACTCCCCTTTTAACTCCCTGGTGTAGTCAGTACGAAAAGCCAGTGGCAAGTGGAGGCTGACCATAGATTATGGTAGACTTAATGCAAATACCAGTCCATTGGTGGCTGCAGTACCAAATATTGCTGAGCTTATAACTACAATCCAGGAACAAGCCCACAAGATCATGGTGATGGTGGATGTTAAGGACATGCTTTTTATGCTCCCCCTACAATGTGAGGACCAAGACCATTTTGCTTTGACTTGGGAAGGTCAGCAATTTACTTTAACCCAACTCCAGCAGGGATATAAGCACTCCTCCACATTAGCCCATCAAGTGTTCGTGCAGGAGCTGGAAAGAATCAAGGTAGAGAAGAGAGTCAGTATTTACCAATATATTGATGATGTATTTGTGGGAGGGGATGAGGTAGAAAGGGCTCAGATAACTCAAGATGATATAATCTCCCATCTAGAAAGTTTGGGGCTGAAGATTCCGCCTGAGAAAATACAAAAGCCCTCAAGAGAAGTGAAGTTTTAAGGTAGCTGGTGGAAGGGAGGAATGACATGTATTCCACTGGACACCCTTTCCTCACTAAATCAGATTAAGATGCCAGAGTCAAAAAAGCATTTACAGCATGTACTGGGGCTACTTGTGTTCTGGAGAAAACACATTCCCAATTTTTTCAATTATTGCAAAACCTCTATATGACTTGTCGCAAAAAGGGACTCAGTGGGAATGGATTGAGCTCCATGAGGAGGCATTGCAGTTGCTGGTGGTTGAAGCAACTGTCCATCAAACTCTGGGTCCCATTCACCCTACAGACCCTGTCCATATTAAGTAAGGATTTGCCAAGACTGGGCTATTGATACATTTGTGACAAAAGGGCCCCGAAGGATGCACTCAACCTATTGGGTTCTATTCTCGCAGTTTTAAAGATGTCGAAAAAAGATATATGGAGTGGGAAAAGTGTTTGGGTTTAGTCAGTTTAGGCTTGAGAGAGGCTGAATGAACTATTAATAACATTAACTATAATAATACTATATTTAATATAATTACATTAATATATTATATATTAACTAATCATATAACATATTATTAACTATTAACAACAACAATCAATAGTGCTTAGAGGCTCATTTAAGGTAATTAGAACAGTTTTGGCAGGAACTCCATCCCCTGACAGGGTGGCCTAGAGAGCCTCTGTGTGGAAATGGTATGCCCAGATAGATAGAATATTATTGAGACATTTTCACGCTATACCAGGGGACTACAAAGGTGTTAACTATTCAAGAGGAGAGGGGCCCAGATAGGGAAACAAGTGAACTCCCTCCCATAATAAAAGTGGCCCCTCCATTTAACAGGCAGTTGCAGAACATTTGGTTTACTGATGCTTCTTCCAAGCAGGAAGGAAAAACCTGGAAATAATGAGCCGTGGCACTCCATGTAGACATTAATGAACAAATAATTACTGTAGGGGAAGGTAGTGCTCAAGTAGGGAACTAATTGCAGTATGGAGCATTTTTCAGCATGAAGCCCAATTTGCTTCTCCTGCTTCTTCTACCTGTATCTATACTGCTTCTTACGCTGTATTTAAAGGCTGCACCAAATGGCGTCCATTTTGGGAACAGAACGGGAGAGAGGTCAATAGGATACCTGTATGGCATGAAACAAGGATCTAAAATAATTAAAATGTTTTAGCATGTGTCACTAATCAACTGTAAGTTTTGCAAATTTCTTAACATATGGAAGCTTATTGATCAATGATTAGTTTAACTTTAGTATAGAATTCTTTAGCCTAATAATTATGTTTACCTGACTGCTCTCATAGTCCTTAGGCTGTATTTGCCTCAATGCTAACATTGTAACTATGTGTAAACAGTTAATCACAAGGAAAGCAGGCCTCATGAAAATTAAAACAAAGAAGAGTTAAGAGCAAGGACTGAGATATTAAAAAGAACAGAGAAGATATCTTAACCTTGAGCATAGAGACAGACTGGAAAGAATGCTCTAACAAGGATGATAAGAAGGAACTGCTTGGCTGGACAAGAGAAGGGGCAAACATCCAAGGAGAAGAAATTATCCTCAAGAGACCCTTGACCATAAAAGGGAAAAGAGAGTAGGGGACTAACTCCCTAAACGACCACCAACGACCACCTGAGACCCCCGCGCATGCCTAGTGTAGGTTTGCAATGCCAGCATTATGTAAATGTAGTAGATAAGCAAGAAGGCGGTGATTTCTTGGAAGATGTGTGAATATTCATGTGTTTAAGGTATGTAAAGGGTGAACTTTTGTTTCAGCACACACATGTTAGGAGGAGATATCCCCCATGCATCCAGCACTGCAATAAAGATGTCTGCTTAATAACACTTTGATGATATTCAGTTTAAATTTCTTAAGTTTGAATTTCTTTGAATCAGACAGAAGGAGAAATGGCAATTTTGACTATTGCTAGGCAAGGAAAATTTGCAGTGGGCTGGGTTGCCAGAGAAGAATTGGACTTCAGGAACCCTATTAGATTTAACAATTGAAGACCTTTGTTGCTACAAGTGTCCGCTTTTTATGCAGTTACAGCTCTTTCACGTGCCACAAAATACGTCCTGGTTGGTTACCTCACACAGTCCATGCACTTCTCCACAGTCAGGATTCGCTGCCTGCAGGTGTCCATGCGCTCCTTTGCTTCCTCTTAGTTGTTTACCACAGCTCCTTCTCCTCAAGGTTGAGCCGTGCAGATATCCAGCTGTTTACCAGCTTCTCAATGCCACAGCTCCTTCTCCTTAAGGTCGAGCCATGCAGGGTGATCCCAACATCTCACCCTTTTTGTTTATCTATAAACAAAACCTGATGGATCATTCGCAACCCAAGGACTGTGAGGAAGATGGACCATCTGTACATTCTTGTATTGTCCTGTGCCGCGAACTCAGCCCAGCAGTCGGTAGGTGCCAGCTTTACGTGGGCGTCCCAACAGAGGCAACGGTGGCCTTGCCGTACACCGGCCCACTGCCCTTCGGGAAATCCCGGTATTTATACATTTGCAGAGGAACGGGTTTCGACACACGTGGCCAGCGAGTGTTGGAACACGCCTCGGTTGCCACCTTTCAACATAGGGAGCCTATGGCATACGCGCCCGCTGGCCAGACGTGCTGCACGCGCCACAGCCACCCCGTCTATTGGATCGTAGTCTTTGTTCACGCAGCATATTACCATCATCCAGTAGTCACATATCGACTATGCTTAAGCCAATAACAGAATGTTACAAGGCAAACAAAATTGTGAACTCTGCTTTCTATTCCTCCGCTACTGCACGTCTTCCACATGCTCCCCTAGCCTTGATCAACTTTCTTATTTCTGTAGGCTGTTTTCTCTCACCCAGCATAGGTATCTATTTCTCACCCAGCCATGCGTTTTCTCCTATGCTAACTGCAGTTTTCTCACAGGCCAAAATTCCATCTGTTAACCCCTCCATATACAGCTGCAAGCCTCAAATAGCGTCTACAGTGCAATTAGCAATAATTTCCATTTCTGCCGACAAGTTAACTATTGCTTTTTCTAGCTGTACTACTCCTAGTGATGGAAAAAGCACCCGTACAAAGCTATGATAACCTTTATTACATCTCACCAAAGGATTTGTAGTTATAGAGTGCTTCGCCCTAAAAGCTTTCCATGTTCCTCTAATGATACCGCTAATTTTATTCTGATTAATTATCTGCAAATTAGGAACTAGGACGCCCATGGTACAGTCCCCTGACCAGTTCCCAGGCAGCTGTTTCCCAGCCCATTGATCTCCACACAGTCACCACAACCCTTCTGGCAGATTGAAAAGGGATTGCCCGGGGAGGAAAGAGACAGACAGAAGGTGTCCTGTCCTGTTTGATTTGCTAATGTTACCCATACATTTCCTTTTGGCTGAGGTGGCATCCAGACGCCTGATAGTGTCAGGATGTGTCCGACGACGACGATGGTGACTGTTTCACCCATGGTTTTACCCATTTTGCGGGTACCCAACGAGTTCCAGAATCTGTAATGACACAAGCATAACCTCGTTCCCAGGTTAGCAGTTGAAAAGGTCCTTCCCACATATTCTTTTCCAAATTTTTAACTTTTACTTGCACATTTTGTGTTAACTCAAACAGACTTCCTGTCATTCCTTTTACATGTTTTATTATGGGAGGTACTGTTTCTCCTTCTGCTAGATGCAAATAATTTAACACATATAAGGCTTTATTCAAACGTTCTTGGGGTGGTGTGGCAGCCTCTCCCCCTTTTTGTTTTTGCAATAAACGCTTCAGGGAATGATTCATTCGTTCAACAATAGCTTGTCCAGTTGGGGAATGCAGTATTCCAGTAACATGCGTCACTCCCCATTGAGCAAAAAATCGCTGGGTTGACTGGGCTACATAACAAGGACCATTATCGGTTTTAATTTGTAGGGGTATACCACGGGCTGTGAATGCAGCTCACAAATGCTTTTGTACATGTCTACTAGTTTCTCCTGTTTGTGCAGTGGCCCAGACTACTGCAGAATAGCAATCAATTGAAACATGAACATATTTAAATCTTCCAAAGTCAGCGACATGTGTCACATCCCTCTGCCATAGCTGTTGAGAATGCAAGCCTCAGGGATTTACTGTAATCGGGATTCCTGGGCCTATTTGTTGACAATCAGCACAAGTCTGTATGATAGCTCTAGCGTCACCTGCACTTAGATTAAATTGTCTCGCTAAAACTTTGGCAGATTGATGGAAAAAGGCATGAGAGGCTTGTGCTTGACCTAAATGATCCGGAGCAGGTCCAGCCCATACTGGAGCAACTAACTGATCTGCTCTAGCATTTCCTTTCACTATATCTCCTGGCAAATTCGTATGGCTTCGTATATGTGTTATAAAATATGGTTGCTGTCTTTCAGTAAGTAGATACCATAATGTTTGAAACTGTTGATACAAATCCTGTTGTTTCACTATCTTTAAAACAGCTCTTTCCATTCTTTGAACTATACCAACTACATATATTGAATCACAAACAACATTAATGGGATTATACATCCATAATTTAAAGGCCTCTATTGCAGCTTGCAACTCAATTCTCTGTGTAGATGCTTCTATTTGTACTACATGTTTTCCATTCATCATTCTCTTTCAACACTACCCCTGCTTTTCCTGTTTTTACTCCCCTATCTGTGAAAACAGTTACACCATTTACGGGTTGCATGCTTCGCATGGGTAATGTCTCCAATTTGACATCTTTCAGAAAGGTAAACATCTTATGACTTGGATAATGAATACTGATTTCTCCCATAAATCCCGTCAAAGCGGTTTGTAACGCCAAAGAATTTTGAAGTCCCCATTCTAAGTAATCGTTCTGAATTGGTATTAAAATACGTTGTGTTTCGCCTCCTACTATTTCCACCACCCGTGTTCTACTTTTCGTAAGTAATATCAAAAATATTTCCAGTCGGGTTACAATCATTTTTTTGGGTTGGAAAGTGGCAAAAACCCATTCTAGCACATGTAATGGGTCCTTCTCGGTTTCATCCCACTGCATTAAGATTGCAAAAGGATGTTGTTCATGATTTATGATAGCAACCTGGACATCTTGTTCCAATATTCTGCAATGTCCATAGGCTGTAGCTATTTTCTGACTAATTACTGATGATGCTTGTTTAGCTTCTTGCATTAATGCTCTAGGAGCATTCAAGTTTGAATCTCCTGATAACAGATTCAACAATGGTGTCATTTCTACATTTGTTATTCCACAAATATTACAAATCCAATTCAAATCTCCCACTAATTTTTGAACATCGTTCAATGTTCTGATTTCGGTTCTCAACATTACATTCTGTGGAAAAATGGCTGTTTGCGTGTTTTTCCACCCCAAGTAACTCCATGGTGGTTTATGTTGTATTTTTTCCGGAGCAATTTGCAAACCAGCTGAACCTAACTGTGTTGTTAGTTCGTCTATTAATCGTTTCTTGTCAAGGTTTTCTGTTGTGATCACCCTGCACGGCTCGACCTTAAGAAGAAGGAGCTGTGGCATTGAGAAGCTGGTAAACAGCTGGATATCTGCACAGCTCGGCCTTGAGGAGAAGGAACTGTGGTAAACAACTAAGAAGCAGCAAAGGAGCACAGGAACACCTGCAAGCAGCAAATCCTGACTGTGTGAGAGGCGCATGGACAGCGCATGATATTTTGTATATAGCCAATTGCAATAATGTGTGTAACAAGCTGTAACCAATCATGAGTGTGTGCGCGGTGACTAAACAAAAATTATGATATATATTGGAGTCAGACAAGACAATAAACGGCTTTGGAATATAACTCTCATAGAGTTGTGAAGTCCATCCTTCTCCCACAACTGGTGACCCCGACGTGATATGATGTATGGAATCTCATCGTTGAACACCGGTGGGGAGCAGAGGACGCTGCGGGAGAAGCCCGGTTGGAAGAATTGCTGTCAGCAGGACTCACGCAAGGAAAAAGAAAAAGGAATATGTTGCAACGGAGAAGCACCCAGCAAGGTGAGGTGAGCAACCGGGGCGGCATGGGGCAGAACACATCGCATGAAGAAGGGGCGATGGTCAGACTCCTGCTGCATATGCTCTCTAAGAGAGGACTGAAATATGAATATACACTTAGAAGGCTTCTAATTTGGAGCTGAAAGAAAGGGTACCCCCACGATCCGTCTGTGGCGTTTAAGGCAGAGACGTGGGAGGAGATAGGAAAAATGTTATGGGAGCATATTGAGAAAACCGTCGCAGAGTTAGTGACGGCATGGAAGTTGATATTAACCACATTAAAAGCCTTAAAGGCAGAGAGAAAAGCTGCAGCTGATATGGAGGAGGCTGTTAAACCGCCTTCAACCAATCCCTTTTTAACCGAGTCAGAGGGTCCAGGACCTTCAGCGACTCCGACTGCACCTCCTGAGGTGCCAGATGCACCGGGTGAACTGGCCGCATTAGATAAGTCAGAGAAACAGATCTACGATGATGTATGTGAGGGCAAGACGGGACAAAGCTGCCCAGAACAATGTACTCAATGTTCCTCTGTGTGCCCATGTGAAAGAATGATGGGGCGGGCTTCACCACCCCCGAAACCACCCAGACTTAACCGATCGAAAGCCGTAGTTTTGAAGCCCTCATCCGAGCCCCTGCCACCTTTACAGCCCCCGTTGCCTGATAGCAGCGATGAAGAAGAGCCTGTTGTAGAGACTATAGGGAGGCAAGAGCCTAGGATGAAAGGCAACCCTAGAGAGCGGTGGAAAAACGTTTTTTTAGGAGCACTGAAAGACGAGGAAACAGAGTTACTGATGGCATTTCCCGTTAGTGTACAGCCTCACGGGCCCAATCGCTGGGACCCATTTCACTGGGACTTGATTAAGAAAGTGCGGAAGGCAGTACAAAATTATGGCTTGCAATCACCTTTCACGCAAGCTCTATTAGATAACATATTCACGGTAATGGTTCTTACACCATGGGATTGTCGGCAGATGATAGATATGTTGTTGACACCAACCCAAAGGTTATTGTGGGCAGACAGATGGTATAAACTCTGTATGCAAGAAGCCCTGAGAAACCTGGAGCGTCAAGACGGCGATCCGCTTCAGAACATTACTATGGAACAAATGACAGGCCAGGGACCGTTCGTGGATGTTAGATTGCAAGCTCAGCTGCCCTTAGAAGCCTTGCAATTAGTTGGGCGACTAGCGTTGAATGCTTTGCGAACAGTCCCTGAGGAGGGAAAGAGGCAACCATCTTATACGCAAATTAGACAAGGGAGAGATGAACCATATATGTCTTTTGTTGATCGTCTGAGAGACGCTTTGAATAAAGTGTATACCAATGAAGACGCAAAACTAGCAGTGTTGTTGAATTTAGCGGTAGAAAATGCCAATGTAGATTTTAAAAGAATTTTGTTAGCTTTGCCAAAAGAAGCAATGTTAGTACAGATGGTAGAAACCTGCAACAGAGTAGGCTCTGCCACACATCAGGCAGAGACACTCGCAAGTGCCTTTGCAGCAGCAATTAAGCCATTTATAAATGGAAAAGGGGAGACAAAATGTTTTAATTGTGGAAAGACAGGCCATTTTAGAGCTCAGCGCAAGACCACAAGGAAAGGACCTAGGCAGATTGAGACAGGTCATAAATCTTTCCAACAAGGACCCTTTCAGCAAGGAACAGGCCCAGCAGGAGCACCACGTGGTCAATGTCAAAAATTTGGTCATCAAGCCTCAGAATGTTGTTCAAAGTATCATCAGGATGGTATGAAATTGGGAAATGGGCGACCGAGCACGAAGGCACCCCACACCACGACACAAATGGGGAAGCACCACCAGGCTGCTTGGCAAGCCTCAGCGCCCAAACCAGAGGGAGCGCCGGAATGGACGTGGAAACAACAGTAGAATTTACCTTATGAGACACGTCGGTTTATGATGTCCCGACTAACGCGAATGGACCATTAGGATATTGATTGAGTGCTTTGTTATTAGGACGATCTTCAGCAACAAAGCAGGGACATTTTATTCTCCCTGGAGTCATTGATGCTGGTTATACGGGAACCATCAAAGTAATGTTGTGGACTCCATCTCCTCCTGTTGCAGTTCCTGCAGGCACACGTATTGCACAATTGGTGCCTTTTACTGCTTCTGTACCTCAGGCAGTGCAATCAGTGAGGGAGAATGGAGGGTTTGGCTCAACAGGAAGACCACAAATCTTTCTAGCACTAGATATCAGCAGAAGAAAACCGACTTTGAAAATGAAGTTTAGGCATCCTGACCCCACCGTGTGACCGCGACAATGGACCATCGATATGTTAGTGGATACAGGAGCTGATGTGACCATAATCAGTCAGCGAGAGTGGCCGCCAGGCTGGCTGGCTCAGTCTCCAGCTCACGGACTTGTAGGGGTTGGTGGGTTTTCTGCAACACAACAGAGCGTAACAACTCTAACCTGTGAAAAAACAGACGGGCTAGTGTGTTCAGTACAACCCTATGTAGCCATATTACCATTAAGTCTGCTTGGGCGGGATGTACTGAGTCAAATGAATATATCACTCTCTAGCGATCCGCAGGGTTTTCGGTAGTGGTCATTGAAACGCGACCTGTGCTCAAACTGGAATGGAAAACCGATGATCCAGTGTGGGTAAATCAATGGTCGCTGACCGCAGAAAAGGTTGCCCACCTGGAAGATTTGGCAAAAGAACAGCTAGAAAAAGGCCATATTGTGCCAACCACTAGTCCTTGGAACACACCTGTTCTTGTGATTCCAAAGAAAAGTGGAAAATGGAGACTATTACATGACTTGCAAGAAGTCAATAAGGTTATAGTGGACATGGGAGCCTTGCAACCAGGGCTACCATCTCCCTGTATGATACCGAAGTACTGGAAGCTTTTGATTATAGATCTCAAAGATTGCTTTTTTACAATCCCTCTGCATGAAGACGGTGCCAAACATTTTGTATTCTCAGTCCCAAGTACAAACAAGGCACAACACATGCAAAGATATCATTGGACAGTATTGCCACAAGGCATGAAAAATTCACCCACGATGTGTCAAATTTATGTAAATTGGGCTTTACAGCCAATCAGAAAAAGGTGGTCTCAATATCTCATCTATCATTATATGGATGACATATTGTTGGCCGGTGATCAATTAAATCCGGAAGAAATGATCGGGGAGCTTGTTGAGCTTTTAAGACAAAGTGGGCTGCAAGTGGTTTCGGAAAAGATACAAGCTGAAGTGCCTTGGAGGTACTTGGGGTGGATGATCACTGAAACGTCGGTGACCCCCTGTAGATAGCTAGGGTCTGGTGGTCGGAAGATACCGCGCTGTACGGAAAGTTAGGGTCCCTCTCCTGAAAGCCAATAGCGTTTAGTTTATGATGCAAGCAGACAGAAGTGAGGTTATAAACCTAAGCTATATAACGCCATGTCACACACCAATAAACGCCATTTGCCGTCCACCACATTGGTGTCAGCGAGCTGATAGCCCGAGCGGCCTGGGGTTGGTTGCCATGCCCTTCCTGAACCAGGTTGCCACGCCTGCGAAGGCAACAAGTGGTGCCAAAACCCGGGAATCGTCGCCTGGACGGGTGAACGGCGGCCGGAGCGGCAGGACCAGCCCGGCGGGGAGGACGCTCCCGGACCAACAAGGAGGATGGAAGCCCTTGTGAAGGTCGTATCACAATTACATAAGCAGTGGGGTATTGATTGTAAACCCAAAGATTTTACTCTCGCAGTTGCGAGACTTTTGCAAATTGGGGCCATTGCCCAGCCGGTGGATATTCTCCACCCTGAAGTGTGGGATAAATGCACTAAAGCGTTAGCCGAAGAGACGATGTCCTCGGGTCGTGGGAAAAACCTTAAGTCATGGGGGAAAGTCATACAGGCCCTGCAGAAGGCAATACAAGAACAGGATACCTGGAGGGTGGCAAAGAACTGTTTGTTGGTCACCCCGAAATTGGGAGTCGGGGCAGCCACACAGACTTTGCACTCCCCAGACAATGACGATTCTACTGAGCCTAAAGATCTGCAAGAGGGTGACACGTCCCCTCAATTCCCGAACCCCGACCCGCTTACGGACGGACAGAAACGAGCTAAATTCTTCTGGGGTAAGCTAGCCGAGGAGGCCAGGGGCGCCGCCGAGAAATCAGTGTCTGAGGAAGTCTGGGCTACACCACCGCCCTATGCGCCCCAAGATGGCGCCGAGCAAGAAGGCAAAGGGCGGGGCGGGGATGCCCTTAGCGGGAACAGGGAGGAAGCGTTAGCATTAACAAGCGCACACAAACGTGAAGGGGAGGAGAACGTGAAAAAGAGAGGTGATGAGAGTGACCGGGAAGGGGAGGAGAACGAGAAAAAGAGAGGTGATGAGGGTGACCGGGAAGGTGAGGAGAGCGCAAGCGAAGGGCGGAAAGCCAATAAGAGCGGCCATCCGAAAAAATGCACTGATAAGCCAAACACACACACACACACACACCACCCCCCAGCCCCGAGCAGAGGGCGGGACGAATCGAGAGGGCGGGAATGGCCCGCCCGCAAGGGAAGCGGGCAGGAACGGAGCCCAACAAAAAGGTACTGCTAACCAAAAAAAAAAAAAAAAAAAAAAAAAGCTGGGAGAATGGGAACAAGGGTGGAGGCCAGTCCTTACAGGGCGAGGGTATGCCGCAGTTAAAAAAGATGGAAAAGTTAAGTGGTGTCCGCTTAAGTCTATTAAACCAGACCTTCAGAATAAAGCTAATGAAAACTGTGAGTTTTTGTCCACAGGACCGGATTATCGGACGTCCTTGTAACCCGTACACCCCGGTGGCGAGAGAGGACGACAAGCCGACAAGCATCCTGTCCGCACCTGGGAGCTCCACACTGGTGGAATCCAAACAGCAGCGACCTAACCTCCAAAGGGGGAGGCTACAATGTCTTTGTGTGATCTTGATTTTAGGGCTCGTCACTATAGGGCAAGCAGTATCAGAACACCATCCCCATTGGCCATTTAAATGGTCCCTCCTTCAATTCGATGATCAGCAAGTTATCGCAACCCGCTGCTTTAAGAATGTTCTTGTTCAAAATTTCCTTTAACTATCCCCAGTTATACCCCGTTGCTCCCAGCTACCCCCCAGTCACCTCTTGACGTGCCTTGTGTTTTCTATTCAAGTTCGTAATATGTATACATTTTTTAAGATTATTATAAGGCATAGAGTAAGAGTAGGATGCATTTAGCATGTTTCCTATCCAAGATTACGAGATATATATTCTTTAAGATTGCTATATTTTAACCAATTTAATTAAATTTATTAATTAAATAGTAATTTAATTACTGTTAATATTAATTAATATAATTAATAATAATTAATTTATTATTATAAATTAATAAATTAAATTAATTTAATTACGCATAGGGAGGGGGGAAATGTAGATAGCTAGGGTCTGGCGGTCGGAAGATATCGCGCTGTACGGAAAGTTAGGGCCCCTCTCCTGAAAGCCAATAGCATTTAGTTTATGATGCAAGCAGGCGGAAGTGAGGTTATAAACCTAAGCGATATAACGCCATGTCATACACCAATAAACGCCATTTGCCATCCACCACATTGGTGTCAGCTAGCTGATAGCCCGAGCGGCCTGGGGTTGGTCGCCGTGCCGTTCCTGAACCAGGTCGCCACGCCTGCGAAGGCAACAACCCCCCAGAAGGTTGAATTCAGAATTCAAATTAAAACATTAAATGATGTACAAAAATTGGTAGGAGACGTTAACTGGATTCGACCTATTTGTGGGATCACAAACCACGATATGGAGCCTTTGGTTCAGCTCTTGCGAGGGGATAGCAGGTTAAACTCTCCTCGGCAATTGACCAAGGAAGCCCGGGAAGCAGTAGCAAACATTTCTGAAAAGGTAACTCAAGCATTTAGTTCTAGGATAGACCCCTCGATAGGGATCCCTTTGGCAGTAATCAATCACGAGTGACATCTTGTGCTTATAACACAGTGGATAACAAAGCTAGAATCAAAAGCGGACCATGGGTCTTTTTGCCTCAGCAGCAGAGAAAAACCATCACCACGAAAGCAGAGAGTTTTGCAAATCTGATTATGAAAGGGCGCACAGAATTATTAATATATCAGCAAAGGACCCGAAAACGATTTTAATACCATTACAACAAGAATATTTGACTTGGGCTTTGCAGCACTCTGTTCCCTTCCAAACTGCATTAGCAGGATTTGAAGGTGACATTCAGATTAATTATCCATCACACAAAATGTTTACCTTTTTTAAAAAAAACATGAAGTAGAAGAAAAATCAAGGTGTAGTCAATATCTAGTTCAAGGTACTACAGTATTTACAGATGGTGGTGGGAAAACAGGCAAGGCAGCAATAGTATGGCGAGAGCACGGAGAATGGAAAGAACGCGTACTTGTCGTGCCAGGATCAATTCAAAAGGTAAAAGTACAGGCAGTAATTGAAGCCTTTAAATTATGGTCTGAAGAACCTGTGAATATAATTACTGATTCTTTATATGTAGTTGGAGTACTCCAAAGATTGGAAGGTTCAATCCTCAGACAAGTACAGCAGGAACAGCTATATCAACAATTTAGAACGCTTTGGTTTTTATTGCAGAAAAGACGACACCCTTATTACATTATGCATATACGCAGCCATACCAACCTTCCAGGGGAATTGGTGGAAGGAAATGCAAGAGCTGATCGGCTGACTGCCGCAGTATGGGCTGGACCTGCTCCGGACCATTTAGGTCAAGCACAAGCCTCTCATGCCTTTTTCCATCAATCTGCCAAAGTTTTAGCGAGACAATTTAATCTAAGTGCAGGTGACGCTAGAGCTATCATACAGACTTGTGCTGATTGTCAACAAATAGGCCCAGGAATCCCGATTACAGTAAATCCCTGAGGCTTGCATTCTCAACAGCTATGGCAGAGGGATGTGACACATGTCGCTGACTTTGGAAGATTTAAATATGTTCATGTTTCAATTGATTGCTATTCTGCAGTAGTCTGGGCCACTGCACAAACAGAAGAAACTAGTAGACATGTACAAAAGCATTTGTGAGCTGCATTCACAGCCCATGGTATACCCCTACAAATTAAAACCGATAATGGTCCTTGTTATGTAGCCCAGTCAACCCAGCGATTTTTTGCTCAATGGGGAGTGACGCATGTTACTGGAATACTGCATTCCCCAACTGGACAAGCTATTGTTGAACGAATGAATCATTCCCTGAAGCGTTTATTGCAAAAACAAAAAGGGGGAGAGGCTGCCACACCACCCCAAGAATGTTTGAATAAAGCCTTATATGTGTTAAATTATTTGCATCTAGCAGAAGGAGAAACAGTACCTCCCATAATAAAACATGTAAAAGGAATGACAGGAAGTCTGTTTGAGTTAACACAAAATGTGCAAGTAAAAGTTAAAAATTTGGAAAAGAATATGTGGGAAGGACCTTTTCAACTGCTAACCTGGGAACGAGGTTATGCTTGTGTCATTACAGATTCTGGAACTCGTTGGGTACCCGCAAAATGGGTAAAACCATGGGTGAAACAGTCACCATCATCGCCATCGGACACATCTTGACACTATCAGGTGTCATCGCAATCTGCATGCCACCTCAGCCAAAAGGAAATGTATGGGTAAATCACACTGAAATTAGCAGTATCATGAGAGGAACATAGAAAGCTTTTAGGGTAAACTGCTCTATAACTACAAATCCTTTAGTAAGATATAATATTGGTTTTCATAGCTTTGCGCAGGCGCTTTTTCCATTGCTAGGAGTAGTTTCCATCGCTAGGAGTAGTACAGCTGGAATTGTTTGCCTTGTAACATTCTGCTATTGGCTTAAGCATAGTTGATATGTGACTGCTGGATTATGGTAAGATGCCGTGTGAACAAAGCCTACGAACCAATAGACGGGATGGCTGTGGCGCGTGCAGCACGTCTGGCCAGCAGGTGCATACGTCATAGGCTCCCTGTGTTAAAAGGTGACAACCGAGGCGTGTTCCGACACTCGTTGGCCACGTGTGTCAAAACCCGTTCCTCTGCAAATGTATAAATAGCGGGATTTCCCAAAGAGCAGTGGGCTGGTGTATGGCAAGGCCACCGTTGCCTCTGTGGGGACGCCCACGTAAAGCTGGCACCTACCGACTGCTGGGCTGAGTTCGCGGCACAGGACGATACAAGAATGTACAGGTGGTTCATCTTCCTCACAGTCCTCGAGTTGCGAATGATCCATCAGGTTTTGTTTATAGATAAACAAAAAGGGGGAGATGTTGTGATCACCCTGCATGGCTCGACCTTAAGGAGAAGGAGCTGTGGCATTGAGAAGCTGGTAAACAGCTGGATATCTGCACAGCTCAGCCTTGAGGAGAAGGAGCTGTGGTAAACAACTAAGAACCAGCAAAGGAGCACAGGAGCACCTGCAGGCAGCAAATCCTGACTGTGCGAGAGGCGCATGGACAGCACGTGATATTTTGTATATAGCAAATTGCAATAATGTGTGTAACAAGCTGTAACCAATCATGAGTGTGTGCGCGTTGACTAAAGAAAAATTATGATATATATTGGAGTCAGACAAGACAATAAACGGCTTCGGAATATAACTCTCATAGAGTTGTGAAGTCCATCCTTCTCCCGCAGTTTTCTCCCGCTATTAAAATATCGTCCATATAGTGGTCAATCAACAGCTGACCCCATCGAGCCCAAATAGGCTGTAGAGCCCAATCAACAAATATCTGACAAATTGTGGGTGAGTTTTTCATACCCTGTGGCAACACTGTCCAGTGATATCTTTTCATAGGTTCAGCTTTGTTAACTGATGGCACTGAAAAAGCAAATCTCATTGCATCTTGTTCATGCAAAGGAATGGTAAAAAAGCAATCCTTCAGGTCGATTATCAAAAGATTCCAATTCTTTGGTATCACACTAGGGGATGGCAAACCTGGTTGCAAGGCTCTCATGTCTTCAATTACCTCATTCACTTTTCTTAAGTCATGTAACAATCTCCACTTGCCACTTTTTTTTAGGAATTACAAATACAGGTGTATTCCATGGACTTGTAGTGGGTTTAATATGTTTCTTTTCTAATTGCTCTTTTACCAATTCCTGTAGCTTAGTGACCTTTTCTTGAGATAGCGGCCACTGATCCACCCAAACTGGTGTATCAGTTTTCCATGTCAATTTGAGTGTCGGTCACTCCTCAATGGCCGCTCCACAAAATGTTCAGGAGTGCTATTTAGAACAAAACTCATTTGTCCCAAAACACCTCTCCCTAGCAAATTGATTGGGATCGGAGCTACATATGGTTTTACTGTTACTGTATACCCATATGGGTTCTTACATTGCAAGAGTACTGAACTTTGCATGGTATTAGAGATGCCTCCGACCCCAGTCAACCCATGGACTGGATTATGTGTTGGCCAGGTTGCAGGCCAGTCCCTGCTGGAAATAATGGATACATCTGCTCCCGTATGTATTAGCATATGACAAACTCCATTCTTTTGGGTCTGCTTGATTGTTGCAAAAAGTAATTTTTAAGGTAGGTTTTCATTGCCCTATTTCGAGTGCCCAGAAAACTTCTGGAGGCCCCATTGACCCAAACCTAGTGCTTCCTCTTGCATTCGGTAATGCACAAGGAGCCTGAGCTTGAAATGGGACTAGCTGTGCGATACGACTTCCCACGGGGATATTTACTGGAGGCTTTGGTGTCCATATCATAATTTGGATCTGTCCTGTAAAGTTAGCGTCAATAACACCAGGTAAAACAGAGTCCCTTTTTTGTGACTGGTGATCTGCCCACCAGCAATGCACTTAAGCCGTGCCCGAGAGGTCCGTGAGCCATTGATGGCACACACTGCACTTTAGTGACCCATAAGGTTATTTCTACTGCTGTGTCCATGTCCACTCTGGCACTTCCTGCGGTGTGTGCGGGCAGGCGAGCCAAGCAGCCTGTTGAGTCGGTGCTGCTTTTGTCGGAGTGCGGTTCACCGGCACGCTCTGCTGACAGTTTCGTGCCTGAACATTAGCATTCAAAGATAGTGGAGTCCCATTCTTATGATATTTTGACAGACACTGACTAGCTGAGTGGTTTCCCTTCTGACACCAGGTACACACTTTTCCCAATCCTAATCCAGCAGGAACGCTGCCATTAGGTTTTGGTCGTCCTTTCGCCTTACACTGTGCCTTAAAGTGACCTTCTTTACCACAATTATAACATATCCTCTCTAGTTTTAGAGCAGCCGCAAAAGCGCCTGCCGATGTTTCCATCTGATGTGTAGTTGTCCCTTCTCTATTACAGGCCTCCACCATGTCTACTAATGAGCTGTTGCGTGGAAGGGCTAGCAAGATTTTCTTACAATCTGCATTAGCGTTTTCCACTGCCAATTTTAATATTATAGCTATTTTTGCATCCTCATTAGTTAACTGCTTATTCAAAGCATCCTGTAACCTATCTATAAAAGACATGTAAGCTTCTCGCGCTCCCTGTTTTATCTGCGTAAAAGACTGTTCCTTTTTCCTGTCTTCTGGCAGGGTCATTAAGGCTTTTAATGCAAATTGAACTGATGCTCTCAGGGCGTCAATAGGCAATCAAGCTTGCAAACGTGGGTCTGCAAATTGACCCGTTCCCATCATTTGCTCTATCCCTATCACTCACAGCGGATCCCCATTCGGTGGATGTAGGTTTCTTAAGGCTTCTTCTTCACATAGATTGTGCCATCTATCCCTCCATAGTAATCTCTGAGTAGGAGCTAATAGCATGGTTGAAAGCTGTACACAATCATGAGGAGTTAGTAACTGACCATTAAATACATTGTCCAACAATGCCTGAGTGAAAGGAGTCATCAGCCCATAGCTCACCACTGACAATTGAAGTCATATCAAAAGTGGATAAAATTTGGACTCGAAAATGGAATTCTAAAATGATGCCCAGACTGGGCAAGTCGGAGATGATTACTGACCTGGAAGATAATTGACAAGGACCAGGGGAACCTTCCCTAATGGAACCCTTGGTAGAAGTTCAGCTAGGGAAAGAAGAGAAACTTGTAGAATTTTTAATAGATACAGGTGCCACATTTTCAGTATTAAATCAGACTTGTTACCTGTAAGTAGACAAATTGTTAATATTGTGGGGACAACTGGACAGGCTGAGAAGGCGTTCTTTTTGAAACCACTAAAAATCAAAATTGGGAAAAGTGTAGGGATTCATAAATTCCTCTACCTGCCTGAGGCTCCTAAACCACTTTTGGGAAGGGACTTCTTAGAACAATTGAATGCTGAAATAGGATTTAGAAATGGAGAAATTGAATTTAAAATACCAGAAGAGAACTATGATGAAATTTTAAGTTTGGCTCTTACTGAATCCCAAATTAGGGAAGAAGAAATTATACAAGAAATAAAAGGCCAGGTATTCCCAGGAGTATGGACCTCAGGAATACCTGGAAAGGTTAAAAATGCAGAATTGGTTGTTGTTAAACTCAAAAAGGGAGCACGATCTGTTAGGGTAAAGCAATATCCCCTGAAATTGGAAGACAGGCGAAGAGTGAAAAGCATTACAGAAGAATATATAAAATTCAGATTATTAATTGAATGCTCTTGAGAGTGTAACACTCCTATTCTGCCTATCAAAAAGCCCAATAGCAAAGCCTACAGATTGGAAGACCCGTGGGCAATAAATAAGTTGATAGTTGAAGATTTACACTCAGTAGTGGCAAACTCATACACGTTATTGACTAATTTAAAAGAAACTTATGAATCGTTCACAGTATTAGATCTGAAAGATGCATTCTTTTGCCTCACCTTGGCCCCTGAAAGCTGCAGTTTAATTGCCTTGTAATAGGAAAACCCTGATTCAGGAAAAAAAAAAAAACAAAAACAAACAAACAAAAAAAACCAGCTAACCTGGACAATGCTACACCAAGGATTTAAAAACAGCCCCACAATCTCTGGAAATCAATTAGCTAAAGAATTAGAGGCCTGGGAAAGACCTCTGGGAAATGGGAATCTTTTGCAGCATGTAGATTATATTTTGATAGCCACAGAAAAGAATGAAGAATGTAAAGAATGGACTGTGAGTTTGCTGGATTTTCTTGGACTAAGTGGTTACCAAGTCTCATTACAGAGATGCCCAGATCTTGAAGAAAGAAGTAATATACCTGGGATTTGTGGGTTCTAAGAGACAGAGACAGCTCAGGAGCGACTGAAAAGAAGCTATTTGCAGGACTCCAGAACCAAGCACGGTAAAAGAGCTTCAAATATTTTTGGGGATGACAGGCTGGTGCCAGTTATGGATCTATAATTATGAACTTCTGGTTAAACAGCTGTATGAACTACTGAAAAATATCCAGACACAATTAATACGGGCTGATGAAGCCAAGAAGGCATTCAAAGAACTGAAATTGGAGCTAATGAGGGCTCCAGCTCTGGGACTGCCTCACGTAACAAAGCCATTCTGGCTATTCTCCTATGAAAGGCATGGAGTGGCTTTTGGAATTCTAGCCTGGAGGCTGGGTCCTCATAAGCAAGCAGTAGCGTACTTTACCAAACAACTGGATGAAGTCAGACAAGGATGGCCAGGACGCCTTCGGGCAGTGGCCACCGTTGTTTTGATTATTCAAGAAGCCTGAAAATTCACTTTGGGGCAAAAGATGATTGTGCACACTTCCCATGCCGTAACTTCCATTTTGGAAAAAAAAGGAGGACATCAGCTCTCACCATCAAGGTTCCTGAAATATCAAGCAGTCCTGATGGAGCAGGATGATGTAGAAATTGTCACATCTACTGTTACCAACCCTGCTGCTTTTCTACAGTGATAAGCAGGAAATGGAGACTATTGTGCATGACTGCATACTAACCATCAAGACCATGTGTGTAAGCAGGCCTGACTTGAAGAAAGAGCCGCTGGAGGAAGTTGAACGCACTTGGTACACCGATGGGAGTATTTTTGTAAAGGATGGGGCTTGAATGGAATGAGGTATGCCGTGACCACCACAGACCAAGTGGTGGAAGCAAAGTCACTCCCCCAGAGTACATCTGCACAACGAGCCAAAAAAATTGGCTTGGTGAGAGCTTTAGAGCTTGCTGAAGGACTGCAAGTGAATACCTGGACAGATTCAAAATATGCCTTTGGTGCAGTTCATGCCCATGGGGCTACCTGGATGAACGGGGACTTTTGATGGCCCAAGGAAAACATGTTAAGCATGCTGACATGATCCTAAGACTTTTGGATGCGGTACAGTCGCCTTCAGCGGTTGCAATTATGCACTGCAAGGGGCACCAAAAGGGTAACACTTCTCAAGAAGTGGGGGATAAATCAGCAGATTATGAGGCAAAAAGAGCTGTGGAACAAGGTGAGGTATTAAGTTTAATTCCTGAAAAAGCTTTGCCACTACCAGACTTGGCTGATTATGATGAGAAGGATCTTAGATTAATTAAAGATTTGAAAGCAGAAGTTAAATCATCAGGTTGGATAAAATTAAAAAGTAACAGAATAATAGGTCCCTTTAGAATATTATGGAAACTGGTAAAAGCAGAACACGACAAGACTCATTGGGGAGCTGAAGCCTTGTATAATTCCCTTATGAAGCAAACAGTAGCCAGGAATTTGTTTTAAACTGTAAAAAACATGGTTAACAAATGTGAAAGATGCTTAAAAAATAATCCAAAGGTAGAAAATAATGTAAAATTTGGAAGTATTGATAAAGGGAAAGTTCCAGGTCAAAATTGGCAAATAAACTTTTCTGAACTCCCAAGAAAAGGGGAGGTTTGATATTTGTTAGTATTAACAGATACCTTTTCAGGCTGGCCAGAAGCTTTCCCTTGTAGGACTAATAAGGCTAGGGAAGTGACACAAGTACTTTTAAATGGAATTATTCCCAAATTTGGAATACCAGCAGTGATATCTTCTGATAGGGGTACTCTTGTGAGCAAATAGTGCAACAAGTTAGTAAGTTTTTAGGGATTGACTGGCAACTACATACTCCATACTGACCTCAGGCAAGTGGACAAGTTGAGAAAATTAATCACTTAATTAAACAACAGCTAGCTAAAATCAGTCAAGAAGCAAATCTACATTGGTACCAAGCGCTCCCACTAGCCCTATTACGAACCAGGGTAAAACCGAGAACTAAAGAGAATTTAAGTCCATTTGAAATTTTGTTTGGGAGGCCGTACCAATCCCAATACCAAGGGGAAGATCTCACCCAATTAGGCGAGAATAATCTACAAAAATATATGATAATATTAGGAAAACAACTTAATGAGGTGAACAAGAGAATTTTAGAAACCAGATCTAGAGGTCTGGATTCTCCTATTCATACTTTTAAGCTGGGAGACTGGGTTTATATTAAGGCTTTTACAGGTGAACCCTTGGAAGAGAAGTGGAATGGACTCTTGCAGGTGCTGCTAACAACCTTCACTGCTATCAAGATTAAGAAAGCTTGCCCTCCATGGGTGATAGAACAACAGGACTCTTTGAAGTTAAAGATAAAATGACAAAATGCATAAATACGTTGTGTTTATTGTAAATTTGGCAACCATGAGTCAAATTTGTGAAATGATTTACTGGGATCATAATACACATCTGACATTGGCCCAGAGTGTTACCCAAATTCTAAACAAGAGTGATTGTTGGATGTGTACTGAAATGCCTAGAGATTCGAGACAGACACTGCCTCTATTAGGAGTTCCAGTTCCTGTTAACATCTCTCTATTTAATAACCCCCACTATGGGATAGGACATGATAAGAGTACTTGGTGGCCAAATCTTTCAAAAAAATTTGGAACAGGTTGAATTATCGGTCTCTATTATAAATCTTGATTCTAATTCTTCTATTTATATATATGGTCCAGGAAATGATTCCATCTCCTCACATGATTTAAAGTCAGGAGACGATGGATGTGCTGATTATATGTATAAATGAACCACTAGGTTCACAGGCTGTTTTCCTGGTTGTAATAGAATGGCATTATACTGGAGACCAACAACATCCCCTGTACCTAATTTTTCCAGACTGCCAGTTCCTGAAGGAACAGGATGGTTTTGGCTATGTAATGATACAGCTAGGAAAATTCTACCCCCAGATTGGCAGGCAGCATGTACTTTAGGGGCCTTGGTACCTAATATGACCATACTAGAAAAATTACATTAACAAAAAGGATGGATCAGAACTTTTCTAAGGAGAACAACCAGGGCTCGCAACGCAATTGCAAACAGACCCATGAAATTTCATGGTTTTGTAAGATGGTTCCTGCCATGGCTTGGCGTGAGTGAACTGGAAAAGACTCTAGTGAACATTTCAGCAGTAATAGAAATAATAGAGAACAAGACAATAGATGCAATTCAAGCCCTACAGAAAGAGGCTTCCAGCCTATCACAGGTGATACGTCAAAACCAAATGGCGTTAGATTTATTATTAACATGTGTGAATATTCATGTGTTTAAGGTGTATAAAGGATGAATTTTTGTTTCAGTGCACGCATGTTAAGAGGAGATATCCCCCATGTGTCCGGTGCTGTAATAAACATGCCTGCTTTGTAACTCTTTTGAGTTGTGAAGTTTGTTTCTGCATGTCAGAATGGTTATATGTAAAAAGGAAACACTCAGGGGCTAAGGACCTCTATTGCGAGTCTCAAGCCCGAGGTTGGCCAGTTACCAGCGAAGAACGTAAGACCTGTGTGTCTGATTGTTGCATTAAGAGGCAGAGTAATTTGGCAGAACTAAACCCCCTTGTGTTCCAGCCAATCCTCAGATATCAGAGGGACTGGGTGCAGCTGGGCTTAGGTTCTGAGTGATGCCCAAAGTCAGTGTTACTAGTCTGGTCATGCTCCAACACCTCTGTCAGACTGCCACAGGTCTGGATGCACTACTAACATCACACGACCTGCTCAGCCGGACACCTCCTGAATTAACACGGCCACACTCAAAGGTACGGTCGCATTCAGGGACAACACACGCGGCTAAGTCAAACAATAGTGCGATTTATTGAAGCAACAGATGCACAAATTCTTTTAGATTGCCAGTGATAAATTCACTGTGTGCAAAGCACATGCAGTAGGTTAAATATGTCCTGGTTACACACACGTGGGGTAATAAAGCAACTCTATAGAGATTCCTGAGATTCCCAGGGATTCACTCGGGATAGCTGAGCATTCGAATCTTACCCAAAGGTGTCCCAATGGGGGAAAGAGAGGGTCAGCCCATTGGCAGTCCCTAAAGGTCAGGAGAATGGGATCATTCATGCAATGGTATCTTCCCTGACATCGATAGTATCTTCCCTGACACTCACCCCTTCTCAAACTATTTTATGAAGTTTTACTTTGCAGGTGGAGCTTGAGTGACTCTGGTCATACATACTTTTATCAAAATTGGTCCAAAATCCTCTCCCTTCATGTTTAAAGGCACAGACTAGGAAAAATTCAGTGCGCAAGCTCCTTGAGGTGTGGTCACACCTTGAGAGGTGGGCAACTTTTGAGATGGGTGTGCATTTTGGTATTATAGTGAGATTATAATAAGCAAAGTTCACTCCCAGTACAGCATTTCATCAAAAATTGACAGACTGCTGACCCGGGGCATCGAATGTGCAGCTTATTAATTATACTGCATACCTTTAGATTCCCTTGTTATCACAGAGCGTGGCTGCAACGTCTCCACTTCGCCCTCCATGCAATTTCTCCCAGAGTCAGCACACCAAGTTGCCCTGATGTTGCCAACATCTGGGGTTGCTTAGGGAATTGCCATGGTACAGACTCATTGTACATTAGCTGCGTTCCACCCTGCTTCAACGCTGTTCTTAAGGCATGAATGTAAGTTTAATTTCTGAGCCACCCCCAGCGACTATTCCACACGCTCCTTCCTCCTCAGGGAAGGACTCCTCACACTCTGCCCCTGCTCCAGCATGGGGTCCCTCCCTCGGAAGACAGTCCTCCACGGACTTCTCCAGCATGAGTCCTTCCCACGGGCTGCAGTTCTTCACGAGCTGCTCCAGTCTAGGTCCCCCACGGGTGCCATCCTTCAGGAACAGGCTGCTCCAGCCTGGGTTCCCCACGGGTTCCGTCCTTCAGGAACAGGCTGCTCCAGCCTGGCCCCCACGGGGTCCCAGGTCCTGCCAGCAAACCTGCTCCAGCCGGGGCTCCTCTCTCTCCCCACGGGGTCTGCCAGGAGCCGGCCCCAGTGCGGGCTGCCCACGGGGTCACGGCCTCCTTCAGGCATCCCCCTGCTCCGGCGTGGGGCCCTCCCTCGGTGCAGGTGCAGATCTGTTCCCCCATGGAGCTCCATGGCCACAGGGGCACAGCCGGCCTCACCATGGGCTTCCCCAGGGGCTGCCGGGGAATCTCTGCTCCGGTGCCTGGGATATCTCCTCCCCACCCTTTTTCACTGAGCTGGGTGTCTGCAGAGCTGTTCCTCTCACATATTCTCACTCCTCTCTCCAGCTGCAAATGCTGCATGCCATTTTTTTTCCCCTTCTTAACTATGTTATCCCAGAGGCATAACCACTGTCACTGATGGGCTCAGCCTTGGCCTTGGCCAGCGGCGTGTCTGTTATGGAGCCAGCTGGCACTGTCTCTATTGGACATAGGGGAAGCTTCTAGCAACTTCTCACAGAAACCACCCCAGCAACCCCAACCCGCTACCAAAACCTTGCCACACAAACCCAATACAGGCAGGATGTAGATGAGGCACCCCCATGCAGAGGAAAGGACCTTCTGGCTTAGTTTCAACTTGCTGCCTGGGGTAAGTTGATTTCCACAGCCCCAGACCTGGATAGCTACAGTCTTCCCTCTGAGACTCCTCCAGATCAATTACTGTGGTGTGTTCGGACTGTTGTTCCAACCAGTGCCCAAGAACATTGGCCAAAGCTGGTGAGATCACTTTTGAACCTAAAGCTGCCCAAAAGAGACAGCTCACAGATGCTGCTGAGTGTAGGCTAGTTTGCCTCTCCCGTCCTGTGTTAAGGAACTCAAATGAACATTAGCTTTGTGTCCAGGGAGAAATGCTGAGAAATCCTGCCCACCTTGTACAGGGAAACCTTAAGTGGATCTACTCCCAGTGCTGTGTCTGTGGAGACAACAGCTTAAGCTACACAGAGCAAGGAAGGCAGGACAGATGGAGACCATTGCCATCCAGGTAGCAGAGGGAGGCAGTCAAGGTGGGGAAGGCTGGAAGTTGGTGACTTCTGGCAATACAAAAAAAGGATCCTGCTCCACCTGCAGACTTTAACTTCAGAACAGGTGCTGTTGCCTGGGAACTGGTGAGGACAAAAAGCCCTATTAGGAAATTAATCAGAGGGATCTGTGCTCAAATAATTTTTCCTCCAATGAAGGGCAAAAGACCTGTGACATCTTTAGGAGACTCCCTCTCTTAGGAATCTTAAGCACCAGTTTGCTAATCTGACCTGATGTCTCAGGAGGTTTCTTGTTTGCCAGAGGGCAGATGCAATATGTTGCAGAGGGACTGTTGAGCCTGTTCTGCCTTTGGAGTATGACCCTTTCCTGTTCTTTGATGTGGGCACAAATGATAATGCCCAAAGTATTTCTAGAGTGAACACAGAGCTCTGGGGTGAAATAAGGATGTGAGGGCACAAACTGGAAATTCTTGAGTAGAAAAGAACTCATCCAGTGGATCAACACCTGGCTGCATGCTTTGTCTTGCAGGCAGAACTTTGGTTTTGTCAGAAAACTGTCTTTGATGAATGAGGACTACTCATTCAGAATGAGAAATAATTGACAAAGTCGTGCAACAGAGACTTTGCCATCAGGCATGCTAACAAAGAGAGGAGGACTCTAAAGTAGTTATGGCAGGGGAGGTTTAGCATAAAGGAAAGAGAAGTGAGAGCATAAGGAGTAGAACCCCTAGCTAAAAAGTGTTGGGATCACTCTGCACGGCTCGACCTTAAGGAGAAGGAGCTGTGGCATTGAGAAGCTGGTAAACAGCTGGATATCTGCACGGCTCGGCCTTGAGGAGAAGGAGCTGTGGTAAACAACTAAGAAGCAGCAAGAAAAACAGGGACACCTGCAAGCAGCAATCCTGACTGTGTGAGGGGCGCGTGGACAGCGCGTGATATTTTGTATATAGCCAATTGCAATAGTGTGTGTAACAAGCTGTAACCAATCATGAGTGTGTGCGCAGTGACTAAGCGAAAATTATGATATATATTGGAGTCAGACAAGACAATAAACGGCATTGACCTGATCATATTGGTCGTACGCGTCGTGTCCGAGACTTCCGCGTCAAAAAAGCTATGCCCCAGGCCCTAATTCTGGTACTGAAGTAATCTTAGTTTTAAAACATACTGGTTTTAAATGAAAACAGGACAACCAACCTGTCCCCTCCCTACACTGTAGCAGTTGAACACATCACAATGAACTGTTGTCCAAGCAGTTATTTCATTTGAGAGATGCCTCCCACCCAAAACAACTCACAGCTTTGTTCTGCCAGCTTGCTCTTACCTCTGAGGGTTAGTGAAGGTGACAGAGGGGTCTGTTTGTACTGCTCAGCTGTGGGGGACACAATGTGGGTCATTCTGTGTGATGGCAAATGTTCCGCACTCTCTGCAGAAAAGTACCACTTGTAAAATGACTACTGAGAAGTCATGCTTGAGATTATGCTAGTCCTAGTTATATGCCCTTTCACAGCTTCAGAATATGGCTGATGGCTTCCTGTCAAGACACATGCTGATGTCTGCACATCCATAGAAATGCTCCTTATGCAGACAAAACACCCAGGAAGCTTTTCATGACTTGCTCCCTTGAGCTCACATCTTAGGTCTGCATTGCCAGACAAGCTACCTAAAAACTTTTTCAGGTACAGCAGATCAGCCTCAGTGTCTTCACCCACTAGAGTGGGTTTCTTCACTTTAAGGTGTGTGAGATAGAGCTATGACCTACTGTCTCTGTGCTCCTTTCATATTCAGTGGACCTGGTTAATCTGGGGAGGGATTCTAGGTGGCCTAGCACAGCTCAATTCACAAAACCAGGCGATACCTTCTGCCACAGAGATCTGAGCTCCTGCCTGCCCGGGCAACCTGCCTGCCCGGGCAAGAGCCTGAAAAACACTCTCGTGGAATGCAAGAAACAGTCCTAGAGAGGGATGTAACTGATCTCGCCTGCTCAGGGCACAGGGCTAGCCAACCTCTGGCCTTGTTGTTCATGGAACTGCAGCAGTTAGCCTGGAAATCTCTGCTCTGGAAAGTTTTGGATGCTTCCCATCCTTGCCGTGTCCCCTGCGGATTCAAAAACAATGAACGTTAAGCAGCAGCTTCCAACCTCCTTCCTCAGGTGCAGTGTGGATTCCTCTCTCTGCTTTCTGGCACCTTTCCAAGGGGATGGGTGTAACCTCACCAGGTGACTCCTTTTGTGCTGCTGGGTCTGGCTGTGAACAGGACAATGAGGGACAACTTATCCAGGTTTGGATGAGAATTGTCCCGCATTGTCCTGTTGTTCTGAGCTATCTGCCTCCTGATCCTGGCTAGGAATACCTTCACCAACCTGGGGCAAGATGATGCTGCCAGGGGAAATGTACTCTGTGGGCTGCTCAGACAAGCAAGGCCTCTCCAGGGCCAGGATGCAGGACAGATGGTTGAGGAGATTGTGTCCCAGGTCTGGTCCATGCCAGGAAGGTGGGCAGCAACAGAAGCAGCCCCACCATGGCTCTGAGTCCTATGGGCAGTGGGCAAGCTCAAGGTGCAGCAAGGAGGCAGTTCCGTCTTCCCTATCAGCACCCAGTGGTAGTTGTAGACAGCAGTTATGCCTTCCCTTAGCCTTCTTGAGGCTGATCAAACCCAGTCCTCTCAGCCACTCCTCGTGTAAGGGATTGTGAAATGGGAGAATCTGTTTCATTAATGTTACCTGATCAAGAACCTTTCTAGTGCAAGTGGGATAATACATGAAGGGGGATGCAATAACTAAAATCACGAGGCACAAACCTGATAGAGAAGGAATAACAATAACAAAGCCTAAAAGTCTCCAATAGCTAATTAATGAGCCCTTAAGAAAATACAGGCATAGCTTTGGAGAAGGGCCACCTGGACTTTGTAACTAATAAGAAGGGGGAAATGAGACGAACACAAGGATTTGGGAAATTCATGGAGGGACTAGGGAAAAATTACTAAGGAATAATTCAGGGAAAGGGAATAAGAAATAGAGATGGTGGATATAAAAGGGCCTTGTTAGATGTAAGCAGTTGCCAGCCAGTACACTTGTCTAACTGAGCCCTGCCCTTGATGATGCATCCTGTCCTATCTTCTGATTAAACCTTCTTTAACTGTCTTTCCATGTAATTTCTCTGTGTGTGTGTGTGTGAATGTTGTAAGGACTGGATACCAGCAACTGAAGGGACCACAGAGAGTGAAATGAGGTCACCAACTAGAGTCAGATCAGAGCAAAAGTGTGCTGGGCCTGTGGTGCCAGAACCTGGGGTGGACAAGGTCCCAGTGTCAGCAACCGGTGTGGGACCACAGGTCACAGGGCCCATATGCCTGTGTGCCAGCAGCTGGGGACCAGTGTATTTATATTTTCCCTAGCCTGGTGTGCATGGGTGTGGGCAATTGACTGGCAAGCTTCAAGATGGACTAGCAGGCAAGTTGGAGGCCTAGGGTCTGGGCAGGGATATTAGATGAGAAGAAGACCTATACTGCTGTTTAAGGGAACCTCAGGCGTGAGCGTGCCTGTGAGACAAGTGTGTGAGTGTGTGCATCTGTTTGCCAGCAAGCATCAAGATGGACTAGCTGGCAAAGAGGAGATATGTGGGGTGAGTAATAGAGCTCAGAATCTGAGCAGTCTTAGACAGAGTGGCCACTTGAGGCATCCATGAACATGTATGTGATTGTGAATCTGGACAGCGGGGGCATGTGTGCTTTCACTAGTGAATTTCAGTCCTTACCAGCTGGGGAGGAGGAAGAGGTCTTGGCTGTCTCTGTGTTTGGTGTGAATTCTGGTGAGGCTATATGTGGGTGTTGCTGAAGGCAATGCCTTGTCTGTGGCAATATGTGCATCCAACCCTATTGATGTGCTGCACTTTTGTGTGTGACTCTGGGATACACACTGAGCCTCTTTACTGTTTGAGCCTGTAAACAGGAAAGCAGCTGCTTATTCCATTGGCCAGGGAGACAGAGGTCACTGGTTTCCTGTGTGAAATGGGCTGGGTTCCAGCAACTGCACAGGAGGAATCACCAGGTCCCAGATTCTGCTGGAGGCAACCAATTATAAAGATGTCCCTCAGCAACGCTCAGCATCCTGGTTGCCTGCATTGGACTTGCATTGGTGTTTCAATGTGTTTCTTGGCCTGGAAAGCCCTTAACAGGACACAGGACTGCAGGGGAGGTTTCACAAATGCTGAATAGAGGGGAGGAGTTACTTCCATTGACATGCTCCTTACTGTCTTGCTAAAACAGCCCAGGATGTGGCAGACCTTCATCACTGCAAGGCACATTGCTGGCATATGTTCAACTGGTTGTCCATCAGCACCCCCAGATCCTTTTTTGGAAAGCTGCTTTCCAGTCAAGCAGCCCCCAGCCTGTCCTGTTTCATGGGAAAATTGTTCTGTCCTGGAGGAGAGAGTCTTCATTAGCCCTTTTAAGCATCCTGAGGTTCCTTCCAGCCCATTTATCTAGTATTACTCAGCACTCCGAATAGAATAACTGAGCTGTGAAAAGCACAATCTCTGCAGGGTGAAAGCAGAAGCAAAGGAGGAGCTGGGACCCACCTCTCCCACACACAGCACTTCATACAGGGTGGCTGTCAATGCCCAGCTGGCAATGGGTGGCATCTGAGTGCCATCAGGGCACAGCAGTCCCAGCAGTGCAGGAATCAGGCCCTTGTGGCACTTCTTTAGCCATCAGGGGCGATTCAGTTTGGGTTGTATTTGGGCCTGGCCTCCACAGCAAACTGGCATCGAGCAAACAAGGGCCACAGTGTGATAATTTCTGGTTAGTTCAGGGGATAGGGAAAGTGTTTCTTCTCAGCAGAGGACCTCTGTTGTGCTTGGCTTGCTGAGCAGAAATGTTCTTGCGACTGTGTTGTCACTAGGCTGTGTCACAGGGAGCATAGCTTAGGTTTGAACAGTAGATATGACTATAGCCGGTATGTTATAAACATGGTATCTCACAGGAGTATAGACCACACAGACCTGGTGAACTGTGGGGCCACATGGGACTTATGTCTGAGATATACTTTCTGTGCCTGAGTGCAAATCTCAGTAATTCCTGGCGAATGGTTCAGTATCATGATTAAACCCTGTTCATTAGCTGGCCAATCTTGAGGAAATCTTGTTTAAGGAAACTTGCAACGATGTTTTTAATGTAGCATGCTCATTACTTAGCACAGACCTGAGATGTAATGAGCTGGTTTACAGTTCAGTTGTATTTGTATTGGAGTAGTATTTGCAGTTTGTACACTAAGAGCAGATGAAGATCTTTTAATTTAGTGTAAATGTTTAGGAAGTTCACTGCTATTAATAGCTTATTCCAATTTTGCATGAAATCAGGATATAAGTTGTAACGGAAGATACAGGAATTAGGTTTTTTTTATATGGTGCATTATACCATTACCATTAATACTAATGTATTAGAAGGCATAGTATAACTATAATTCATCTTAAGAATCTCACCTTTTTTCCCCAACAGAAATTGGAATGTTTTGGCTGAACTTAAATCCCTTCCCAAATGACATAAATGAAACCAAGGCAGAATAGAAAGTTATGCCTATATAATTATATTCATTTGTGCTCTTGCCCTAAGTTACAGGCAAAATGCTTTCCCTACTAGGTCACTTAATTTTAGAAGAATTAGTAACAGCTATATCACTATTTATTTCTGGGTAGCCACTGAGGCTCTGCCACACGTCAAATACAAGAGAGAAAAATGTTTTAGTTGTGAAAGAATGAAAACATATAAATCTTTGTCTCTCGCACCCCAGTTGGGTGGTCTAAAAAGGTTCTGCATGCTACATAAACCCAAAATTATATAGATAGATAAATTGTCTTCTTCTAGGCCTTTTCGACCTATGAAGAAACAAAGCAAAAACCTGGAGAAATGAGGGAAGGGAAGATGAGGTTGTGTGAGGGATGACAAAAGGGGGTGACAAGGCAGTGATTTGTGAGGGGCTGCATTTGCACCACACTGGATTTCTTTTGGAAACCTTTTTCCCAGGGCTGCAGAACCCACCAAACATCTGGAGGTTGTGTTCACACCCAGCTGCCTGGGGTCACCAGCCTTGTCTGTGGGGAAAACACGCTGCGTGACCTAAACTGCTGGAGCTCAGCACTGCAATCCGCAGTGCAGATGAGCGTCACCTGGTCATGTGCGGGGTGGTGTCATCAGCACAGGCACGGCGGGTGCTACCTCAGCAGATTCCTCCTGGCCTCAGCTGTGGACTTCTGCAGGTGCAAATGACATCTGCCAGGGCCTGCCGAAGGGGCATTCTCAGTGTCGCAGATTTTCTGGCAGAAATCCTTTGCACTGATGCTATTTATAGACAAAATTGTACTTTTAGTAGTATAACTTTTCCCAAGGGGAGCGGTTTTCCTGCAGCAATGCAGTAGTTCCGGGAGTGCTTTATTTACTGCCGAAAAATGCTGCAGGCTGGAGCCCCGTACACGCAGCCCTCATCCAGCTCCTACCTTATCGCAAAAGAAGGTATTTGTGATATCACTTGTTTTACCATTCCTGAACAAAATAAACCACCTCGGCAGAAGCTTGTAGAGCTTTCTCTGTGCTGAGGACTTCTGCCAGCCGAGCTATCTCAGATCATGCCTCACCGCACCACCCTCCAGCGTAGCTGTGGCTGAGCAGGTTTGCCGTGCAGGTTTCTAGCATACTGCTGTGTCACCAGTAAATGCCTGGTTAATATTTAAACTCACATGGAATTGGTTTATCAACTGCAGGTGGCCAAAATAATTATACACACTGCTCTCTATGAAAACTGAGTCAACAGGTTAGTGCTGCTTCTTACATCCCGTCAGGCTTCTCCAATTTACACCTAGGGTCAGACTTCAGGGAGAAAGATGTTTGAGCTAATGTGAGCAGCCATCACAACTCCTCAGGTGATGTCACCTTTCTAATGTATTTACTTCCCTCTAATTTTGCATCATAATGTTGGCTATGATACAATCATCGGTCTTGACAAAATAAGAAAGGAAAGCCCAGAGGAAAAAATATTGATATTTATTTAAAATGGAGTATGATAGATAAATGTACAACCTCATGATGTCAGAGCATGAGGAAGCATGGACTTCCAGCACCGCAGCTTTCCAGGGAGAAATCCTAAGGGCCAGTGTGGTTACACTGGCAAAACTGCACGTTTAGGAGTGTATCTTCCTTTGCCCATGAGATGTGGTTTTCTCACACCAGTCCAGTATGTGCTATGTATGTGTATTCTACATCTAGGAAAGTCGTAAGGTGACAGAGCTAGTTAGCTGGTGAGATTATCCCTGGAAACATCCAAGGTCAGGTTGGACAGGACTCTGAGCAACCTGATCTAGTTGAACATGTCTGTGTTCATTGCAGGGGGCTTGGACTAGATGACCTTTAAAGGTCCCTTCCAACTCAAACTATTCTATGACTCTATAAGTTCTTCCCTCCTGTCTATCACCTGCTTCCTGCTCAATCAGGTATCATATACAATTTTGCTGAAAGTCCACACTGTCCCACCATCTGGGTTGTTAATAAAGATGTTAAGAAGTGTTAATTCCAGTATCAGACCCGGCAAAATGGCACTGGGAAAGTACTAACAGGCATCTGTGACCCTGTAAGGGGGCTTTCTCATCAGCAAGTATGTTAGGAGTTTCTAGGGAGTGGGGACAATGAAAGCCAGAGCACCCACATCCAGAGCAGGAGTGGTGTGGGAGGGGGGAACCTGCACTCCCAGAGAGGGGATGTATGCTTGTAACCCAGAGGGGGATATGGTGGAGGGAGTACTCACAACTATATTCATGGATGCATACGGATGTGGGCATGCATGTGTAAGTGTGTGTGTGTACACACTTATGTGTGTGATTAGAATTTTCTGGGATTAACAGGAAAGTGTTTAGATATTTGTAGGTGCTTACTGAGATTTCCCAAGTGTCTCATAAGGTGGTTTATCTGCTATATTGCTGATGCTGATCCTGAACAAATAGGTCACTGATTGCCTATTAACTGTGTGTTACCAATAAATCAAAAAACTGCTTCAACCTTTCTGATTACATCACATGGACAGAGTGCTTTTTCCCTCTGCTGCATACCGTATTCCAAGGGAACCCAGACATCTGGTCTCTCTCTTCTCTACAGACCTATCTGTCCCCAGAGAACTCAGCACCACAGGCTGATGACAGGCTTCTTCACACTCTAACCCAGAGATACCTCAGTACTCTCCCCAGGAAACCCAGGCATACAACCTTCCAGTCTCCCACCCTTTTCTCAGCCTGCATCGTCTTTTTCATTTAGTCAGGAGTCTGCACTGGGATGCACAGCAGAGTGCCTTCACTTCTCACCTCCCTCTTTACAAATATCCACTCTTCCTCTTCCCATTCTTTTCTATGCCCAGGCATTAGACTGCCTTCTGGGGAGCTCATCACTTCCTTGGGCTGACTGTTGATTCTTCATGAGATCTTCTTCCTCCTGTTCCTTGGCTACATGCTCCCAGAAAGCCTCCATCAAGGGCAGACTGGACAACCTTGTCCACCTTCTTCTGGGACTTTGTGCTCTCTCCCTCCAAACAGGCTTTGAAGAATTTGCCACTGGGGTGCAACAGGAAGACTTGGAGGTGTTAGAATAAAATCCCAGACTGTACACACATAAAGGAACAAAAAGACAATGGCAAGTGGGGAACTTGGTTAACATCCTCAGACAACTAGTGCCAGGACCATCACAGGAGAGTGCTCAGTCCATTAAAGGCTCCACAAGCCCAGAGAATCAGAGAGGCATAATGTCAGGCAGGGAACCCAAAATAATGTACTAAGAGGAATGGACACTCTAGGCCTCAGTGCCATTGTCTAGATGTGAGACCCATGAAGATGAGTTAGTGGGATTGGCTCAAATTGGGGGGGATTACTCCTTAGCAATATGGGACACATTATGGGTTGCACAGTAAAAGCATGTGGGTATCGCTCGAGACTTATAATGGGCTGTTTAGAGGAGGAACCAAAGATGGGGAAAGGGAAAGATCCAGGTGATTTGGAGAGGAACAAATGTGGCAAAACAAAGGAATAAAGGGAAAAAAAGGACTGGTCACATGTGAACAGTGGTGGATGGTCTGCAAACTTGTCTAGTCATGCCCTGAGCCTGATAATTGCAGTGTCTCCTACCTTCTTATTAAGTTCAATTTCTACTTATTTCTTGGCATGAGGAGCTCTCTGTTCTGTGGAAATATGTATGTATGGAGGTGTAGGTGCCAGCAACCAGAGTGTGACCTTGGGTAAGAAGGCCCACGTGTCTGGGGTGTTAGTGTCTGCTGGTGGAGCCAAAGGACAGCTACTGGGTAGACTGAGTGTCTAAGCTAAGCTACTCCAGAGATCTACATTGTATATATGTATACATATATTTCCCAATAAATAACCTTCTGCTCAGCCAGAGAGAGGAACAGGATGACGCTCTTGGTACTCTTTTGTTTTCATATGAGTGCTGGGTGTGCCTGCCTGTATGGTTTGCTTGTGTATGTGTCTGCTTACTTGGAATACATTCTGAGCCTTCCTGCTGGTTGGCTCAGGACACATGGAACTATGGAAGCATTTCTACTGGGCTACCAGATTTGGTACCCCTTAAAAGGAAATGCTGCAGCTTTTCAAGGAATCTTAGCCACCTAAGTCATGTTCAACTTGGCCTTCAAGCTAAGCCAGAGGGAAACCTGACCACAGTAATAACCCTCTATTCTCTACACTGTTTGTCTTCATGTCCCATCTACATTTTTGTGGTCACTTGATCTGTCAAGGACATTGGCAAGCTAGGAGGAGTCATCCTGGAAAGGATGGCAGCTGGGACTTTTCTTTACCTCACCATTTTGGAGATTCTGCCCAAGAAGTGGTCTCAATTCCTCATTTTTCACTAGCTGGGATCCTTTCTAACAGCAGTCATTACAAGTTGTATCTGTTAACTAAGTCACTGCATCTAGTTTGGGGGTGGAAGGAGAACATTTTCCTTCCAGGAGCAACCTATTCCAGTCCCCAACCACAGGAAAGGACTTGTTAGTGGGTGGAGAACACCCTCCAGAGGATTTAGCATGAGGCCTGTTATCTCCCTTTGATCATGTGCAGTGCCTATCAGAGAGACGTTTCTGTAGCTTGGTGCTTAAGGTATTTCCATGTGCTGAGTGAGGAGCAAAGGGGGGGAGGGGGGTGTACTTAGTCTTTTGGGATAGTGGTGGAGGAATGGTCCAGGGGGAGAAAGTCAGACATCCTGAAGGTCCACACCTGTCTTTGTTTTCTGAAGTTAAATAGAGATAGAACTGAGTGAACAGAAGCAACTGCAATGGGACCCTGAAGGAATATTAAGCCCTTGGAAACCTGGAAAAATGAAAGGAATCATGAAAGGCCACACCAGAGGACATGACCCATCTCATCTGACTCCAGGTTGTAGAAGGCTACATAACTACACTCTGAACTGGGTTGCTTCATTTAAATGCACCTCTTTAGTTGGGACAAAGCCAGACCTTGGCTAAATAGAGCATGAGCAGAAGCCAATCTTTAGAGCTCATAAGAAATTAATGGCATCTGCTACACACCTGTTTGTTCATCCTTCCCCTGGGTCTAATACTGGTGTTGAATCTGTGCAGTTCACTGCACTATTGAAAAGATCTTAGACAGAAATAGATCCCCTTGACACACACTGGTCCACCTAGAGTTCCTAGAAGAACAGCTTTTCCACAGTAGCATGAGAAGACGACTCAGGGCTCCCTGCTGACTAGGTTGCATGCAATGATTTATAGACTTGTGCAATCCCCCTAAGGAGACCTAAAGGCTAGCACCACCCAGCCCAGCCCCTACTGAATTGTGGAATGTTTTTTACCACTTATTAGGACTTGGAAGATAAGTCATTCCCATGGGGCTAATTAGGGAGCTTTTCCAGTTTTGTTGGTTTGGTTATTTTTATTGGCAAGGTAAACAGGAGGAGTTTAATAAGCTTTCAAGACAATGATATTTATTTCTGTCTTCTTTTGTCTGAGCCTTTGCCTTTTGTTTCTAATAAAGACAAGACATTCTGATGTTGCAAATTCAGTGGAACAAGTTGCCTTCATGGGAGATGGAGTATTTTCCTCGTGAGAATCCTTTAAGCCCAGATATCTAGTGAATTTTTCAGCCATCTTAAACCCCACTTTTCCAGCTTGTATCTCCACAGTTTGTCTGTAAGGATAATCTGTGAGAGAGGAGAGAAAGTGTTGGTAAAGCCAGTTTGAACAAAATGTCCACTGATCTAGCTGAATGGTGTGAACCAATTGCATGACCAATATGCATTGTCATGTATAGCTTGCTTCATCTAATGATAAAAAGTGAACTCGTTACCTGCCAGACCAGCCTGTACAAGCACCTCCATCTGACTGCTGAACCTCACACCATGTCCAAAGTACTCTATGGAGAGAGAGGTGGCAGGGAGAGGGCTTCTGCATGCAGGAGAGAAGTTAGGCAGGTTGCTCTTATCAGCTGCATCTGTCACAAAAAGCATAAGTAAATCACCCTCCCTTTAACCACACTGAACACTTGGGCTTGACATAGAAATTACAGAAAGTGATTTTGTCATGTCCAGCATCTCTCTGTTTTGGTCCTGGACAGTGTAGACAGTGTCTCTTTGGGTGGAAGTCTTCTTAACAAAAGCTGGATATCTACTATGAATTTTCTTCTGCCTAGGCCAGCTTTAGTCTTTAAACTCTCTTGAGCACCACTGGGAGACAAATTGATCCTTCTAAGACATGGCTTGCCTGAACTTTTGGAGGAGGTGAACTAAGTCCTGAATTTACCCATTTCCCTCCACTAATGATGAGTGGAGCAAAGATTGATAGCTTGGGTGAAGACACCTGAAATAAATATCTGAAAAATTCTCAGTTAGCTCTGACAATCTACATCCTGGAACACTGTTTTTGCTCATTTGTAACAAGAAAAGCAGATTTATGAGACTGATTCTTTGCAGATGTCTCCACTGAGATGATAAATCTACCCATGGTGTACCAAAGGCATTCATCTCAGTTCTTTCCTTCACGCATGCAAAGAAAGTAGAAGTTTCCATACGTGATCCATCACCTCCTACACCAGCTCATTACCTCTGCACCACCTACAGTATCTCTCCCCATTGACCTGAGTAAGGGCACCAGATTAGTTACCTGATGCATAGCTGAGATTTTTATTTAGATTGTTATAGTTCAGACCTAAAATGAGGTAGGATGAATTAAACCTAAAATTGCTGTATTTAGACATCCATATTTGCCATGTACTTATTTTCATCTCTGGAGATATCACAATCTTCACAGCCAGGTGTTTGACACTTCTAGTTTTTCAGAATGTTCTGGCCATTTCTCTTTGCCCTGGATAGCAGCTGTGGTGGAAGGTGACAAAAGCAGCCATAGTGATCAAAGGGAATAATTAGCTGGATTTTCTTTCCTGAAGGAGTAAACGGGCAGGTGTTTGCAGTGAAGTCTTCTGAGGTGACACACAAAACTCGGGCTTTGTGCCAAGGTGGGAGTGGGTTGGGTCAGAAGGAGAGACGGGAGAAAGAGAATCAGAGGGAGGCAAAGACAAGGAGGGACCTGGAGAAAAGAGATGGTCTGTGTCTGTAGGAAACTGAGAGGTGAATAAGTAGTTTCATTTGCACACAAAAACGAGGTAAGAAAATTGTGGTCTGGGTCCCAGTAGGAGGATGATTATTGTCCTGTTCATGCCCGGTAAAAAAACAAAGATGTGTGAGAGAGGGTTCAGGGTTTCATGACAAAAGGGCATTTGAGAGGCCAAATAGTGAATATGTCACAATATGTGGGCACTACTAGCTAGTACTACAGTGCATTTTTCTGTCAGTTGTACATCCGATATTGGTACTGTTCATAGGACAAATCTGTCCCCATCCCTTTATGTTCATAACCTGCTGGATGGCCTGTAAAGCAAATGCAATAACTTGGATTTGCTTGAGATTTTTGAGGAAGACTTTTCCAAGACTGAGCAGTCACTGAATAAGCTCACCAGTCAGATGATGTTGGCCTGGGCCCAGGTACTTGCACCTCTGCAATCCTCAGCTGGCCACCCAAAGCATTCTGTGTGAGAGGGCATGTTACATGCTTCTTTCTTCTTCCATCCCTTCCTCCCATCTTGTTCCTTTCCAACTTTTCAGACAGGCATTTGTTGTCACTTCCTCAGCTGAGTGGGCTGGTTGCTGGGATTTGATTTGAGAATATTACCAGCCTGTTTGGCCTTCTGCCCACTCTGAGAAGTCTCTGGGAGTCCTCAGCATACAGTATTGATGTGTCTGGAAGCTTTATTCTACCTTGAGGTGCTCCAGACCTTCCCTGCTGGGATCCAGCATCTCCTCACTTAAGCCCACAGTTAACTTGTGTTGATGCATGTGTGCTTGCTTGTGTGGACACCTATGCATATGGACCTCTGTGGAATGCATGTGGGTGCACAAAATTGTGCATGATCATGTGTATTTGTGTGTCCTTGTTGTCATTTATGAGGAAATGTGCTGCTCATTGCAGGTTCCTCAGGCCAGGAGGAGCCCAAGTGCAGCTGAATGGTAATAGCACTGACCTGGCGAAGAGCTGCCAAGTGCACAGGCACTGTCTCCTGAGCCCTCCTTTTCCTGTCTTCCCAAATTTTACACTCTGCCACAGCAGATTTCAAGACCAAGGATAGTTTCATGCTAGTATGGAATCTTAGTTTAATTCAACATAAATATAATTGCAGTCTTTCAGCTCTGCTGGCAAACACCTTTGCCACTTCTTCCAGGCCAAGATATGTCTCCTCTCCTCAGTACTAAGGAGTCTGAAGGAATGGGACTGACTTTATGTACAGGGAGACAGACTGAGGAGTCCTGCCCATCATGTGCAGTACAACTTTGAGCAGATGCTTCTGATGGAGTGTCATTGCTGTTTGTGATGGGACACAGGCTCCTCGTGACCAAGACAACGCCAAGTGCACTCAGCAGCTCATCGACCTGGTTCTGAGTCAGGCAGGGTCTGAGATGAAGGGATGGGGGTCCTGATGTTGCCATGCTGAGAGAAGAAGGATGGTCCCAGAGGGAGAGTCAAAGGAGTTGTCAGCACCTTTGCTTTTCAGCCACCAAGATCTTGAAATCTCAGTCTGAGTATGCAGCAACAACCCCTGAGGGAAAATGGACATCTGATTGAAGGACACACACCCCAAAGCCTGCTGCTATTCATCAGTGGATCAGGAAAATATCCTCTTTCCCTCAGGGACTTTTGGCAGTGGAAGAAAAGCTACTTTAGGAGGTGGTGAAAAGCTAGCCCCTTTTGGGAAGGAACTCCTTTTTTGTGTTTCTCCTTGGGCTATTCTTCTTACTGACTTGCTTCCCTTCCTCCAGACAGGCTTTCCATATCTATTGCACAGTGGTGCTTGCTGGTGGGAAATAGAGTACACCACAACAGCAGGGCCCCCTCTTCTCTCCCTGTGGCCCACACATGCACAAGTCCAATTGTCCCCATGCCCCCTTCACCTCTGTAAGAGTCTCAGGCATTGGCTTTGGGCTGCAGTAAAGCACCTGGAGGGAGAATCTCTCCCTGCTCATTGCTTTCACCGGGAAATCAGTGGACACTGTATCTAGCCCCTGAGCCCTTAAACTGGGATGCCTGCCATCTCTGGAGACTATGGCCACTCAGCTATCCCGGGACAGAGCTGGTGGTGTGCTTGTTTACTCTTGCTGGCTACTCTCCAGGTGGTCTGTTATGTTGTTCTCTGCTGAAGGATTCTTTTCAGTCTTTTCCCACATTTTCCTCTTTTGCTCCTGTCTCCTGGGCTGGGCTGTAGGAAGGGAAGGGTCCAATTCCCAAATGTCAGCACCCCTGCACTTAGCAAATAGGACTGCAAGCACAGGGGCTGTTTTCCAGATAATATATAGCAAGGATGATGCAGCAAACCTGGATAGTCATGGCATCTTGCGCCTGTGGAATGTCCGAGTCAGACCACAGTTTCACGGAAGGTTTCAGTTGGACCCCTTGTTTTCATCCAGATCTCACCTATTGACATCACAAGCAAATGGAAGGAATTTCACAACCACATACATAGAGATGCATGAGAACACATGCTCACATGCACACAAAGAGTGCACATACATACATGGTTATTTGGACACACCTTTATGTATCATCACAAGCACATGTACATAGATGTGTGTGCACATCTCATACACATATATAGGTGAAAACACACACAATGTGCTTCCACAAACACATTTATTTACATGTGAGCACACAGGTATTGGATCTAGCTGCGATGAAATTAACTTCCCCCATAACAACCTTCATAGTGCCGTGCTTCATATTTGTAGCTAGAATGGTTTCAATAAAGCAATGTTTTGGCTACTGCTGAGCAGTGCTTGCACAGCAGCAAGGGTGTCTCTCCACACCCACCCCCTTCCAAAGGCCAGTAGGCAAGAGGCTGGGAGAGGACATAGCCAGGACAGCAGACCCAGACTGACCAAAGCGATATTCCATACCATATGATGTCATGCTCAGCAATAAAATGCAAGAGAAAGGGGAGCGGGCATTTGTTATTAAGGCATTTGTCTTCTGAAGCAACTGCTACATGTACTCTGGCCCTGCTTTGCAGGAAGTGGCTGAAAATGACCTGCTGATAAAAAGTAGAGAATAAATCTTTTTGCTTTACTTTGCTTCTGCACATGGCCTTTGTTTTTCTTCATGAAATCACCTTTAAATTGACCCATAAGCTTTTCATCTTATTTTCTCCCCTTGTCCAAAGAGGAGGGGGAGTGAGAGAGCATCTTGGTGGGCACCTGGTCACCAGACAAGGTCAACTCCCCATAGTCTTTTTGGTGCTCAATGTGGGGCTCGAGAAAATGGCAGTTTTGAACTGAGCATGTTATAGCTGTAGTAGTTACTAATTGGTAGGCCTCTGTGCAGGAAAAGGAGTTTGCTTGCTGCACTGCTTATCTCTTTATTTGGCTGAGCTTGTGAACATGTTAATAGAACCAAGGGCTTTGCCCTGGCATTGAGGCCCTTACTGTGCTGGGGGAGCTATCTAGTGGAGAGGATGCGGGAATAAACCTCCCTCTTCCCATCTGGGTTGTTTTGTTGTGCAGGCTGAAAGGTCCTTGTTCACCCTTGATCTTTTCAGATCTGTTGATTAAACTGATTAAATTAATCAATTATTAATTTAATAAATAATTAATCAATCAGATTGATTAATCTGATTAAACCTTGATCTGTTTAATTAACAGCTGTACTAATTAACACTGTTGGTTTATCGTGGGGTTTGTGGAATCTGGTGTCATGCTGGCATGAGAGGAGACAAATTTCGGGTGAAACTTGCCCTGAAGTGGCTGGTCCCTGGGTGGTAGGATGAATGGAAGCATTTGGACAAGTGCCAAAGGCAGTTATCATGTCCCATAGTCTGGGATTTTACACTTGAACAGGCTGGCATTCCTGGTAAATTGACATGCCACCTGATAAAATGGTGGCTTGCCTACCCCAGTAAAAACCAGCAGCTTTTAGCACTGTATTGAGGCTTGGCCTCTGCCTATCAAGCCACGATTCAGTTCTGTCAGAGGACCGTGGTTGAAATGAGGACAAAACACCTCTGTGAATGCCATGATTTATTCAGGGATCCAAACTACTTCTGAGAACATGATGGTTGAGACAGAGACACAGAGACCCAAACCGCATCTGAGTGCACCATTACTGAGATAAGGACCCAAACACTAACTACAGTAATCTTCCCTTCCAACCCAATGAATGATGATCTACAATTCTATCATTCTATGATTTCAGCATTGACTTGTCTTCTGTGCAAACATATCCATTTCCATTCCTGGTGACATTTGGTGTAGACTCAAGGAACAGAATAGGAATGCCTATGACTACAGAAGACTTCCTGGTGATAGTCCCTTGATATTAGTGTATTGGCACCAGCACCCGCGCACGACCCCAAATTTAAAATCTTAACTTAGTATGAAGCAATCTCTCTTGTAAGGCTAGAGAAGCAGTAATTTTATTCTAGAATATGTTTCTGAGAAATTAAGCTCATACTTGCTAAGATCTAAGAACTGTTGGATCCAAGCCCTTTCTGGGACTGAAATTACTTCGAGAAGTTGACTTTCCAATTAGAATGTACAGGTGGTCCAGGCTGCACTGTTATCACATCAGGCTACAGTGCTCACAGTCCATCAGCCCACTCACAGTGGCCTCATTTCATTGCTTAATTTGTGGAACTGCAAGTGCCATTTGCATGAAGTCAAACCAGTCCAGTTGATGACAGCTGAACCACATCATTTCTGTCTTTCTTCTAAGAAGGTGAACTGATAGAGAAGTTAGATTTCTTTCCCCACCTGCCAATGGAAGTTTAGCTCTTATATCTCTTGCTGAGCTCTAAAGGACAGTGATGTCAGCAGAGTGGCACATTGCATTTTGTTGCTACTCAGCTGTGGGTATACAGTCTGGCTTGTTCTGTAAGTTGGGAAGTTCTGCAGACTCACCAGAAAATGCCATCTGGAAAATGTGCTGAGCTCTGGTTATCAGAGATACATGCCCTTCAGTTGGCTCTGAATGGGGCCAAGGACCTGATGTCCACCTGCAAAGGCATACGCTGGTGAGTAGAAATCCCTGTCATCCTGACACAGGGGCCCTAAAAGCAGTTCCCTCCCTGTGCAGGTAGTGTCCATGCCTCACTCCCCTGAGCTCTCAACTTAGGCCTGTGTTCCCAGACAAGCCACCAAAATACCCATTCAGGTGCAGCAGATCAGCCTGCGTATTGGCATACCTTGGAGATGCCTTTCCTCTCAGTAAGGCAGACATGCATGGTGGAGCCATGGCCTAGTGACTCTGAACTTCTTTGGTGGTCAAGGGGAGACCAATTTCATCTGGGGAAACAGTCTGGATTGCTTGGCACAGCTAAGCACATTTCCTTGGCAGGTACCTCCTGCCACAGAGATCTCAGTTACTGCCTGCCCATGCTGAGCCTTGAACACCCCTGCAGCTCTTGCAGAGTGCAAGGGGCAAGCCAAGGGAGGCACCTGACGCATTGCCCGCTGTCTGGGCCACAAAGGCTAGCCAAGCTCTGGCCTTGGTTTTCTTGGAGGTACACCAGGTAGCCTGGAAATCCCTGCTCGGTGGTGCTCTAGACACTTCCCCACCCTGGCCGTGGACCCAGAGCTGAGATGCTAAGCACTGGATGGCAGCCCCTGCCCTCTTTCCACAGATTCCTTGTGTGGATCCCTACTCCTTTCCCCATATATTTCTGAATGGAGAGAGTGAAGGTAAGCTTTGGCTCTCTCCCCCTCCCGTGACATCCAAACTCTGCTGAGGCCAGTTGGTGGGGATGCCAGCCTCAGTGAGAGGGTGGCAATCTTCCTTAACATGGGGTTCATCACTATGTTTCACCCCCATCCCCACCTCCTGTGTGCGTATCATCTCACCCATGCTGAGGGGCCACTCTACCATAGGCAAGTGTCATAACTTCTCCACCTGCACTGCCTACCTCAAAGTAGTGGCCAGCTATTACATTCCCGTGGTGTCAGGTACCTGAGGGCCTGGATCCCAGAACCCTGTGCACAGCATGGCTGCTGACTTCTGCACCCTCTTGAATCCCCTCATGTGCACCCGGAGGAGTTGGGAGATGAAAGCTGACTTCACCAGGTTGTCTGGTGGGAGGGGGCTGGGCCAGAGTTAGTGGGTATTTTCCCTCTACATCAGACACCTGTGAACTGAGGAAGAGGAGGGAGGATCACGGGCTTGTGAGTCATGATGCCAGCTGGGGGGAGAAGCTGCCTGAGAAAGTGCTGGAAAGGAGGCCTGGGTTTGTTCTTGTGTTTGAGAGAGAGGCAGGATGCATCTGGCTCGAGAGAGCTGCTCTTTCTCTCCCAGAGCACACCCCTCCCAGCAGCACTGATTTCTCCTATTCCACATTCAGCTTCTCCCCTTTTATTTGTTCCCCCTGCCCTGCTCCCACAACCTCCTCCACTGACATCTTCTCTTTAGCATCTCTGTATGCTCCTGACTGCTTCTGCGGGATTTGTCCTGCAAAACAGCAGTCAGGGCTGAGCAGAAAGTAGTTTTTCAGCTTATTTTCTTCTTCGTTGGCTCGGCAGTGGTTGTGGGCAGAGCCCAGGTGCAGCAGGAGCTGTTGGCAGAGACCACTGAAGGCACCAGCATCAGCATCACCTGCTCATTCCCCAACATACAGATCGGTAACTTCATTGCCTGGTACCGTCAGCTCCTGGGCCAAGGCCCCGCGTTCCTGGCGTCAGGACTTAAAGGCTCCAAAGAGCTGCAGGACCCGCCGGGGCGGCTGTCGGTGGTGGCAGACCGGCGGTCCAGCGCCCTGTGGCTTGCCCGATCCCGGCGCGGGGACGCGGCGGTGTATTACTGCGCCGTGAGAGACACGGGGAGAGGAGCCGCGGCTGCGGCCGGGCACGAACCGCCGCGGGCGGGGCCGGGCGTGTGCGGCGGGGCCGGGGACACAGCCCCGGCCGGGCCTGCCAGGGGGCGCTGCCACTCCGCCCGCCGGGGCCACCCAGGGCCCCGGGGCGGTTCCCCCGCCCGGCACCGGCACTGGTACTGGTACTGTTACTGTTACTGGCACCGGTACTGGCACCGGTTACTGGAACTGGTACTGGCACTGGCACCGGTACTGGCACCGGTGCTGGCACTGGTACTGGTACTGGCACTGGCACTGGTACTGCTATCAGCACTAGTACTGGTTTCCTCTGCAGTGGTGCTGTGGCTTTTCCTGACACACCTTTCCACACATTGCAGAGGACCACCCTTATGACCTGAGGAGGCTGTCCTTGAAGGTTGGCCAGCTCTCCTGGGACCCTGTGCGCTCTGGGGCAGTTTCCCAGGGCTTCCTGCCAAGAAGGTAGGTCCCTGCTGAGATTCAGATGTGCTCTTCTGAAGTCCGGGGCAGTAGTCATCCTGCTCAGTCCTCTGAGGATCCTAAGCTCCACAGTCTCATGGTCACTGCAGGCAAGGCTGCCCTTGAACTTTACAGCATCCAACAGCTCCTTTTCATTTGTGAGTAGCAGGTCCAACAGAGCCTCTCCCCTAGTCTCTTCATGGATTGCCTGCATCAAAAATTTGTCTTCCAGACACCCCAGCCATGTCCCGGTGTGCTTGTGCCCAGCCATTTTGGTCCTGCAGCCGATACTGAGGTGGTAAAAATCATCCATGAGCACCAGGGCCTGTGACCGTGAGGCTTTCCCCAACTGCCTGATGAAGGCATCATCGGCCTCCTCTTCTTGAACAGGAGGCGTGTGGCAGACAAGTACCAACAGCAGCACCTGCACCGCAGGGGAAGTGTGAGAGCCTCCCCTGCCATGCTGTCCCCATGCGTACCTCTTCCACGCCTTGTGCTCTCCCCTCTCTTCAGCCTATGGTGGACCTCCCCCTCTATACCGATTTTAAGTCCCCCTCCCTAGTTTAGCAGGCATTTGCAAAGACACTCTTGCCTCACCTTGCCAGACACATTCCACTCCTGAGCAGTAGTCCTCACTCTTCCAAGAGGGGCCTCTGGGGAGAGAAGCCAAAGCTGCTGAGTGCTGCCGCACTCTCCTTCTGCCGTGCACACTGCCCAAATGAGCTCTCAAGGGAGAGTGATTCTCTTCTGATGTGTGTGCCATGCTTTGCTTCTCGGTCTCAGAGAATATAGGTAATTAAGGGGATGTGAATGAAATGAATCAAGATCCCTTCCGGGGCTATGTCCTTCCATAGCTCTGATTCCAAAGACATCCTCATGCAGAGGCTTTTACAGCCCCAACTCACTGCCCTGCAGGGAAGGACCTCATGGAACCATTTTTGTTACCAGCATCATTCATCAGAGTCATAGAGTCATAGAATGGCTGGGGTTGGAAGGGACCTTGAAAGATCCTGGCCATGGGTAGGCACATCTCTCACTGCATCAGGTTGCTCAAAGCCCCATCTAACCTGATCTTGAACACTTCCCATGATGGGGTATCCACTGAGCCTCTGGGCAACCTGTTCCAGTGTCTCACTATCCTCATCAGAAAAAAAATTCTTCCTTGTGTCCAATCTAAAGGTACCCTCGTTCAGATTAAAGTCATTGCCCCTTGTCCTGTCACTAGAGGGCCTGGTAAAACATCTTTCTCTGCTTTTCCTTTAAGCCCCCTTTAAGGCTCTGGTCTCCCCAGAGCCTTCGCCTCTCCAGGCTAAACAACCCCACCTCTCTCAGCCCTTCTTCATAGGAGAGATGTTCCAGCCAACCCTCTGAACATTTTTGTGGCCCACCTCTGGACACATTCTAACAGACTCTACAGAGGCTTCCCACAGTCCATGAAGAGACATGAGCTCACACACAGCACTTAGCTCATCCCAAAGCAGACGCACATAGTAAAGGGGACAAACCATCTCTCTGGAGACGCTGATCCTACAAATACCAGTGGTGGCCCTTGAACTCCCCAGCCGGCATAAGCTCACAGCAGGGCCTACACGCCTGGTCACGTGTGCATGGCTTGCTTCGCCTGTCCCAGCAGAGCCTACAAGCACCGCCATCCCATGGCTAAACCCCATATCCATGCCCACGGTGCTCAGGGACAGGCAGAGAGCAGCGCAAGGGCTTGTGTGTGGGCGAATGGGCTCCAGCTGGGCACATTGCTCTCAGCAGCGGCATCTCCCGCTCTCACCGAGTGCAGGTCAGTCTTCCCCCAGCCACGCTCAACCCTTGGACACAAGACTCTGTCCTTGGATGCAGAAGATGACCCTGTCAAGTCCAACACATGTGCAGTGGCCCTGGACACAGTGTAGACAGCCTCCCTTTGGGTGTCGTGAGTCTTCTCAATTAACTTTAGGTGACTTGAGGTCTAGATTTGTGTGTGTGTGTATGTGTGTTACCTGAGCCAGCTGTTTATTCTGTCTTGAGTGTCCTTCACTGGACTCTTCCAGCATGTGCGATGTGTCCTCCAGCCACACTGAGATGTTTTGCTCCGGAAATGCTTGGGCCTCTCATCCTGTCAGGCAAAAGACGCCGTCACTGGGGACTGTGCCTAGCATAAAGCAGGAAATGAAAAACCAGCCATTCGGGAAGCCAAAGCACAGCCCGTAACCTCAGCTGGGATGTTTTACATTCAAGATGAGCTTGTCAGAAAATAGTCACCTCTACAAGGGATGCCTCTGGCAGCCTGGGGCAGTAAAGCTCCATGATAAAAGGCAGCCCAGCTCCTCGCTCTCTCATCCACTTCTCTTGCCTCCTTCTCCTTGGGAACCAGGTGAGTCTCCTTCTCCCCTTTCTCCAAAAGGAGGTCTCAGCTCAGTGGACCTCTCAGCTGACACCGTCTTTCTCCTGTGGGAAATGTTGGGGCTGCTTGTCACGGGAGAGGGAAGTAGGGAGGTGGTCAGACATGTGTGGAAGTTGGGACTGTATTGAGGTGGCTTCTGGACTCAGGGACTGGTCAGTAGCCACATAGGAGCTGGTGGCTTTTTTGGGCGCTGGCAGGATGAGGCCAAGAAGCCCTCATACATCTCTGCACAGCCTCCACCTCGTGGCCCTGCAGATTTCCTTTGGCTCCCTCATGGTGTGGTGACAGGCTGCTCCTCATGCACCCCATGTTTTGCTTCCTCCCTGCCCTCTCTCCCAGGCGTACCGCGGACCCCAAGACATGTCCTGCTACAACCAGTGCCAGCCGTGCCAGCCCTGCCAGCCTTGTGGCCCAACACCGCTGGCCAACAGCTGCAACGAGCCCTGTGTCAGGCAGTGCCAGAACTCCACCGTTGTGATTGAGCCCCCTCCCGTGGTGGTGACCCTGCCCGGCCCCATCCTCAGCTCCTTCCCGCAGAACACCGTTGTGGGATCCTCCACCTCCGCTGCTGTTGGCAGCATCCTCAGCTGTGACGGTGTCCCCATCAACTCTGGGTGCTGTGACCTCTCCTGCATTACCAGCCGCTACTGTGGCAGCAGCTGCCGCCCCTGCTAAAGATGCTGGAAACAGCACTGGATAAGGCTCCCCAGGAACTCAGAGCATGGTGCTGGACAGAGGATCAAACTTCGTGCCGTTGTTTTAAGAGCAGCTGACCCTTCTATGGCTTGTCCTCCAAGGGCAGACTGTAAGGGACCAGCCCGGGCTTTCTGAAAACATGGCCAATATCCTCCTTTCCTGTCTTCCACTCACCCTTTTTCCTCTCTTTTCTTTGATATCTTGTGCTCCCACCTCCTGCTGTGAGGACCCCAGAAAGCAGCCTGCAGGGACCTGCTAGCCTGTCTCCTTTTGTGGGGCAGGTCCACAGGAAAAGGGAAGGAGATTTCTGGCTGCTCCTGCTGCTCCCCAACACTCTGGACCTCCAGTTGGAGGGACCTCATTTCCCTCTTTAGATGCATTAAAAATTTGCTGCAACACTGCCTGTGTCCCTTAGGTGGTCTTTCCTTCTGCAGACTGCCTGCTGGTGAAGAAAGCCGTTGCTTTGGAGGGGAAATAGGTGGGGGCACAGGGGGACCCTTTGTCATTCCCAGAGGGATTGGAGGGTGGGAGTCACTACAGTGAGTCCTCTTTCAGGCGCTGCCTCTTGAAGCTGAGGAAGACAACCCTAGTCACTCCACAGCCAATGGCCATCACTCCCTGCCTTGCTGTGTCTCTGCTCAGAAGTAGCCCCTTGGCCCTGGAGCACGTCATGTGAACAGGAATCCTGACAAGGGCTGTCCTCCAGAGGGGAACTGTGGGCATGTGGGAGGCCCCCGGGAGGTGAGCAGTCCCACAAGCTCTTGGGGAAGAGTGCTCCTCTTGCTTTGGGTGGAGCTGTGCTGGGCAAGGAGACTCAGAAGAGGATGTTTCCAAAGGATGCATGGAACTGGGAATGGGTAAAAAGCCTTGGGGATGGCTCGCAGTCTTGACTCCCCCTGTCCCTCCCCTCCATCACCTGATCTAAGACCCATGGCCAGCACACCTGGGTATGGGCAGCAGGGACAGCTTCCCCGGGCAGCCCTATCACCCTTCAGCACAGCATCTGGCATGGCCCACCTGTTGGCTACGTGCATAGGGCTGAGGTGGTTACCAGTTAGTACTGGTATCAGCTACAGCGGGAATCCCCTGTCCCAGAGAACCCAACCCCTGCTTGGGTGAAGGCAGGCCCAGGACAGCGACCGGTGGCCAACCACACATGGATGCTCTTTGGTGCCTTGACTTCCCCAAGCACGGAGCAGCTTTCTTCAGGCCCACAAACTCTACAGTCCCGCAAGTGCCAGTCCAGCTCCGGTGTGGAAAGGTGCTGTCTGAGAGCAGATACCCCCACACACCACCAGCACCATAGGACCAGGATGGAGGACAGGGTCATTGCCCTGTGCTGGGTAAGAATGGGGGCACTTCTCCCCAGGTCAGGTTCTGTGGGAGGCAGCGCTGTGTCAAGTTTTAACACAGGAGTGACAAGCATCAAGCCCACTTAGGCCCAAAGCAAGCATAGGTCCCAGCTCTGGCTTGGGCCCTGGCCCAGGGTCTCTATGGGAGCTCAGGCCCAGCACAGGCCTGCCCCAGCTCTGACATACCTGCGCCTGGCCTGGGCTACTATTGTCCTCCTGGCCTCCCAGGAGTTCCCAAGCAGTCACTGGAGGAAGCCTTCACCTTCTTGAGTCCAGCCTTGGCCTGGGCCCCAGCCCCAGCTCCGACCCTGGGGCTGAGACCTTCTGGCCGTAATCTACCTGGTGCCTAGATGATGGCAAAAATCAACAGATGCTTCTGGGGCAGAATGATCTGCTATCTAGGATACAAGTCTGAGATGGACCCGCTGACTCATACTTTGGGGGTGTTCATTGCTCTACATCATGACAAAATCCTTCCAGACAACAACTGAAAATGCTGATGCTTGTCTTTGCTATTCCCTGCCTGCAGTGTATGTCAGTTAAGGAGAACAAGACCAACATCTGAAAAGGACATTGTCCACAGAGCATCTCATTTTCTCTGAAAAACCATGGTAGACCTGATCACAATACACTGATTTGAAAAGTATACAAATTGCAAGTTTTGCTCACTGTCTTTTCTCCTCCTTATATCAAAATGGGTGTAACAAAAGAGAAAGGCTCTGCATTAGGCTGTCTTGAGAGAAGACTAAAATCCATGGTCATTGTTTAATGTAAAAGTGCAGCTGTATTGAAGTTCCACAAACACAGCATTTGGGCTGTGTTTTCTGAGCTGTCGGGGAACCTTTGCTAAGGCTGAAGTCGCCTTTCACTGCCTTGCCGTTGTCCTCAGAGCTGCCTTCATGTCCTTGTTTCTGACGGTACAGGTGAAAGGATTCAGCAGAAGAGTCAGGAGAGTATTGGCGGTGGACTCCACTCTGTTGAGACTAAAGGACGAGAGAGCCATGAGTTTGAGACACATGAAGATGACAGCTCCATGGAGGATGGGGACCACTGTGAGATGGGAGGTGCAAGCAGATAAAGCCTCCAGGTGGCTGAAAGACAAGGGACCATATGGAGAACTGCAAAGGTGATGCAGATGAAGAAAACTGTCTTGAAAAGCAGCGTGCTTTGGGTGATGGGGATGGGCACCAGAAAGCCAAGAGTCTCAATGAGCATTGTATCGGCACAGGCCAGGCTCGGGAGAGGCCCAGCATCACAGTAGAGATGGTCAATGTTGTTCCTGGAGCAGAGAAGGCACTGAACCAGCAGCAGAGGCATCTGGGAGTTGATGACCGCAAAAAGCAGTAGCGATGCTGCTAGGCATAGCAAGAAGCAGAGTATCTTTGTCATGACAGTGATGTAATGCAGCTGTTTGTGTCTGCCAATGTAGCAGCCTAAGGACATTGCTGAGAAGGTTAGAAACTCAGTGACATGCAGGAAGAAGTGGTAAAATGACTGTGACACGCAGCAGGAAACACAAGCGGTTTGTCTTGGTGACAAGGAAAGTCTCCAGTGTTTTGGGGACCATGGTGGTGGTGTTCTGGATCTCCAAGAAGGAGAGCCTGCCGAGGAAGGAATACATCAGGGACTGATCATTTCCCGCAGTGAAAAAGATGAGGCCATTCCCATCAGAGCTGCAAGATACATGGAAAAGATCAGGACAAACAGGACTATGTGCCACCCGGGATGGTCTGGGAAGCCCAGGAGAAGAAATTGAGTCCCAAATATCCTCTTCTTCTTTGCCATGGCTCCAAGATTACAGACGGAGATTATGTCAGAGTGACGTTGCACACTGCAATAAGAGCAGCAGTAACCTTTCAACAGAAAGTCTTTCCCCGGGCCCGATGGCTCCTCTCACGGCCTCAGGTTACCAGTGCCAGTCTCATTCTCCCTCCATTTCCTCTCTCTCGCTTCTTTTATACGGACAGGCATATAAATATCTTGTGTAAGAAACTTATAACTTCAGGACTATAGATTAGGTTATGGTTCAAGAGATATTAGATTGATATTAGATTCTCGTTATCTTGACCAAATACAACCAGAGCTGCTTCAACAGGCCCGGAGTATGTTCTCAGCCTGCTCCTTGTACAGCCCCAACACAGGGCTGGTTTAAAACCCGGCCAAGCTAATCAAGTAGAGACAGTTTAAGCAAAAGATGATGAATTAATAAAATGCAGGTGCTTTATTAGAGAAAGTGATTATAGAATATAGAAACTGTTTGTTTTGGCTAAGTTTTTAATAGAATATCTTGAGGTCTTTCTCGGAATTATGCAAGGCGAAGATTAGTGGAAGAAACAATAAAGGCAACGATGACTCGAGGATGACCCAGAAACTGAAATAAGCATTGGAACAAGAGAAGACGAATTTAACTGCGACAGGGGCTTGTGGTGAACTGTAATAGATGATGAAGTTTGCAGAACTGAAAGGTTGAGTGGAAATTTACAAAGACTTTGGATTTTAGGTAATGGGTTAGGAAAGGTATATAAGCTGTATAGATGCTTTGGTTATTTGCCATTCACTGCGGTGGTGGCCCAACTGTTGTTAATAAAGTTGTTAATAAAGTTGTTAATAGAGTTGTTAATAAAGCAAACCTAGACATACCAACATCTGGTCAATTCGTTTCCTTTCCTTCAATTCGCAGTACAGATTTGGCGACCCAGATGGGACTCTAGGACGCAAGAGGAAGGAAGGTTAGGAAGTTCTCTGGACAAGCCCGTAACCAATACTCACTTCCCGGCAATATCAGGTGAGTTCACCTAAGAGAATTGGGCACAGATGACTCCAGACAACACTGGGAGTAATCTTGTATTTAAACTTGCTAAGGATATTGTAAGTGAATAACTAACGGGAAATTCCCAAGTGAATCCCCGGGAATCTCAGGAATATCTGTAGAGTTGCTTTATTATCCTATGTGTGTGTAACCCATCCGTATTTAACCTATTACACGTGCTTTGCACACAGTGAATTTATCACTGGCAATCTAAAAGAATTTGTCCATCTTTTGCTTCAATAAATCGCACTATTGATTGACTCAGCCGAGTGTGTTGTCTCCGAATGAGACCGTACCTTTGAGTGTGGCCGTGTTAATTCAGGAGGTGTCTGGCTGAGCATGTCGTGTGATGTTAGTAGTGCATCCGGACCCGTGGTAGTCCAACGGAGGTGATGGGCATGACCAGACTACTAACACTGACTTTGGGCATCACTTAGAACCTAAGCTCAGCCGCCCCCAGTCCCTCTGATATCTGAGGATCAGCTGGAATGCGAGGGGTTTTAGTTTCTGCCAAATTGCTCTGCCTCTTAATGCAACAGAAAAATTGGCATCACGGACAGGATTGCCATGGATAAACTGCTGCAAAAATATAACTGTGCCCCTTCCCAGGCTGGGAAGGAGTGGGCCCAACAATTTTGGAAGGATGAAGAAAAAGTGATAGAGCTCATTGAGCAGTGTCAAGCTGTACAAAAGGGTAGAGTGAGAAAAAGCGAAGGTGTTATCATCTATGCAGTTTTAGGAACTTGTTTATCTTGTGGTCAACAAGAAGCTAAGGAAGCCCCTGCTCCCACGCTAGTTTCTAATGTGGAATATACAACTCTGAAATTGGAAAATGAGGTGTTGAAGTCGTCATTAGCTTTTGAAAGGGAGACAGGAGAAAAATTAGGACTCCAAGTTGATAAACTTTTGAGAGAAAAGGGTAAACTTATAAAGGAACATGAAGATCTTGTGGTCCAAAATAGAAATCTTAATCAGCTGTTAGAGTGTGTCAGCTGTTAGATAAAATACCATCTTGTGTTCCAGTTACACAGATTTGCAGATTAATGTGTAAATCAGACCCTGAGACTGGAAGCAGATTTGTGGGGTCTTGTAGCAGTGATGAGGAGATTGGAGAAACCTCTGATTCTGATTCTCAACCTTTGATTAAAAGTGAGACTATTGTTGATGACGATGATAAGGTCCGCACTACTGTGCGTACAATTCCATGGTCACCAGCAGAGTTGATAAACATAGAGGAAAAATTCTCAAGGTGACCAGGAGAGTTAGAGGTTGAGTATTTGTGGCGAGTTTCCCTTGAGGGAAGAAACCAGATTATGTTGAATGAGGAAGACGTAGGAGGCTTTTGGAGGCCAGAAGTGTTTTTAACCACCAACCCAGGGGAGCATAGTTATTCTTTGACCTCACAGGTTGCATTTTGGGCAGGTGGTATAGATCCCCAGCTGAGAGGAGAACCAATGGAAATTAAAGCCACAGGCTATTCTGATCTAGCTGAGGCAGTACAGAAACAGCCTGCATACAAGCTATGTAAGACAGAAATCAGTTTTTTAAATCACCAATGTTAGCCACAATTGACCCACCATGATTAACCCCTCTCATTCGCGGTCTCCCTGATTGTCTCAAGATGTATGTAGGAAACACCCAGGATCATATACAAACCAATGACGCTGGTTGCAGTTAAAAGAACCAGGGTCAAATTGCTAACATACTCACCTGGAGTAACTTTGTACAAGACGTAGATAAGTACTGACGCCGAATGGGTTGGATCGGATCATCCGGTAGAAAACCCGCAGAATATGCCAGGCAAGTTCGCCAAGTACACACCCCCAAACATAAATCAGATTGGAAGTTTAGGCATAAAGCCCTGGACTTGGGGGTACCCTGGTATTTCTGTGCAGTGCCTCTACAGAGAACCACAGAATCTCTGTACATTAATCCAATCTCTTGGCAAAAAGAATGAATTGGCTGTGGAAAATCGTGCAGCTCAACCACCCCCAACCCAAAAGGAAAGTGTGCCTTCTGCCCCAGAATGTAATCCAACTGATATGGCAGAAGTCCAGAAAAAAAACTTCTATCCCTGGGGAGGGCAGGGAGCCACCCTGCCCAGCGGGTATTAGCAATTCAATGGCTCTCTGTTAAAAACTCTGAACCTATTATTGCCATCCCCGTGGGACCCCAGAAAATATTGGTAAATTTTCTCATTGGTACCAGAGCCCAAATGTCAGTAATCACCTAAGAAACAACTCAAACCCTGAACATTAGAGTCAGTCAACACAGGGTTAAATTACAGGAATAGAAGGTGTGGTAAAGGAATGCTCGCTGCCAAGATTTCCCTCTGGTTGCCAGGGGAACAGAGGTTAACCAGGGTGGAGGTACTGGTAGGTGCTGCACACACTGACATTCTAGGATTTGACATGCTGTGTGGGCGGATGTGGAAACTCCCGGACGGGACTGTGTGGAGTTTTGCAGGAATGGAAAAGGAATTCAGCACCAAGAAACTGAGTCTGTTGGAAACATCTATTCCCTTACCCACATGTAAAGTCAGCAATGTTCGGCAATATCCGCTGCCAGCAGCAGTGCTGGCAGGGATTGATGGGATGGTAACAGAATTGGAAGAAAGAAATATCATTAAGAGGACTCATTCGTCTTACAATTTGCCGGTGTGGCCAGTAAAGAAACCAACCGGACAGTGGTGTTTTACAGTAGATTACCAACAGCTAAATGCTAACACCGCACCCCTAACTGCCACAGTTCCAAACATTGCAGAGATAGTGACTCTGATACAGGGAGCCACTCACCCCTGGATGGCTGCTTTAGATGTTAAAGATATGTTTTTCATGATTCCTCTCCTGGAGCAGGATAAAGAGCAATTTGCTTTCACATGGAAAGGGACCCATTGTACTTTTAACCAGCTTCCGCAGGGATGTAAGCACTCCCTCACCATTGTTCACAATGCTTTGGCTAAGGCCCTAGCAGGAGTTTCTGTTTCACCTGGCTGTATGGTTTATCAGTATATCGACAATATCCTGATAGGAGGATGTTGCGTTAAGAGGCAGAGAAATTTGGCAGAAACTAAACCCCCTTGCGTTCCAGTTGATCCTCAGATATCAGAGGGACTTGGGGGCAGCTGAGCTTAGGTTCTGAGTGATGCCCAAAGTCAGCGTTAGTAGTCCGGTTGTGGACTTACAATATTCCCTTTCAGCCCTGGGAGATAACCAATGGCTTGTGTCAAATCTGTTACCTCAGTGGGAGAACTCCTATCCCTGAAGGGAAAAACAGGAGAGGAAATCCAACTAGGGTGCAGAATGATCAATGGATCAACACATGAAAAGGGCACCTATATCTTTTCAGTCTCCTCAAACCCAACAACCATAGAGTATTGTGCCACTGCCAAATGGGATTGTTGGTACAACTTCACTTTGGTTAAACCCATTATTGTGGTTTGTTTCTGGTGGCAGCACAAAATGGGACTGTCATTTAAGTTCAAAATAGATGTAATTTAACCTGACCCCACCACACCAGCCAACCTAGTTTTATATATTCTACCTGAATCACTTTTCAGTGACCCCACAGAAAACACTTTATTACGCAGAGTTAGGGACATATCTGGTGATAACCCCTGGGACCATGCCTTGTTGAGAAACACTTCAAGCACTGGAACACCAGAAAACAAAAAGGATTTAGATCTCTACTGTAGTTATACACGGAGATAAAACATATTTGAGAGACGAATGGGATTGGAGTAACTCCCTCCAGATGGCTACACTCCAAGCCACTCTAGGGCAAAAAATACAAACTGTCTGTCGAGTGGTTAATGGGTCTATTTACCATAGGCCAACCAAAATTAAAGCATATCATACCGACTCTACTAAACCAGAGAACTATAGCACTGAGTGTTACAAAATAATTGAACCAAATTCAGATTGTTGGTACACCTTTACCTTTCCCAAACCTATAATTGTGTACTGTATGTGGGGTTACAGAGGTACAGACTTGTTGTTCGAATTTATGATTGATAAAACATCTGTGCCAATTGAAAGGAACACGAAACCTCTGTCCATATCAGATCTGGAAAATGTAACACCTAGACCTTCTATTTAGCCTAACTCGCTGTGTCTTCAATGTTGGTCTGTACATAATTAAAAACACAGGTCAACAACAAGTGTTGCTTAATCCATCATGTTCCCTCAAGCGGGTGGAATTATCAATGCAAACAAATATCTCCACAATTAAATTTACCTGCTCACCATTCTTGAGTCCGTCTTATGCAGGATGGTCAGCATGGTTACGTGGACGGACTCTCATCTCTCGGAGACAATCAAAGAGAGATGTGACTGGTATCTTGGAAACGGGATTAGATGTCTTAAACAGTATAGATGCAGAAGCACTTGCCAATAAATTGACTGCAGATACCAATGATTTAAACAAATTGAAACACCCCTTACAATCTTCTCTTTCAGCCCTGGAGGATAACTAATGGCTTGTGTCAAATATGTTACCTCAGTGGGGAGAAGCAAACGAAAAGGATCACGAGTTGATTATGAGTGCACTCGATCAAACCCAAAGTGATATATCTCTAGCTCTTGGTTGCATCCAAGCTCAGCTGTGGATGCAATTGACAGCAACTGCAATTATATGAGAAGATGAAGAAGACATCTTGCCCACTGAAATTCAGAAAGTAATTTGGGACAACCCTGCTGTCGTGGTTTAGCCCCAGCCAGCAACTACGCACCACGCAGCCGCTCGCTCACTCCCCCACGGTGGGACGGGGGAGAGAATCGGAAGAGTAAAAGTGAGGAAACTCATGGTTTGAGATAAAGACAGTTTAATAAGTAAAGCAAAAGCCGTGCACGCAAGCAAAGCAAAACAAGGAATTTCTCACCACTCCCCATGGGCAGGCAGGTGTTCAGCCATCTCCAGGGAAGCAGGGCTCCGTCACGCGTAATGGTTTCTTGGGAAGACAGACGCCATAACTCCAAACGTCCCTCCACCCCTTCCTTCTTCTTTGTCCCAGCTTTATATACTGAGCATGACGTTATATGGTATGGAATATCTCTTTGGCCAGCCTGGGTCAGCTGTCCCAGCTGTGTCCCCTCCCAGCTTCCCGTGCACCCCCAGCCTGCTCGCTGCAGGCCAGCACAAGAAGCTGGACTGTCCTTGACTACTTAGCAACAACTCAAAACATCAGCACCTTATCAACATTTTCTCATCCCAAATCCAAAACATAGCCTCATGCTAGCTTCTATGAAGAAAATTAACTCTACCCTGGCTGAAACCAGGACACCTGCTGAATTTGAGAAAGAATTCCAGTCCTGGTGGTACCTAGTTAACTTCACCTACAGCTCTACTGATGAGAAAGCCACAGCTTTTGTGCTGATGATACGCAATGCTTTGGTATATACCATATACCAAATCATTTTGCTGGGAATAAATTACATGAAACTATACTTTACCCCATAGAACATAGAGTGTGGACTCAGCAAAATAAAGATAAATGGCAAACTATTGATGCTGATGCATGTGCCATGTGAGAACAACAAGGGTTCATCTGTGAAAGTAATACCATCAAAGCCCAAGACATCTGTCTCAATGCAGAGCAAAGTATTTGTCATTTTGAAATACATCCCAATGAAACTCTAGAAACAGTACTTATAGATACGGGGAAGGGATGTATTTGTCTTAGAACCACATGTGATTTCCTATTAGATACCATAGATACCAGTATCTATGGTATCTAACAGGATAGATACCAGTAATTATTCTAATACTTGTGTTTGTAATTTTGCTAATATTAGAGGATGTGACTTCAACCATTCAGTGCCTGTTGTGACTTACCACTTGCTACAATCCAACTACATGTTGTTTCGAAATCTGTTACCTGTCATTATTGGGATGAATCTCACATTGGTGAGAAAATTCCTGCAACATGAAGACCTAAGGTCGTTGTTAGAGAAAGTGCAAGAAAATGGACAAAAGACTCTAGTTACTGTCCATCATGATGTCAAAGAAATATGCCAGGCACTGGAAAGAGTGAAGAAAGGTGGAGAACACAAATGGTGGGACAGTCTTTTTGGATGGTCACCGACTTCTACGGGACTCTTCAATAAGATATTATATCCTGTCATTGTTTTGTTATCATTTAATATTTTGTGTTTTATTTTAATAATCATTTTGTATGTTACATTTTGGAGATGCTTACCTCATCCAGTATCCCCACAGGATGCGTATGTATTCAATAATCCTTGCAATAAGAATGCATGTGACACTCCTCATTTATCTTAAAAAAAAAATCATGAAGCTTGAGTGACTATAGTCACGGGGTGGATAATGTGGAATAATCCCATAATGTGGGGGTGACTTAGAAATCAAACTTATATTCATGCTCTAAGAACAGCATTGAAGCAGGGTGGAACGCAGCTAATGCACAACAAGTCTGTACCATGGCAATTCCCTAAGCAACCCCAGATGTTGGCAACATCAGGGCAACTTGGTGTGCTGACTCTGGGAGAAATTGCATGGAGGGCGGAGAGAAGTGGAGATGTTGCAGCCACGCTCTGTGATAACAAGGGAATCTAAAGGTACGCAGTATAATTAATTAGCTGGACATTCGATGCCCTGGGTCAGCAGTCTGTTAACTTTTGATGAAATGCTGTACTGGAAGTGAACTTTGCTTATTATAATCTCACTATAATACTAAAATGCACACCCATCTCAAAAGTTACCCACCTCCCAAGGTGTGACCACCCCTCAAGGAGCTGGCGCGCTGAATTTTTCCTAGTCTATGCCTTTAAACACAAAGCAAGAGGATTTTGGACCAATCTTGATAAAGGCACGTATGACCTGAGTCACTCAAGCTCCACCTGCAAAGTAAAACACTATAAAATAGTTTGAGAAGGGGTGAGTGTCAGGGAAGATACCATCGATGTCAGGGAATATACCATTGCAGGAATGACTCCATTCTCCTGACCTTTAGGATCCATTGACAGGCTGAGCCTCTCTTCCCCCTCACTGGGACGCCTTTGGGTAAGATTTGAACACTCAGCTATTCTAAGTGAATAATCTCTAGAGTTGCTTTATTACCCCACGTGTGTGTAACCAGGACATATTTAACCTATTGCACGTGCTTTGCACACAGTGAATTTATCACTGGCAATCTAAAAGAATTTGTGCATCTGTTGCTTCAATAAATCACACTATTGATTGACTCAGCCGAGTGTGTTGTCCCTGAATGTGACCGTACCTCTGAGTGTGGCCATGTTAATTCAGGAGGTGTCTGGCTGAGCAGGTCATGTGATGTTAGTAGTGGATCTGGACCTGTGATAGTCCAATGGAGGTGTTGGGCAGAACCAGACTACTAACGCTGACTTTGGGCATCATTCAGACACCAAGCTCAGCTGCCCCCAGCTGAGGGGATCTGAGAATATCTGAGGATCAGCTGGAATGCGAGGGGGTTCAGTTTCTGCCAAATTGCTCTGCCTCTTAATGCAACAGAGTGGCAGAAACAACGTGTGATGAACTGACCACAACCTCTGTTCCCCATCCCATTGCACCGCTCAGGGGGGAGGAGGTAGAAAATCAGGAGTGAAATTGAGCCCGGGAAGAAGGGACGGGTGGGGGGAAGGTGTTTTAAGATTTGGTTTGTGTTCTCATTATCCTACTCTGATTTTGACCGGCAATAAAGTAAACTAATCTCCCCAAGTTGAGTCTGTTTTGCCCATGACAGTAACTGGGGAATGATCTCTCCCCATCCTTATCTTGACCCACAAGCTTCTCATTATATTTTCTCTCCCCTGTCCAGCTGAGAAGGGGAGTGATAGAGCAGCTTGGTGGGCATCTGGCATCTAGCCAAGGTCAACCCACCACACTAGCCTACCCTGTGAATCGCAAGTAGTCTCTCACTGCCCAAGAGCAAAGAGGTAATGACTCTCCTCAGGGCACAAGGTTGCCAGGGGTTAGCATTCTGGTGTGTCCTTACGATCTACCATTTTTCAAAATTGTGCCTTTCCTTGGCAGAAGTGTGCCTCATTCCACAACACATTCAAGGCCAAGGGCAGGAGGGGTTACTAGAGGTGAGCTGGAGACATACACATCCAATGTCTCCTGTCTTGTCCACACCACCAGGAAATCCACCTATGGCCAGAGGCTTCAGGCTGTGTCCAAACATTACCCAAAAATGTACCATTTGGTTAATTCAGAAGAGGTAACATGGCTGGCATTAAATATTTTTTCTTTCAATTTGATTTGGCAGATTGGGATTAGCTCAACCGTTACATTAATGATGCAATACCCAAAAATAAAACCCACAATCCCCAGATCCTAAGGCAATAGACATCCACCTAGTAACCCTTGTGAGCTGTGGTCTACAGTCTTTGGAAACCCCAAATTTATTCTCACTAAAAACCCACATTATTTTCCCAATTTTGTAATATTATTCCACAGTTTATTGTCAGTGTTAAGCTGATGGCAACAGGGTATGGGGTTGTGGGGGCATCATAGGAAGTTGAGCTTTCCAGAGTTCCATGACCCTCTGCCTCCACACACATTACACAACAGATTCAAGTCATTGGCTCACCTCTATTTTTCATGTTCATGTCACTGTATCTGGCTCGCTGCATCTGTTCATGTCCACTGAATTTATGGTAAGGTCATATGGCTTCATTATTAATGCCCACATCTAGGTATTCTTTCCTATGATACTTGAAAATTTCTTTCTAGACCTCCCTCCTCATCTCAAGGTGATGATTAAAATACTGGCATCCCTGAAGCATCCACGATCCTATGGGTGCAGATAAGGAACTCCCAAAGATACTGTTGTGTTTGAAATAGGGTCACAGGCACACCAGGGCCCATCAGGCTAGGTGAGGTTCCCCTCACACCATGCCCATTGTTCTGCTACTGGGTACCCTCTTGTCCTCAAGTTGAAGGGACTGTGACCTGTGGATGAGTCCACATGAGAGCAGGACACCCCAAAGCATCTGTGGCCGTGCATAAGCCCATGCCAGAGCAGGTATATCTCGAAGCATCTGTGGCCCTGGTTACGTCACTGCCGCAGCAAATATACGTCTAAAGGGATTGTGGCCAAAGGATAAGTCCACGCTGGAGAAGGTACATCTTAAAGCATCTGTGGCCATGGATAAGTCTATGCCGCAGCAAGTAGACCCCTGAAGAGGCTGTGGCTCATAGATAAGGCCACACTACAGCAGGTACACCCCTATAGGACAGTGGTCTGAGGATGAGTCCATGCCAAAGTAGGGCCAAGGGGATGACTTCATTCATGTGTTAAACTCTCACATGATCCAAAGGGACCGGGGGGGGACTTGTAACAGATATACCTTTAAATGATTAAAACCCATGATTTGAGTTATGGGAATGTTATAGGAAGCACTATAGCAGGCCCAACTTGACCCAATGGAGGACAACCCTCACAAGAAGCAGTGCAAGTGCATCAATGATCCAACATAAGCTGGCTTTGCTGCCCAGTAACTCCATGCAACACATAACTTCTCTTGTCCTCACTGACCACCATAACAAGTGGACCTCAAAGTGATGGACTAAATGAACTCAACTGATATTTTCTGGTCATTTTATAGGCACCTTTGAAGGTGCTTGCCAGCTGCTGTACAGAGACAGGGCGCTCTCCTTGAAATGGCAGCCCCTCCAATTTGTGGGGGTGGCAACTGGGGAGTTATGGTATGAAAAGGTATGGAGAGGTCACAAAGAGGAGGCGCTATTCTGTTGGGGGATCGTTGCTAAAATCCATGGCTGATCAGTTATGCGGAACAGACAGCTGTTCCCTGTGGGACATGGTTGACAATCTTTCTACCACTCGCAGTGTGCTGCCTTCTCCTCCTCCACACAAAATGTACCCGGTGCCATGAGTGGTGGCTTGCGCCCAGTGGCCTTCTCTCAGGTAAGAAAGACAGGCTTACCGTGTGGGCACAAAGCCCTGGGAGGATGGAAGCAGAGCTGAATGTGCCGAGAAGTGCTGGATGGAGAGGGCGAGGTGAGGATTGGGATTGGCGTCACCACGCAGGGGAAAAGCAGCACTGCTCGGCGTGAATGTGTGCTCTGACAAAGACGCCGCCCTGTCGCTGGCTGTGCGCGGGCTGGCCAGAGAAGTTGCCCGGGGAGCCTTTGGCCCTGCTGGCGATGGCTGCGAGGGTTGTGTCCCCGTCCGCCTCCTTTGTCTCCTTCTGCCTGAGCACTGCAGTTCCAGTTCTGGGAACTGCCAGCAGGTTCCTACCTGCCTGTCTTAGGTGCACGGCCCCCCTTGGGCAGCCTGGCCTGGAGTTTTACAAGCGGCAGCAGTCTACGAGCGCGTGTGGGTGCCTGCGAGGATGTTCAGGGCCCTTGGCACCCAGAGGATTTTGAAAGGCCGAGCTGCGGCTTGGCTGCCCCAGTTGGAGGCTCAGAGCGCTGGAAAACCTGGTTCTGGCACCGGGGAGCCTGGCGCCCAGCAGAGGGGGCCGCTTGATTCCCTGAGTTTGGCCCGGCCAGTGCTTTAACCGCCAGGCAGTGTGAGTAGAAAGGCTCCCTGGGGCAGAGGTGTGGGATCCCAGACAGCCCTCAGAGCGTTTTGTTGCACCCTTTGGAACCTTGAGGTTTGGAGGCGGCTTTGAGCTGGCAGCGGGAGGAGAGCACACGAGCTGGCAAGCTTCAGCTCCCACTTGCCTGGGAGCTCCCTGGGCACTCTGTTGAGCGGAGAGCGTGACACAGTCCAGGTTTTCCCAGCGGCAGCCTTGGTGGGACTGGCGGAGGCTGGTGACGCAGGGGTGTCAGGCTGGGCAGGAGCAGGGTGGCGGGTCGGTGGGACTGGCAGCGCTGGAGGGGGAAGAGGAGAGTCCTGACTCTCTGGCAAAACCAGGAGCTCTCCTTCCTGGGGGGTGGAGGCCGCAGATGGCACGTGGCAGAGGATGGGAGACGTATTGTGAGCAACGGGCGTGAAACGGGGAGCAAGACTCCACACATCTCTCTTGCAGACAACGCAAATCCTCCTGTGTACTGTTTCTGCATGCATGCCTAGAGAGACTCAGAGAGTGAGCTGTTCAGGAAACAGACCACACCTGCACTTAGAAACTCTGCCTCTTCCAGCTGTGCTGGACGAAATGCTGGCAGCCTGACTGGGGATAGACCAGATCCCCACAAGACCGAAGAAGAAGGTTAAGTCAGCGCAGGGAGAGCTGAAACGCTGCGGGAGCAACAGCTTGTAGTAGGAAGCCACAAAGGGAGGTGGGCGAGGCATAGCCCTCCTCTCCTCCTCGGCTGAGGGAGAGAGAGGTTGTAGCTGGAGGTGTCTTGTTGCCAGAGGTGTCTTGTTGCCAGAGGTGCACCCGGGAGAGATGGCAGGGAGGAGCACAGGGGCGTGTGAGGAGCAACCTGTCATGCAACCACCAGCACCACCAGCACCACTACCCCTGCGACAGAGACAGGGGCCCTCCTGAAGCAAGAGCCGCCTGCCAGGGAGAGCGCACGGGTGCGGCTGGGTGCAGCAGCAGCTCCCAGTGCCGCTGCCATCCCCAGCGCAGCTGGGGAGATGGACTCCTCACGCGGGCACTGGTTGGGCTCCTCATCACCTGCAGGACGTGCTGCAAGGCTGAGCAGGGCGTTTGTGTGCGGGGATGCAGCGAGGCAGGCCCTGACGGCTGCTGGCTCTGCGGGAGCCGGGGACATGTTCCTCAGCTGCAAGGGACAGCGTCTTGAAAGGAGCCCACCGGCTGTGTCTCAGCCTGCCCTTCCTGCGGGAATGCCGATGGCTCTCCTTTGTGCCTGCAAGATGTCCCCAGAGCGACACCTTTCTCTCTGGCAGCTGGGGAGAGCGTCCCGAGAGAGAAGGACCACGCAGAGGCCCAGGCTGGGATGCAGCAGAACTTTAATGAGTGGAAAGAGGGAAAGGAGGCCCTCTGCGTGGGGGCCATGGGGCAGGGAGCACCAGGGGTACCTAGGAGTCTTTGCCCCTTGGCCAGGGTGCAGTTTGCACCGGGCGTCTGCCGGCCTGGCTGCCCGCCCGCCCGCCCCTGAGAGGGAGAGCAGCAGCGGGTCCTTCCTCGGCTGGGGCTTAGCAGGGGCTCACAGCCCAGGGGAGCAGCAGACAACAGAGAGAGGAGAGAGAAAGAAGAGAGGGAGAAACAGGCAAGTTAGACAAGGGCCATGTCTTCAGAGAGCCCAGGCGCGCCTCTTCCTGCCTTCCTTTGCAGGTGGAGCCATGGATGCTCAGCCCCCCTGAAAGCGATTGCCAGGAGCTCCGTGCTCAGTCCGTTAGCGTCTTCCGGGTTCCTGGGGGTCCTTCTGTGGGGCCGCCTGCGGCAGCTTTAGCAGGGGAGGCATGTTCTGCCGCAGTAGCGGCTGCCGATGCAGGAGAGGTCACAGCAGCCGGAGTTGATGGGCACTCCCTGACAGCTGAGGATGCTGCCAACGGCAGCGGAGGTGGACGATCCCACAACGGTGTTCTGCGGGAAGGAGCTGAGGATGGGGCCGGGCAGGGTCACCACCACGGGGGAGGGCTCGATGACGACGGTGGAGTTCTGGCACTGCCTGACACAGGGCTCGTTGCAGCTGTTGGCCAGCGGCGTCGGGCAGCAGGGCTGGCAGGGCTGGCAGGGCTGGCAGGGCTGGCAGGGCAGGCACTGGTTGTAGCAGGACATGTCTCGGGGCTGGAGGTGCACCTGGGGGAGAGGGCAGGGAGGAGCACGGGGGCACGTGAGGAGCAGCGTGTCCACCCGCCTCGAGGGAGCCAAGGCACAGGCTGTGCAGGGAGGCCCACGCGCCTCTTTGCCTGTCCCCCCGGGCACCGAGCACAGCGAGGCAGGCCCAGGAGAGCTCTTTCCTAGCCAAGAGCCCAAGAGTCCCCTCAGCCCAGACCCAGCCCCTCTCCACGCCAGACCTTCTCCCCGCTCCCCCTGACAGGACAGGCAGCCCCAAGTCCCAGTATAGCGCAGAGCTTCCAACTCACTTGCTTCCGCAGGAGAAGGAGAAGAAGGGGCGCGAAGCGGATGGGAGAGTGAAGAGCTGCAATGGCTTTTATACTGGTGCTGCACTGCCCCAGGTCCAGAGGAAGCCTCTGTGGAAGCAATAATTTTCCGAGAAGCTCATCTGAAATGCAAAACATGCCAGCTAATGATACGGGCTGTGTGTTGGTTTCCTGCACGGCTGCCTTTTCATTTCCTTGTTTGGCCGCACCCGCTCCCCCTTGAAGGCTCCTTTTCGGTGCTGGGGTGGGAGGCCCAAGGATTTTTGGGACAGGAGCGCATCGGTGCCGGCAGAGGACGAGTCCCAAGTGCCGGAGGGATTGCGTGCAGGCTGGGGACATTGGCCTGGGGCACTCGAGTGGGCTGGTTTGCAGCCCCATTGGCAGGAAGGGCCCTGATGCTCCTGGCCCTGCTATCCTCGCCTGGGTGCCAAGGGGCTCCCGAGTGGGATGATGTGCCACGTTGTCCCCTTTCTCCCACCCTCCAAGCTCTCTGATGGTCACTGGCCGTTGCCTCTGCCGGCAGGTGGTCAGAGCTGCCGCTTTTGACACTCTTCCTCCTAAGGCCGCTCTGAGGAGGCCTTGGTGCGCCTGTTGGGCCTCCTCCACCCTCTGGGCTCTCTGTGCCGGTCCCCTGCTGATGCCAACACCACCAGTGTGTCTGGGGCCTTGTGCTGCCCCAGGGTGCTCCAGTCCTGCCCCGCAAAGGGGCTTCCCCGTGCCTTCTGGGGCGAGTCCACCGTTGCCCATGCGTAGGCAGGGGTGCTTGCTGACTTGCCCTTGCGTGCATACTGGGGCAGTGCAAAAGGAAATTCCACACGGGCATGAGGGACAACTCCTCTACTCCGAGGCTGGCCGAGCCCGGCAGACGTTGCCCAGGCAGTCTGTGGAGTCTCCGTCCTTGGAGATATTCAGAACCACACCAGGCAGTGTCCTGACATCAACCTGCTCTGCTTGACCCTGCGCTGAGCAGGAGGGCTGGCCCTGACTAGCTCCAGAGGCGCCTTCCAGCCCCATCGATTCTTGGATTCTGGGCCTCGGTGATCGGCCCCTCATTGATCCTGATGCTCAAGATGCCACTGGGCTTCCTACCTGTGGAGGAGATGATACGCTCCTTTGTCAGCCGTGTGGCCCGGCTCTTCTTGCTTCCACCAGAGCGCCTGCGCTGAGATCTTCCTGCTCGCACTCGTGGCCTACGACTGATCTGTGGCCATGTGCCAGCCCCGGGGATCCCCAGTGTCACACGAGAAGGTCAGTGCCACTGTGGCGGCAGGCCGGAGGGCTGGTGCCACTCTCCCCTTCTTGGCACACCAGTGCCCGTTTGCCCAGCCTCCGCCCCAATGTCAGTCACTCCTGCTTCTGGGAGGTGCTGCCGGAGCTGGCCTGTGCTCAGAGCTGCTGGACTGGTGCGCTCCTTGTCTCCAACAGTGGCACCAATTCCCTGCTCTGCTACCTGGCCTTGTGGGGCTCCTGTGGGGTGATTCAGCTCTCCACCTGGCAGCTCATACCAGAAGAGAGACGCGAGGCACTTGCCACTTGGCTGTGGTTGTGCTGTTCCTTGGGCCATGGTCCCTGATCTTCACCCGCCCCACTACCAGCCTCTCCCGGGACAGGGGAATGTCCGTCTTCCCACAGTGCTGGTGCTGCCTCTGCTCAACGCACTGATCTGGAGCCCAAAAAAGCCGGAGGTGAAGGAAGCAGTAAGAAAGCTGGGAAGCAGAGAGGTATTTGCCAGGATGTACAAGGCTGGTGGAAGGACTGGGAGTGTGCCATCGGGGCAAGTTGCTTCCAGGAGCAGGGGCGGTGGGATGGAGAAGGAGGGGTTGCAGCGACAGTGGAGAAGGATCTACACACTGGATGGGAAACATGCATAGGATAAAAGGAAGGGCAGGGCAGTGCAGGGCAGGGCAGGGCAGGGTAGGGAAGGGCAGGGCAGGGAAGGGCAGGGAAGGGCAGCGCAGGGAAGGCAAGGCAAGGCAAGGCAAGGCGAGGCAAGGCAAGGCAAAGCGAGGCAAGGCAAAGCGAGGAAAAGTCAATCGAGGCAAGGCAACGCAGGGCAAGCGGAGACGTAGAGCTCTTTTGATGGATGTCGTTCATGAGTCGTTCTCCGTCTGCAGGGATTGCTTGGCTTTTCCTGGCACAATGCCCATGTGTAACACCTATACGTGGAATGACTCTGATGAAACAAGTAATTTGCAGGCAGTATGTGCGATTGCCTTGATCACAGCGTACATGGCTTCCGTGGCAAAGAGATGGCTGCTCTGCATGGGTAGGGTGGTGCAACCCAGCTTGGGCTTCCTTGGGACGTGATTGTCAGTGGTGGGGCTGTGTGGGCACCTCACGCTTACAGTCAGTGGGACCACTTGGTGAGCAATGTCCATCCCACTCTAAAGGACTGCTCCCAAGGCACGAGAGCTGTGAAGGTGCTTGCCAGCTGCTGTCCAGAGACAGGGCGCTCTGCTTGAAATGGCAGCCCCTCCAATTTGTGGGGGTGGCAACTGGGTAGTTATGGTATGAAAAGGCATGGAGAGGTCACAAAGAGGAGGCGCTATTCTGTTGGGGGATCGTTGCTAAAATCCATGGCTGATCAGTTATGCGGAACAGACAGCTGTTCCCTGTGGGACATGGTTGACAATCTTTCTACCACTCGCAGTGTGCTGCCTTCTCCTCCTCCACACAAAATGTACCCGGTGCCATGAGTGGTGGCTTGCGCCCAGTGGCCTTCTCTCAGGTAAGAAAGACAGGCTTACCGTGTGGGCACAAAGCCCTGGGAGGATGGAAGCAGAGCTGAATGTGCCGAGAAGTGCTGGATGGAGAGGGCGAGGTGAGGATTGGGATTGGCGTCACCACGCAGGGGAAAAGCAGCACTGCTCGGCGTGAATGTGTGCTCTGACAAAGACGCCGCCCTGTCGCTGGCTGTGCGCGGGCTGGCCAGAGAAGTTGCCCGGGGAGCCTTTGGCCCTGCTGGCGATGGCTGCGAGGGTTGTGTCCCCGTCCGCCTCCTTTGTCTCCTTCTGCCTGAGCACTGCAGTTCCAGTTCTGGGAACTGCCAGCAGGTTCCTACCTGCCTGTCTTAGGTGCACGGCCCCCCTTGGGCAGGAGTTTTACAAGCGGCAGCAGTCTACGAGCGCGTGTGGGTGCCTGCGAGGATGTTCAGGGCCCTTGGCACCCAGAGGATTTTGAAAGGCCGAGCTGCGGCTTGGCTGCCCCAGTTGGAGGCTCAGAGCGCTGGAAAACCTGGTTCTGGCACCGGGGAGCCTGGCGCCCAGCAGAGGGGGCCGCTTGATTCCCTGAGTTTGGCCCGGCCAGTGCTTTAACCGCCAGGCAGTGTGAGTAGAAAGGCTCCCTGGGGCAGAGGTGTGGGATCCCAGACAGCCCTCAGAGCGTTTTGTTGCACCCTTTGGAACCTTGAGGTTTGGAGGCGGCTTTGAGCTGGCAGCGGGAGGAGAGCACACGAGCTGGCAAGCTTCAGCTCCCACTTGCCTGGGAGCTCCCTGGGCACTCTGTTGAGCGGAGAGCGTGACACAGTCCAGGTTTTCCCAGCGGCAGCCTTGGTGGGACTGGCGGAGGCTGGTGACGCAGGGGTGTCAGGCTGGGCAGGAGCAGGGTGGCGGGTCGGTGGGACTGGCAGCGCTGGAGGGGGAAGAGGAGAGTCCTGACCCTCTGGCAAAACCAGGAGCTCTCCTTCCTGGGGGGTGGAGGCCGCAGATGGCACGTGGCAGAGGATGGGAGATGTGTTGTGAGCAACGGGCGTGAAACGGGGAGCAAGACTCCACACATCTCTCTTGCAGACAACGCAAATCCTCCTGTGTACTGTTTCTGCATGCATGCCTAGAGAGACTCAGAGAGTGAGCTGTTCAGGAAACAGACCACACCTGCACTTAGAAACTCCGCCTCTTCCAGCTGTGCTGGACGAAATGCTGGCAGCCTGACTGGGGATAGACCAGATCCCCACAAGACCGAAGAAGAAGGTTAAGTCAGCGCAGGGAGAGCTGAAACGCTGCGGGAGCAACAGCTTGTAGTAGGAAGCCACAAAGGGAGGTGGGCGAGACATAGCCCTCCTCTCCTCCTCGGCTGAGGGAGAGAGAGGTTGTAGCTGGAGGTGTCTTGTTGCCAGAGGTGTCTTGTTGCCAGAGGTGCACCCGGGAGAGATGGCAGGGAGGAGCACAGGGGCGTGTGAGGAGCAACCTGTCATGCAACCACCAGCACCACCAGCACCACTACCCCTGCGACAGAGACAGGGGCCCTCCTGAAGCAAGAGCCGCCTGCCAGGGAGAGCGCACGGGTGCGGCTGGGTGCAGCAGCAGCTCCCAGTGCCGCTGCCATCCCCAGCGCAGCTGGGGAGATGGACTCCTCACGCGGGCACTGGTTGGGCTCCTCATCACCTGCAGGACATGCTGCAAGGCTGAGCAGGGCGTTTGTGTGCGGGGATGCAGCGAGGCAGGCCCTGACGGCTGCTGGCTCTGCGGGAGCCGGGGACATGTTCCTCAGTTGCAAGGGACAGCGTCTTGAAAGGAGCCCACCGGCTGTGTCTCAGCCTGCCCTTCCTGCGGGAATGCCGATGGCTCTCCTTTGTGCCTGCAAGATGTCCCCAGAGCGACACCTTTCTCTCTGGCAGCTGGGGAGAGCGTCCCGAGAGAGAAGGACCACGCAGAGGCCCAGGCTGGGATGCAGCAGAACTTTAATGAGTGGAAAGAGGGAAAGGAGGCCCTCTGAGTGGGGGCCATGGGGCAGGGAGCACCAGGGGTACCTAGGAGTCTTTGCCCCTTGGCCAGGGTGCAGTTTGCACCGGGCGTCTGCCGGCCTGGCTGCCCGCCCGCCCGCCCCTGAGAGGGAGAGCAGCAGCGGGTCCTTCCTCGGCTGGGGCTTAGCAGGGGCTCACAGCCCAGGGGAGCAGCAGACAACAGAGAGAGGAGAGAGAAAGAAGAGAGGGAGAAACAGGCAAGTTAGACAAGGGCCATGTCTTCAGAGAGCCCAGGCGCGCCTCTTCCTGCCTTCCTTTGCAGGTGGAGCCATGGATGCTCAGCCCCCCTGAAAGCGATTGCCAGGAGCTCCGTGCTCAGTCCGTTAGCGTCTTCCGGGTTCCTGGGGGTCCTTCTGTGGGGCCGCCTGCGGCAGCTTTAGCAGGGGAGGCATGTTCTGCCGCAGTAGCGGCTGCCGATGCAGGAGAGGTCACAGCAGCCGGAGTTGATGGGCACTCCCTGACAGCTGAGGATGCTGCCAACGGCAGCGGAGGTGGACGATCCCACAACGGTGTTCTGCGGGAAGGAGCTGAGGATGGGGCCGGGCAGGGTCACCACCACGGGGGAGGGCTCGATGACGACGGTGGAGTTCTGGCACTGCCTGACACAGGGCTCGTTGCAGCTGTTGGCCAGCGGCGTCGGGCAGCAGGGCTGGCAGGGCTGGCAGGGCTGGCAGGGCTGGCAGGGCAGGCACTGGTTGTAGCAGGACATGTCTCGGGGCTGGAGGGTGCACCTGGGGGAGAGGGCAGGGAGGAGCACGGGGGCACGTGAGGAGCAGCGTGTCCACCCGCCTCGAGGGAGCCAAGGCACAGGCTGTGCAGGGAGGCCCACGCGCCTCTTTGCCTGTCCCCCCGGGCACCGAGCACAGCGAGGCAGGCCCAGGAGAGCTCTTTCCTAGCCAAGAGCCCAAGAGTCCCCTCAGCCCAGACCCAGCCCCTCTCCACGCCAGACCTTCTCCCCGCTCCCCCTGACAAGACAGGCAGCCCCAAGCCCCAGTATAGCGCAGAGCTTCCAACTCACTTGCTTCCGCAGGAGAAGGAGAAGAAGGGGCGCGAAGCGGATGGGAGAGTGAAGAGCTGCAATGGCTTTTATACTGGTGCTGCACTGCCCCAGGTCCAGAGGAAGCCTCTGTGGAAGCAATAATTTTCCGAGAAGCTCATCTGAAATGCAAAACATGCCAGCTAATGATACGGGCTGTGTGTTGGTTTCCTGCACGGCTGCCTTTTCATTTCCTTGTTTGGCCGTACCCGCTCCCCCTTGAAGGCTCCTTTTCGGTGCTGGGGTGGGAGGCCCAAGGATTTTTGGGACAGGAGCGCATCGGTGCCGGCAGAGGACGAGTCCCAAGTGCCGGAGGGATTGCGTGCAGGCTGGGGACATTGGCCTGGGGCACTCGAGTGGGCTGGTTTGCAGCCCCATTGGCAGGAAGGGCCCTGATGCTCCTGGCCCTGCTATCCTCGCCTGGGTGCCAAGGGGCTCCCGAGTGGGATGATGTGCCACGTTGTCCCCTTTCTCCCACCCTCCAAGCTCTCTGATGGTCACTGGCCATTGCCTCTGCCGGCAGGTGGTCAGAGCTGCCGCTTTTGACACTCTTCCTCCTAAGGCCGCTCTGAGGAGGCCTTGGTGCGCCTGTTGGGCCTCCTCCACCCTCTGGGCTCTCTGTGCCGGTCCCCTGCTGATGCCAACACCACCAGTGTGTCTGGGGCCTTGTGCTGCCCCAGGGTGCTCCAGTCCTGCCCCGCAAAGGGGCTTCCCCGTGCCTTCTGGGGCGAGTCCACCGTTGCCCATGCGTAGGCAGGGGTGCTTGCTGACTTGCCCTTGCGTGCATACTGGGGCAGTGCAAAAGGAAATTCCACACGGGCATGAGGGACAACTCCTCTACTCCGAGGCTGGCCGAGCCCGGCAGACGTTGCCCAGGCAGTCTGTGGAGTCTCCGTCCTTGGAGATATTCAGAACCACACCAGGCAGTGTCCTGACATCAACCTGCTCTGCTTGACCCTGCGCTGAGCAGGAGGGCTGGCCCTGACTAGCTCCAGAGGCGCCTTCCAGCCCCATCGATTCTTGGATTCTGGGCCTCGGTGATCGGCCCCTCATTGATCCTGATGCTCAAGATGCCACTGGGCTTCCTACCTGTGGAGGAGATGATACGCTCCTTTGTCAGCCGTGTGGCCCGGCTCTTCTTGCTTCCACCAGAGCGCCTGCGCTGAGATCTTCCTGCTCGCACTCGTGGCCTACGACTGATCTGTGGCCATGTGCCAGCCCCGGGGATCCCCAGTGTCACGCGAGAAGGTCAGTGCCACTGTGGCGGCAGGCCGGAGGGCTGGGGCCACTCTCCCCTTCTTGGCACACCAGTGCCCGTTTGCCCAGCCTCCGCCCCAATGTCAGTCACTCCTGCTTCTGGGAGGTGCTGCCGGAGCTGGCCTGTGCTCAGAGCTGCTGGACTGGTGCGCTCCTTGTCTCCAACAGTGGCACCAATTCCCTGCTCTGCTACCTGGCCTTGTGGGGCTCCTGTGGGGTGATTCAGCTCTCCACCTGGCAGCTCATACCAGAAGAGAGACGCGAGGCACTTGCCACTTGGCTGTGGTTGTGCTGTTCCTTGGGCCATGGTCCCTGATCTTCACCCGCCCCACTACCAGCCTCTCCCGGGACAGGGGAATGTCCGTCTTCCCACAGTGCTGGTGCTGCCTCTGCTCAACGCACTGATCTGGAGCCCAAAAAAGCCGGAGGTGAAGGAAGCAGTAAGAAAGCTGGGAAGCAGAGAGGTATTTGCCAGGATGTACAAGGCTGGTGGAAGGACTGGGAGTGTGCCATCGGGGCAAGTTGCTTCCAGGAGCAGGGGCGGTGGGATGGAGAAGGAGGGGTTGCAGCGACAGTGGAGAAGGATCTACACACTGGATGGGAAACATGCATAGGATAAAAGGAAGGGCAGGGCAGTGCAGGGCAGGGCAGGGCAGGGTAGGGAAGGGCAGGGCAGGGAAGGGCAGGGAAGGGCAGCGCAGGGAAGGCAAGGCAAGGCAAGGCAAGGCGAGGCAAGGCAAGGCAAAGCGAGGCAAGGCAAAGCGAGGAAAAGTCAATCGAGGCAAGGCAACGCAGGGCAAGCGGAGACGTAGAGCTCTTTTGATGGATGTCGTTCATGAGTCGTTCTCCGTCTGCAGGGATTGCTTGGCTTTTCCTGGCACAATGCCCATGTGTAACACCTATACGTGGAATGACTCTGATGAAACAAGTAATTTGCAGGCAGTATGTGCGATTGCCTTGATCACAGCGTACATGGCTTCCGTGGCAAAGAGATGGCTGCTCTGCATGGGTAGGGTGGTGCAACCCAGCTTGGGCTTCCTTGGGACGTGATTGTCAGTGGTGGGGCTGTGTGGGCACCTCACGCTTACAGTCAGTGGGACCACTTGGTGAGCAATGTCCATCCCACTCTAAAGGACTGCTCCCAAGGCACGAGAGCTGTGAAGGTGCTTGCCAGCTGCTGTCCAGAGACAGGGCGCTCTGCTTGAAATGGCAGCCCCTCCAATTTGTGGGGGTGGCAACTGGGTAGTTATGGTATGAAAAGGCATGGAGAGGTCACAAAGAGGAGGCGCTATTCTGTTGGGGGATCGTTGCTAAAATCCATGGCTGATCAGTTATGCGGAACAGACAGCTGTTCCCTGTGGGACATGGTTGACAATCTTTCTACCACTCGCAGTGTGCTGCCTTCTCCTCCTCCACACAAAATGTACCCGGTGCCATGAGTGGTGGCTTGCGCCCAGTGGCCTTCTCTCAGGTAAGAAAGACAGGCTTACCGTGTGGGCACAAAGCCCTGGGAGGATGGAAGCAGAGCTGAATGTGCCGAGAAGTGCTGGATGGAGAGGGCGAGGTGAGGATTGGGATTGGCGTCACCACGCAGGGGAAAAGCAGCACTGCTCGGCGTGAATGTGTGCTCTGACAAAGACGCCGCCCTGTCGCTGGCTGTGCGCGGGCTGGCCAGAGAAGTTGCCCGGGGAGCCTTTGGCCCTGCTGGCGATGGCTGCGAGGGTTGTGTCCCCGTCCGCCTCCTTTGTCTCCTTCTGCCTGAGCACTGCAGTTCCAGTTCTGGGAACTGCCAGCAGGTTCCTACCTGCCTGTCTTAGGTGCACGGCCCCCCTTGGGCAGCCTGGCCTGGAGTTTTACAAGCGGCAGCAGTCTACGAGCGCGTGTGGGTGCCTGCGAGGATGTTCAGGGCCCTTGGCACCCAGAGGATTTTGAAAGGCCGAGCTGCGGCTTGGCTGCCCCAGTTGGAGGCTCAGAGCGCTGGAAAACCTGGTTCTGGCACCGGGGAGCCTGGCGCCCAGCAGAGGGGGCCGCTTGATTCCCTGAGTTTGGCCCGGCCAGTGCTTTAACCGCCAGGCAGTGTGAGTAGAAAGGCTCCCTGGGGCAGAGGTGTGGGATCCCAGACAGCCCTCAGAGCGTTTTGTTGCACCCTTTGGAACCTTGAGGTTTGGAGGCGACTTTGAGCTGGCAGCGGGAGGAGAGCACACAAGCTGGCAAGCTTCAGCTCCCACTTGCCTGGGAGCTCCCTGGGCACTCTGTTGAGCGGAGAGCGTGACACAGTCCAGGTTTTCCCAGCGGCAGCCTTGGTGGGACTGGCGGAGGCTGGTGACGCAGGGGTGTCAGGCTGGGCAGGAGCAGGGTGGCGGGTCGGTGGGACTGGCAGCGCTGGAGGGGGAAGAGGAGAGTCCTGACCCTCTGGCAAAACCAGGAGCTCTCCTTCCTGGGGGGTGGAGGCCGCAGATGGCACGTGGCAGAGGATGGGAGATGTGTTGTGAGCAACGGGTGTGAAACGGGGAGCAAGACTCCACACATCTCTCTTGCAGACAACGCAAATCCTCCCTGTGTACTGTTTCTGCATGCATGCCTAGAGAGACTCAGAGAGTGAGCTGTTCAGGAAACAGACCACACCTGCACTTAGAAACTCCGCCTCTTCCAGCTGTGCTGGACGAAATGCTGGCAGCCTGACTGGGGATAGACCAGATCCCCACAAGACCGAAGAAGAAGGTTAAGTCAGCGCAGGGAGAGCTGAAACGCTGCGGGAGCAACAGCTTGTAGTAGGAAGCCACAAAGGGAGGTGGGCGAGGCATAGCCCTCCTCTCCTCCTCGGCTGAGGGAGAGAGAGGTTGTAGCTGGAGGTGTCTTGTTGCCAGAGGTGTCTTGTTGCCAGAGGTGCACCCGGGAGAGATGGCAGGGAGGAGCACAGGGGCGTGTGAGGAGCAACCTGTCATGCAACCACCAGCACCACCAGCACCACTACCCCTGCGACAGAGACAGGGGCCCTCCTGAAGCAAGAGCCGCCTGCCAGGGAGAGCGCACGGGTGCGGCTGGGTGCAGCAGCAGCTCCCAGTGCCGCTGCCATCCCCAGCGCAGCTGGGGAGATGGACTCCTCACGCGGGCACTGGTTGGGCTCCTCATCACCTGCAGGACGTGCTGCAAGGCTGAGCAGGGCGTTTGTGTGCGGGGATGCAGCGAGGCAGGCCCTGACGGCTGCTGGCTCTGCGGGAGCCGGGGACATGTTCCTCAGCTGCAAGGGACAGCGTCTTGAAAGGAGCCCACCGGCTGTGTCTCAGCCTGCCCTTCCTGCGGGAATGCCGATGGCTCTCCTTTGTGCCTGCAAGATGTCCCCAGAGCGACACCTTTCTCTCTGGCAGCTGGGGAGAGCGTCCCGAGAGAGAAGGACCACGCAGAGGCCCAGGCTGGGATGCAGCAGAACTTTAATGAGTGGAAAGAGGGAAAGGAGGCCCTCTGCGTGGGGGCCATGGGGCAGGGAGCACCAGGGGTACCTAGGAGTCTTTGCCCCTTGGCCAGGGTGCAGTTTGCACCGGGCGTCTGCCGGCCTGGCTGCCCGCCCGCCCGCCCTGAGAGGGAGAGCAGCAGCGGGTCCTTCCTCGGCTGGGGCTTAGCAGGGGCTCACAGCCCAGGGGAGCAGCAGACAACAGAGAGAGGAGAGAGAAAGAGAGAGAGAGAAACAGGCAAGTTAGACAAGGGCCATGTCTTCAGAGAGCCCAGGCGCGCCTCTTCCTGCCTTCCTTTGCAGGTGGAGCCATGGATGCTCAGCCCCCCTGAAAGCGATTGCCAGGAGCTCCGTGCTCAGTCCGTTAGCGTCTTCCGGGTTCCTGGGGGTCCTTCTGTGGGGCCGCCTGCGGCAGCTTTAGCAGGGGAGGCATGTTCTGCCGCAGTAGCGGCTGCCGATGCAGGAGAGGTCACAGCAGCCGGAGTTGATGGGCACTCCCTGACAGCTGAGGATGCTGCCAACGGCAGCGGAGGTGGACGATCCCACAACGGTGTTCTGCGGGAAGGAGCTGAGGATGGGGCCGGGCAGGGTCACCACCACGGGGGAGGGCTCGATGACGACGGTGGAGTTCTGGCACTGCCTGACACAGGGCTCGTTGCAGCTGTTGGCCAGCGGCGTCGGGCAGCAGGGCTGGCAGGGCTGGCAGGGCTGGCAGGGCTGGCAGGGCAGGCACTGGTTGTAGCAGGACATGTCTCGGGGCTGGAGGTGCACCTGGGGGAGAGGGCAGGGAGGAGCACGGGGGCACGTGAGGAGCAGCGTGTCCACCCGCCTCGAGGGAGCCAAGGCACAGGCTGTGCAGGGAGGCCCACGCGCCTCTTTGCCTGTCCCCCCGGGCACCGAGCACAGCGAGGCAGGCCCAGGAGAGCTCTTTCCTAGCCAAGAGCCCAAGAGTCCCCTCAGCCCAGACCCAGCCCCTCTCCACGCCAGACCTTCTCCCCGCTCCCCCTGACAGGACAGGCAGCCCCAAGCCCCAGTATAGCGCAGAGCTTCCAACTCACTTGCTTCCGCAGGAGAAGGAGAAGAAGGGGCGCGAAGCGGATGGGAGAGTGAAGAGCTGCAATGGCTTTTATACTGGTGCTGCACTGCCCCAGGTCCAGAGGAAGCCTCTGTGGAAGCAATAATTTTCCGAGAAGCTCATCTGAAATGCAAAACATGCCAGCTAATGATACGGGCTGTGTGTTGGTTTCCTGCACGGCTGCCTTTTCATTTCCTTGTTTGGCCGTACCCGCTCCCCCTTGAAGGCTCCTTTTCGGTGCTGGGGTGGGAGGCCCAAGGATTTCTGGGACAGGAGCGCATCGGTGCCAGCAGAGGATGAGTCCCAAGTGCCGGAGGGATTGCGTGCAGGCTGGGGACATTGGCCTGGGGCACTCGAGTGGGCTGGTTTGCAGCCCCATTGGCAGGAAGGGCCTTGATGCTCCCGGCCCTGCTATCCTCGCCTGGGTGCCAAGGGGCTCCCGAGTGGGATGATGTGCCACGTTGTCCCCTTTCTCCCACCCTCCAAGCTCTCTGATGGTCACTGGCCGTTGCCTCTGCCGGCAGGTGGTCAGAGCTGCCGCTTTTGACACTCTTCCTCCTAAGGCCGCTCTGAGGAGGCCTTGGTGCGCCTGTTGGGCCTCCTCCACCCTCTGGGCTCTCTGTGCCGGTCCCCTGCTGATGCCAACATTACCAGTGTGTCTGGGGCCTTGTGCTTCCCCAGGGTGCTCCAGTCCTGCCCCGCAAAGGGGCTTCCCCGTGCCTTCTGGGGCGAGTCCACCGTTGCCCATGCGTAGGCAGGGGTGCTTGCTGACTTGCCCTTGCGTGCATACTGGGGCAGTGCAAAAGGAAATTCCACACGGGCATGAGGGACAACTCCTCTACTCCGAGGCTGGCCGAGCCCGGCAGACGTTGCCCAGGCAGTCTGTGGAGTCTCCGTCCTTGGAGATATTCAGAACCACACCAGGCAGTGTCCTGACATCAACCTGCTCTGCTTGACCCTGCGCTGAGCAGGAGGGCTGGCCCTGACTAGCTCCAGAGGCGCCTTCCAGCCCCATCGATTCTTGGATTCTGGGCCTCGGTGATCGGCCCCTCATTGATCCTGATGCTCAAGATGCCACTGGGCTTCCTACCTGTGGAGGAGATGATACGCTCCTTTGTCAGCCGTGTGGCCCGGCTCTTCTTGCTTCCACCAGAGCGCCTGCGCTGAGATCTTCCTGCTCGCACTCGTGGCCTACGACTGATCTGTGGCCATGTGCCAGCCCCGGGGATCCCCAGTGTCACGCGAGAAGGTCAGTGCCACTGTGGCGGCAGGCCGGAGGGCTGGGGCCACTCTCCCCTTCTTGGCACACCAGTGCCCGTTTGCCCAGCCTCCGCCCCAATGTCAGTCACTCCTGCTTCTGGGAGGTGCTGCCGGAGCTGGCCTGTGCTCAGAGCTGCTGGACTGGTGCGCTCCTTGTCTCCAACAGTGGCACCAATTCCCTGCTCTGCTACCTGGCCTTGTGGGGCTCCTGTGGGGTGATTCAGCTCTCCACCTGGCAGCTCATACCAGAAGAGAGACGCGAGGCACTTGCCACTTGGCTGTGGTTGTGCTGTTCCTTGGGCCATGGTCCCTGATCTTCACCCGCCCCACTACCAGCCTCTCCCGGGACAGGGGAATGTCCGTCTTCCCACAGTGCTGGTGCTGCCTCTGCTCAACGCACTGATCTGGAGCCCAAAAAAGCCGGAGGTGAAGGAAGCAGTAAGAAAGCTGGGAAGCAGAGAGGTATTTGCCAGGATGTACAAGGCTGGTGGAAGGACTGGGAGTGTGCCATCGGGGCAAGTTGCTTCCAGGAGCAGGGGCGGTGGGATGGAGAAGGAGGGGTTGCAGCGACAGTGGAGAAGGATCTACACACTGGATGGGAAACATGCATAGGATAAAAGGAAGGGCAGGGCAGTGCAGGGCAGGGCAGGGCAGGGTAGGGAAGGGCAGGGCAGGGAAGGGCAGGGAAGGGCAGCGCAGGGAAGGCAAGGCAAGGCAAGGCAAGGCGAGGCAAGGCAAGGCAAAGCGAGGCAAGGCAAAGCGAGGAAAAGTCAATCGAGGCAAGGCAACGCAGGGCAAGCGGAGACGTAGAGCTCTTTTGATGGATGTCGTTCATGAGTCGTTCTCCGTCTGCAGGGATTGCTTGGCTTTTCCTGGCACAATGCCCATGTGTAACACCTATACGTGGAATGACTCTGATGAAACAAGTAATTTGCAGGCAGTATGTGCGATTGCCTTGATCACAGCGTACATGGCTTCCGTGGCAAAGAGATGGCTGCTCTGCATGGGTAGGGTGGTGCAACCCAGCTTGGGCTTCCTTGGGACGTGATTGTCAGCGGTGGGGCTGTGTGGGCACCTCACGCTTACAGTCAGTGGGACCACTTGGTGAGCAATGTCCATCCCACTCTAAAGGACTGCTCCCAAGGCACGAGAGCTGTGAAGGTGCTTGCCAGCTGCTGTCCAGAGACAGGGCGCTCTGCTTGAAATGGCAGCCCCTCCAATTTGTGGGGGTGGCAACTGGGTAGTTATGGTATGAAAAGGCATGGAGAGGTCACAAAGAGGAGGCGCTATTCTGTTGGGGGATCGTTGCTAAAATCCATGGCTGATCAGTTATGCGGAACAGACAGCTGTTCCCTGTGGGACATGGTTGACAATCTTTCTACCACTCGCAGTGTGCTGCCTTCTCCTCCTCCACACAAAATGTACCCGGTGCCATGAGTGGTGGCTTGCGCCCAGTGGCCTTCTCTCAGGTAAGAAAGACAGGCTTACCGTGTGGGCACAAAGCCCTGGGAGGATGGAAGCAGAGCTGAATGTGCCGAGAAGTGCTGGATGGAGAGGGCGAGGTGAGGATTGGGATTGGCGTCACCACGCAGGGGAAAAGCAGCACTGCTCGGCGTGAATGTGTGCTCTGACAAAGACGCCGCCCTGTCGCTGGCTGTGCGCGGGCTGGCCAGAGAAGTTGCCCGGGGAGCCTTTGGCCCTGCTGGCGATGGCTGCGAGGGTTGTGTCCCCGTCCGCCTCCTTTGTCTCCTTCTGCCTGAGCACTGCAGTTCCAGTTCTGGGAACTGCCAGCAGGTTCCTACCTGCCTGTCTTAGGTGCACGGCCCCCCTTGGGCAGCCTGGCCTGGAGTTTTACAAGCGGCAGCAGTCTACGAGCGCGTGTGGGTGCCTGCGAGGATGTTCAGGGCCCTTGGCACCCAGAGGATTTTGAAAGGCCGAGCTGCGGCTTGGCTGCCCCAGTTGGAGGCTCAGAGCGCTGGAAAACCTGGTTCTGGCACCGGGGAGCCTGGCGCCCAGCAGAGGGGGCCGCTTGATTCCCTGAGTTTGGCCCGGCCAGTGCTTTAACCGCCAGGCAGTGTGAGTAGAAAGGCTCCCTGGGGCAGAGGTGTGGGATCCCAGACAGCCCTCAGAGCGTTTTGTTGCACCCTTTGGAACCTTGAGGTTTGGAGGCGGCTTTGAGCTGGCAGCGGGAGGAGAGCACACGAGCTGGCAAGCTTCAGCTCCCACTTGCCTGGGAGCTCCCTGGGCACTCTGTTGAGCGGAGAGCGTGACACAGTCCAGGTTTTCCCAGCGGCAGCCTTGGTGGGACTGGCGGAGGCTGGTGACGCAGGGGTGTCAGGCTGGGCAGGAGCAGGGTGGCGGGTCGGTGGGACTGGCAGCGCTGGAGGGGGAAGAGGAGAGTCCTGACCCTCTGGCAAAACCAGGAGCTCTCCTTCCTGGGGGGTGGAGGCCGCAGATGGCACGTGGCAGAGGATGGGAGATGTGTTGTGAGCAACGGGCGTGAAACGGGGAGCAAGACTCCACACATCTCTCTTGCAGACAACGCAAATCCTCCTGTGTACTGTTTCTGCATGCATGCCTAGAGAGACTCAGAGAGTGAGCTGTTCAGGAAACAGACCACACCTGCACTTAGAAACTCCGCCTCTTCCAGCTGTGCTGGACGAAATGCTGGCAGCCTGACTGGGGATAGACCAGATCCCCACAAGACCGAAGAAGAAGGTTAAGTCAGCGCAGGGAGAGCTGAAACGCTGCGGGAGCAACAGCTTGTAGTAGGAAGCCACAAAGGGAGGTGGGCGAGGCATAGCCCTCCTCTCCTCCTCGGCTGAGGGAGAGAGAGGTTGTAGCTGGAGGTGTCTTGTTGCCAGAGGTGTCTTGTTGCCAGAGGTGCACCCGGGAGAGATGGCAGGGAGGAGCACAGGGGCGTGTGAGGAGCAACCTGTCATGCAACCACCAGCACCACCAGCACCACTACCCCTGCGACAGAGACAGGGGCCCTCCTGAAGCAAGAGCCGCCTGCCAGGGAGAGCGCACGGGTGCGGCTGGGTGCAGCAGCAGCTCCCAGTGCCGCTGCCATCCCCAGCGCAGCTGGGGAGATGGACTCCTCACGCGGGCACTGGTTGGGCTCCTCATCACCTGCAGGACATGCTGCAAGGCTGAGCAGGGCGTTTGTGTGCGGGGATGCAGCGAGGCAGGCCCTGACGGCTGCTGGGCTCTGCGGGAGCCGGGGACATGTTCCTCAGTTGCAAGGGACAGCGTCTTGAAAGGAGCCCACCGGCTGTGTCTCAGCCTGCCCTTCCTGCGGGAATGCCGATGGCTCTCCTTTGTGCCTGCAAGATGTCCCCAGAGCGACACCTTTCTCTCTGGCAGCTGGGGAGAGCGTCCCGAGAGAGAAGGACCACGCAGAGGCCCAGGCTGGGATGCAGCAGAACTTTAATGAGTGGAAAGAGGGAAAGGAGGCCCTCTGAGTGGGGGCCATGGTGCAGGGAGCACCAGGGGTACCTAGGAGTCTTTGCCCCTTGGCCAGGGTGCAGTTTGCACCGGGCGTCTGCCGGCCTGGCTGCCCGCCCGCCCGCCCCTGAGAGGGAGAGCAGCAGCGGGTCCTTCCTCGGCTGGGGCTTAGCAGGGGCTCACAGCCCAGGGGAGCAGCAGACAACAGAGAGAGGAGAGAGAAAGAAGAGAGGGAGAAACAGGCAAGTTAGACAAGGGCCATGTCTTCAGAGAGCCAGGCGCGCCTCTTCCTGCCTCCTTTGCAAAGACCCCAGAACCCCTGAAAGAGGGTCGCTAAGC